>NC_081319.1:25427500-25730000 GCF_026419965.1 Kogia breviceps
GCACTGTGGTCCAGGGGTGGATGCAGGATTCAGGCATTGCCACTCTGTGTCTTCCATCTCCCAGTCCACAGAGACCATCTCAGAGGGCTGAGGCTTCTGACTCAGGCCAATTAGAAGCACCCCTGATACTTCTGATAGGAATCCTGGGAAGATTAGGTGAACTGAGAGGATAACATATAAATCAGGAGCACGACTGGGCACCCACTTTGTCAACAGAGAGGAATGCAGAGCTGAGAGACAGAGAGCTGATGACTTTGCTTCAGCCCCTGATCCAGTCCCAGTCGGAGGTTAACATCCCCCTGAAATTTTCAGGATTGTGAGCCAATAAACTCCCATTTTTTGCATATGTTGGTTAACGTCAGGTTTCCATCTCTTGTGACTACAAGCATTCTAATAGAAAAAATGCTTACACACTCAAATCAAGTACCTAGGACAGAATGTTAGAACTTACTAAAGCTTGGGATTCCCCATTCCAGGAATGGAATTTTCTGCCATCAGTTTAGCTGGCATCTCATCCTGATACCTTCTCTTGTGATAAGCAAGCATGTAGGTGATGACCCGCTTTCTTGCACTGGGGTCTTTTTAGAGCCAAAGATGGACTGGAGACAACTTGGGTTCATGAATTTAAATGCAGGAGGGTTGGCCTCCACTGATGGACAATATCTATTGATCCATGGTGGAGATTTCCCTTTAGGGTCATTGAATAGTAAAGCTAGAAGAGGCCTCAGACCATACGGTCTGGCCTCATTTGATAAAGGATGAAAGCGAGGCCCACAGACAGCAAGAACATTTACTGATGCTGCATGTGTGATTCAGAGGCCGAGACAGCATTAGAATTTGGGTCTCCTGACTCTCACCCATTTATTCCACCAAGTCCCGGGCCCAGCTGTTGTAAACCTGTACTATTTTCCCATTAATGAGAGAATGTGACAGTTTCCTTGAAGAAAGGTAGAGCCTGTAACCGTGTGCTTGGAGAGGTGATGAGTAAGGTGAAAAGAAAGCTGGACTTGGAGTCAGAAGAGGTACGCCTGACCTTGGACAAATCACTTGGTCCTTTGAAGACCCAGTTTCCTTGTTTGGAAGATGAGGGATGGGACCAGCCCTTTTCGTCTCTCAGGATGTTGTGATGATCAAGCGATAGCGTGTGTGTCAAAGTGCTTCCTGTGCTGTTAAGTATGACTCTCTCATTCATTCAGCAAATTATTGGGGGCCTAGTCTGTGCTCAGTACACATACAACAGTTAGCAAAACATTGATCCATGCTCTGATGAAGCTTATATTTTAGCATGGGGAGACAGAATAAATAAGACAAACATAATTGGTAAGTCAGAGGGGAGAAGTGTTATGGAGGAAAAAAACGCGAGGAAGAGGTACAGGGGATACAGATATACCTGGCTGGGCAGAGAAACCTCACTGAGGAGGTGACAGCTGAGCACCAGTCACCTACGAGAGAAGAAAGGACCAATCCTGCAAATGAGGGAAGCAAACCTCAAGCAGCACAAACAAAAATCATTTGAGCCGAGGTGGAAGCCATCCAGCCTTGCTTTGTACAAGCAACCTCCCTTCTGTGAAATCATAGTTTCTTCAGATGCATTCCAACCTCCCGAATCGACTTGGTCAGCTAGTAAGCTGTGCTCAAATATATATCTGGTTGGATTTCCCAAGGTGGGAAGAATAATAGATAGGGGTAAAGAAAAAGAGACAGTTGAAGAGTGGGGTGTGTAAGCTGGCATACTCACTTTTGAGGGGAATCTAGCTATATCATTTATATCCTTCCCGACAGAATTTCTACTTCTAGGATCTCATACTAAGAAAATACTGTAATTAAGGATGTGTGCAATGACTTGGCTAAAAAAAATATTCATTTATCTCAGCCTTATTTATAACAGTTCAACATTTGAAACATCCTAAACATCCATCTGTGTGGAACTGGCAATGAAGTATGGTATTTCCACCAGAAATTCCAGGAATGGCCTCATTTGGACTGACTTGGTTCATTAACCTATCCCTGAATTAGTCTCTATGACTGATCACTGTTTAGTAAGGAGCAGTTCTATGCAGCTGTTTGTCAAAACATGATGCACTTAAAATGGGTGCTTTTTATAAATTGGGTTTGTGTTTTACTGTCAACAAAGTTTATTAAAACAAAACAAAAGATAGAGGTGTTCTATTAACATGAGAGATTTTTATTGGGGAAAAAAACAAATGACAAAATGGCTGGGCTACATTATCTGACATATGCCATATATGAGCTAAAGTAAAGCCCAGAAGAATATACTCCAAAATGCTAACACATTTTCTGAGTAGTGAGTGGGCTTAGAGATGATTCTCATTATGTTCCTGTTAAGTAATTTTTTACTGGAAAAATTAACACATGGTCCTGGTTTCAAAAAATCACAATACAGATGGAATACAGAATACAACAAATCTATCTCCTTCAAATAACCACTTTTTCATAGTTTCTTGAGTGGTCTTCGAAATTTTTGTTTGTATACACAGGCATTTATGTGGGTATCGGGTTTTCGTGGTATAAATGAGACTTTTGAGAACACAAATACAAGCAAGCTAAACATACTGTTGTGCACCTTGCTTTTTCCCCCTTAATTCATCTTAAATATCATTCAACATCAGCACTTAGAAATCTGTGCCATCCTTTCAAATGACTCCATTATAGGGATGTCCTATAATTAACTTAATCAATCTCCCTATAAATGAACATTGAGATGGTTTTAATTCTTTTGCAAATCTCGCATGTTGACATTTATCTTTCTTGAATGTGCCTCTTTGGGCACACAGGTAACTATTTCTCCATGATCGACGCCTGAAAATGGTATAGCTAGGTCCTAGGAGATATATATCCTTATCTTCATTGCCCATTCCTATATTTAATATTTTCTAAAATTCCATGTTCCATGAGTATTTCTAAAAAGTTTCTTGAAAATGGCATTGGAGAGCCCACAGCCCTTTCAAAAATCCTCGTTAGGCTCAACTATTGTTCCTTTGACCCCGAGAGAGAAGGTGCTGTGTGCTGGCGTTCTTGCCATGCCCAAAGGACACATTCTTATTAGGCTGCTGAATTTGAGAGGATGGTGGCTGGCATCTGCAACAACAGCCTCAATATATAGTCCCTCTTATCATGCCAGAAAATCGGAGGGCTCCTTCCCAATGATGTACACCCGTTTAATAAAGCAGCTGGCAAAGACAAGCTACTGGCTGAAAGAAATGGAAACATATGTCTGATATCTTTGGCATCTGAATGCCCAGAGAGAGGCAGAATGGTCAAAAGCCCATAAAGCTTCCATAGCCTATTAAGAGTGGCATGGCAGGCATGGCGGAGGCTAAGAACAGAAGAGGCAAACTTGCCCGAAAAAATGCTCACACTGAAGTTCCATAGAGTTTTTTGTTGGAATGGAACAGCTTAAAGTTATTAAGAATCTGATTGCCAAGCCATGTAAGTGAACCAGGGTTGAAGCAACGTACAAGTGACAGATAGACACTTCTCATCGCAGCTGGCATCTCAGTAGAAATCTGTTAATAACATCAAGAAAAGGGCTTTAAAACAACTAACTGTCTAAACAGGATGAAATGAAAGCATATTTGGCATGTTTCCTCAGAGGACAGAAGGGTAAATGTTGGCAACTTTCTCCAAATGACAGGAGATGAGTCTGCTTAGAACACCCAGACATGGGATTAAAATAATGTGGTCCAGCTAATTATTTTCCATTCCTTGGTATGCTTCCTCGACTGATAACCTCTTTCAGCTTGTTTAAAAATATATTGTTTTGCTTTGTGATTGCACCTCGAATAATTGTTTGGTTTGCAGTTTGTTTACATTGATACCAGAAACTAATCTCAGAAGATTAATTTACATGAGGAAATAACTCAGATATTGGATAAAATACATTTAGAAGCCAAGAAGTAAGAGAGTAGTAAAGGTTTCAAAACAGCTGATAGAATGAAGAGCTTCAGATATGTATATGTTTTCTCCCCTGTCCACTGGCTACATGGAACTATATTTAAAGTAATTAAAATTAAGTAAAATTTAAAACTCAGTTCCTCAGTCACACTAATCACATTTTAAGTGCTCAAGAGCCATATGTGGCTACTGTTTCCCATCTTGGGCAGTGCAGGTCTAGAACACTTCTTTCATCATAGGAAGTTCTATTGGACGGCACTGGATTACACCTTGGAAATAATTCTCAAAGACACTCTTTGCCTGCCCAATTCCACTGGTTCCATCCGTCCTTCAGAATGCCACCACTAGTCCACTTCACCTTATTTTCTTGCTTTGCTTGTCACCTGGTGCAAAGTAGGAACAGCAATCGTTTGAATTCCTGGAAGCTCTTGGAGGACGGGGATAATGTCCTATCTTTGATGCCTAACAAATTTCTGGAACATAGTTGGTGCTCACTATATGTTTATTGACTGACTTAACAAAGAAGAGATGAAAGAAGGGAGAAAGCATCTTATATTAGATCTAAGTTTAATTTTCTAGACAAAACAGCTTATTGAAGGATACACACCAAATGATAAATCAGAGTTCTTGTAAGAGAATTGGACATCAAAGAGAGCATTGCTATAGAGCCTTAGTATAGCTTATTTAATGACATTTCTGTTTTCCAAAGCCTTTTCTGTCTAAAAACTAGAACATTCTTCCCCCAGGGAAAGGGAGATAGATTGGCCCAGAATGATATTCTGAATCTCATTTTTTACCATCATCAGTCCTCTTCACTTCAGCATACTTTCATAAGAAGATATAATCTCCCCAATTCCAGATTCTAGGGTGCCTGTTTCTTGGTGGCTTCTACGGAATCACCTTAATTGTACAAGAACATGCTCTGAATCACTGTATTAGGCAGGCTGGATTTACAATGCTATCCCATACCTAGATAATCTCACACATGGTCTGTGGGCTTTCCTGGCAAGAGGGAAGCATGTGGTCCTAGAAAGAACACAGGATTTGCACTGTCCACACATGGGTTTGAATTTTGGCTCTGTCGCTAGCACCTGTGCATGTTATCAACCTCAGTGTCCCAGTTTCCTCCTTGGTGCAACCCAATTTGGAGAATCATTGTTAACACTCAAAATAATGCCAGCAATGCACCACCACCTTCAAAAGTGACTGAGCCGTAGAAGGCCCTTTATAAATGATAAAATTGTGATTGATAGATAACTTGGATCAAAGAATATGGCCTTCCTCACATGAACACTTTTTTTCTAACTTCGTCATTAGATTTCAAATGCCGCCTTACTTTGGAATGTGCCCATTGCTGACCAATGGATGAAACCATTAAGTTTTATTTGTCTCTTATCCACTGTTTCTCCTTAGACTGAATAGCAGGGTGTGGTAGGAAAATTCTAAGCTGCCCCCATGATCTTTACCCCCTAGTATTACTCCCATGATTACATGGTAAAAGGGATTTTGTAGATGTGATTAAGCTTACTAATCAATTGACCTTGAAATAGGGAAATTATCTGAAAAGACATAACCCACTTACATGAGTTCTTCAAAAGCAGAGAGTTTTCATCAGCTGGTGGCAGAAGGGTCATCACATAAATTCAAAGTGTGAACAGGATTGGATGCAAGAGAGAAATTCTGTTGCTGGCTTTGAAGTTGGAGAAGGCCATACAGAAAGGGCCTGGGAGAGCCCTCTAGGAGCTGAGAGCAAATCCCCAGATGAAAACCAGCGAAAAAAAAAGGTGACCTTGGTCCCACAGGTGAAAAAACTGGAATCTGCCAACAACTGGAAAATCTAGGAAGTAGATTCTTTCCAGAGTCTCCAGATAAGACCCCAGTCTGGCTAATACCTTGATTTCAGCCTGGTGAGACCCTAAGCAGAGGACCTCTCTGAGACTTCTGATCTATAGAACTGTGAGCTAACGAATGTTAAGGCACTTAAGTTGGTGGTATTTTGTTAAACAGCAATAGAAAACCAATGCGTAGGAGGTGGAGATGGGACTTGGGGAGAAAGAATTGGATGAAAGAGGCCTGGGGCAGGCTTCAGAAGTGAGTAAGGAGAGAAGGGAAGAAACTGAGCCAGGGAAATAGGGAGTAAAAACGATGTTGTAAACTTTGCATAAAAAATGAAAGATTGTGAAAGTGCAGAGAGGCAAACCTGAGAAGGCCTCATATTGCCTTAGACGTGTGCCTAAGGAGAGAGAGAAAATGAAACAGCACTCCTTATTTCATAACTTACAAAGGGATAAGACATGTAGACACAGGGAGAACACCATTTGAACATGAAGACAGCCATCAGTAGGCCAAGGAGAGAAACCTGGAATAGATCCTTCCCTCTAAGCCCTTGGAAGAAACCAGCCTGCTGACATCTTGATTTTGGACTCGTAGTCTCCGGAACCGTGCGATAGTACATTTCCGTTGTTTCAGCCACCCAGTCTATGGCATATTTTTACGCAGCCCTAAAAAACTAATGCCAAAATCTCTTTTAGTTTGCTACGGCTGCCGTAACAGAGTACCACAGACTGCGTGGCTTAAACAACAGAAATGAACTGTCGCACAGTTCTGGAGACTAGGAATCCAAAATCAAGGTTGGCAGGGTGGGCTCCTTCTGAGAGCTGTGAGCGAAGGATCTCTTCCAGGCCTCTCTCCTTGGCTTGTAGACGACCATCTTCTTGCTAGGTCTGCTCATATCATCTTCCCTCCATGCATGTCTCTGTGTTCAGATTTCTCCTCTTATAAGGATACCAGTCATAATGGATTAGGGCTCCCCCCACAGTGACCTCATTTTAACTTTATTGCCTCTGTAAAGACCCTATCTCCAAATAAGGTCATATTCTGGGATACTGGGGGTTAGAATGTAAACATTTGGCTAATGTGTGACTTTTAAGGGTAATATGTTACCTTTAAAAATACTGTTGGCTATACATGAAGGTTGTGGCGGGCAGAGCCTCATACTGGGTCAGTGTGACCTGAAGCCAGTCCTCATAGCTCTGACTCTGTGACCTTAAGCCACATCACCTCTCCATACGTGCTTCCCCATCTTTAAAACAATATCCTTTCTAACACTCAGTGATTGTATCTTATTATATCATTCTGCACTTACTAAAGTACTTAAAACTATGCAGAAATGGGGCAGCTTAATTCAACAGTCATTGGATATACCCCTTCTCTGGGCCAAGCACTCTGCTAGGTGACAAGGACACAGAAATGGGTGTGGGACAGCACTTGACCTCAAGAAACTCCCAATCTAGTGGGCTCTAGGTGTCATATTTTTAAATTGGCAAATGAAAGGAAGTCTACCCATTAATTGTGGGAATTTGGTATATATTAACTCTCCTTCTCACTCTAAACTCATTGCATGAATATAGAATGATGCTAATCCTTCTAAGATCAGAAGAATCGAAAACACAGCTGAACTGTGAGAGTGGAAAGCCATCTAAAATGTATTGGTGATGGACTATGCATCAGGTATTTTACTTCCATCCTCCTCTAATACTCAAAATTATTCCAGGCAGCATCTGTCGAAGAAAAACCCAAGTCCAAGAGCAAAAGGCAAGGGAGAAAAATCCAACTCCCTTCGTGGTATTATAAGGAATTTCTGTGGAGTCTTTGTACCTTCTGTGTCAGCATACTGGAACCACCTATATATCAAAATGACATTGAAAAAATATATTTTAAGGTCTCCATAGTGAACGTAAAAGCTATCAGCCACCTGAATACATAATAACACCAACTGCTGCTTTACACTCGATGCAGCAAAGTTTAAAGGTGAACCCCAAGCAGACGCATAAATGAGAGCAGAGTAACCCTTGGAGAAGGTTGAGACCTGGATTTACAGCTACAAGGGCTGCAATCTGCCTTGGACACTGCTAATGACTGCAGAACAGAAGATAAGTGATCTGTGTCTTAGTTACAGACTCGAAGGTACATTGGACCCATTAAAAGGTAATTTGGGAAATAATAGTTATGATAATAATGTTAATGAAATAATAATGGCACTTCTCCCTGACCTCGGCTGGGTTATGGCTCCAGCCGGCTTCCTCCAAGCCCAACCATTTAGCTTGCACTAGCTTTCAACTGCTCTTCACCACAGCATCTGTACTCACTCCCAGAGCTGGCGGGCAACCTCCTACCTTTGAACTGAGTAAATAAACATGACAGTGAGCCCTTCAATGGATGCCCACCCAGGGTTATTATAAAGGCTTTTTGGGCCAGTCTGTCCTCAAACTGCAGACAGATTTAAGGTGCTTTGCCATTGACTGGAATCCCACGTTGAATGGGAAGACTTATTGGGGCCAGTGATTCTAAAATAATAAATACAAAAGACATGGGAGTCAGATCCAAACCCACACCAAACTGCCTGGCAGGTTGCAGAGCAAATCTAAACACACAGCCTTCTACGGGAGCAAATGTAGAGAAAAACCACCAAGCTCTTGTCATTCCAGCCCAACTATTTATAAACACTCTTTTAGCCAAGGTTCAGTTTTTAGCTCATTGTCTTGCCGATGTCTAGTGTTATCTGAAAGTAGGAACAAAAACTTACCTTTCACCAATGCATATAGACAAAGCTAGTTTTTTTCACGGCCTAGGAACAAACCTGGGGTCAGAAGTTTAGAAATAATTTGAGTGGCAGTCTTTTCAGGGATGAGAAATATGACACAGTCATGGCTAAGTCTGAGCAGCAGAGAAATACAGCACTCACCCTTCCTTATCTCCCTTCTCTATTCCTGATTGACTTCATTTGTCCTTTGGTAAGACTTTCTGAGTTGCATATTCGAACAGATAACTGCTTACTGTCATATGCTATTTATTCTCTGTCAAAGGTTGAAGAAAGTACCAAACACAACCTCCACAGCTGTATTTGCCAGTAATTTCTGGATCCGTTTGGGGCTGATCTCATTCCTATCCTCCCTCCAGCACCCATCAAAGTAATGAATGGTGTGACTTCTCTCTAGCGATGCTGGTATGAATAGTAATGTGCTGCGGTAGGGATTTTTGCTTCTCTCTGATTAGTGGGTATTCAGGAATCACAGCCCTTTCACTGTTTTCTTTAGATTAGGGGGGAATCTTGGTGCATAGGGTTGGAATCTGAGCGGGAAGAAGAGGGCTTCTCCGATCATGGTAGAAAGAACTGCCAGTTTACTTTTCTCTTGTCGTTTCCTCTAACAGACATAACTGGGTCATTGAGAGCTTGGGCTTGGGGTCAGACTGGCCTGGACTGAATTTTTGTTTGGTAAGGAGGGGAAGCTGCTTAACCTCTTCTCAGGCTCTGTTCCCTCCCCAGAAGATAGGAGTAATATTAATACCAATCCCCAGGGGTGGGGTGAGGTTTAAATGCCATAACACTCTGAGAGGCATTAGCAATGTGCCAGCCGAGCTGTAGACTGCTCTGCTCATCAGATGCTGCCAGAATGATTATCAGGATCCCCGGGGAGCTTGGTCCGTTCCCAAACTGAGGTCTTCAATCCAGCCATGGTTAACTGGACATTAGGTGGGGGGTCAGAGGAGAGTTTCCAATTGTTAAAGGAAGGAGGGGGCATTTTTAGGTTCTAACACAGGCACGATAAAGAAAACACTTGGGTACATAGACATAAGAATGCTCATGGAATTGCTCTCCTGGATTGAACTGATAAAGGTGTTTACAAATTTAGGGTCCTACTTTCAAAAGGGAATGTGGTAAGCTTTGGACAAATTCTAGTCTCTATCCCCAGTTTTCAAGTGGGATCATGATCGTACACTGGTTCTCAAAGCCTGGTCCCTGCAGCAGCAGCACAGCTGAACTTGTCAGAAATGCAAATGCCTAGGCCCCACTCTTGACCTAATAAATCAGAAATTATGGGAGTGGAGGCCAGCAATTTGTGTTTAACAAGCCCAGGTGAATATGATGCATGTTACAGGACTCGTACCTTCTCTGCATATGTGGATCCCTTTTAGTGGTATTCTTAACTTAAAACGAACGAACAAAGACCCTCACTTTTCTAATCCAATAGTTGGCAGGATGAGATTGAGCCATCCTTGAAAACTAGTCCTTAGAGTAGGTGTGAGTAAGCAGAGTTTCAGATATCTGCAGGCTATAAGTGATTGGTTCTTAAAAGCAGCTGATAAATCTAATCAGTCATCTTACTGTGAGAGGCCTTCTAGATGGAGTGCTAACTGCAGTTCAATAAACTTAATAGTATGTTTACTCACCCTATGGTATCCTTACTTTGTTAGAGATTAGTACTAGGAATTAGTGGAGTTTAGGATTTTAGTCCCTGCAAACACTGTAGCTGAGAATAAAAGATCCTAAGGTAAAAAGTGTTAATCTGCTTATTCTCAAAGTCTGAGATAAGCACCAATCTCAGATCTAAGCAGTGTGGAGAGCAAACTTCCCCACTAGGTTTGGTTAATGGGATGCCTGAGAAGAGCATGGCTGCAGTGGATTTGGTTTTTGTGTCCTTATCATCGATCACACCCATCTCCCATTGGGTAGCAGCCATAGCATCAGATTTGCTTCACTCTTAGCTTTAGCAGTGAGCCCCAACTCAATGACAGGCAGAGTAATCCTCTTCCCCTTACCATGGTGATGGGCTAGGAAACCCTGTCTGGCCAATTTGAACAGGCATTCCCCTGGCTGCAAGAATCGAGATAGTCCAAGCAGGGAGATTTCTGTTAGGATACAGAAGCTCCTTGTTAGCAGTGTGTAGGGTGGGGAGTCATTTGCCCCATGCATGATGGTCACCTGCAGACAAGGCTGACACATAAGGCCATAAATGTCAGCTGCTATTATTATCAATATTATTCTTCCTCTCATCACCTACCCAATTCTTGAAGGGAACAAGATGTCTAAAAGAGCTTCTGAACGGGGTGACCTAGAAGGAAGAAACAACTTGGAGCAGAGATAGAGAAATACTCAAGAATTTCCAAGAAAAAGAATCAATAGGAGACATGAGCAGGAAATGACTATCTCTAAGTCTTGTCGTGAAACGCACACGCGCACGCGCACACACACACACACACACACACACACACACACACACACACACACGCCTTGAGATGTTAACTGCAGAGTAAGCACCAGCTATTCCCTGCTAAAGGGGACGATTAGATAAGGCTTCAGGAAGATATGAAGCTCTTGAGATGAGATCCAAATAATCTAGACAGAGAGTAGAAGGAAAGAACCTTCTAGACATGTGCAAAGATCCCATAGGAAGTGGAAACGAGTTGAGTATAAGGACCTGAGAAAAAAGCCAGAGAAAGTAAAATAGGGTAAGAATGGTAAAACATGGCATAGACATCGGGCACACAGACACTAAAAATGACCATGGAATTGCTCTCCTGTATTGAAGTGGCTCAAGAGGATGAGGATTAGATCACATAAGTCTTTTAGGCCGTATTAAAAGTTGTGGTCTTAAGAGCACTGGAAAGCTGCAAGTTGCATGTGGTACCATGATGAATTTTTCAGGGACATACATCAATGCCTAGTTCTCAGTCATAGCTTCTTAGAAAAGGTGTAAAGACTTTATAACACCCCATCCTCTTAGCAGAGTCCAAGGGTTCCTGCCATGGCCATGATGGTCTACAGGCCAATGGAGGAAGATAAGAAACAAGTTAGCTTCCAGGCATGGGAAGCTCAAAACAGCCCTACACTCCAAAATTTGATGTTCATCCTCCTTGGCATCCAGACTCTGCCATATAAATGAGTTGGGAATGAGTCCCATCTGATGGAAAGAACTTTCCCAGCTGTTATTTCCCCTCTGTAGCTCTAGTCCACAGGCCTGCAACTAGTAAACCAACCCAATGGTGGCCGTCTAACAAATCCAAGTAATTTACTATCCCCAATGACTATTCTCCTCAATTTTTAGACAAGCTTTCATTTTTCTTGACATATTCATGTTTCTGAAACTAAGAAAGGTCTTAGAATTATGACGTACATTTAATATAAGATTTCTTTTTTCTTTGCCTCCATTTAAAAAGCTGATGATAAAGGATGTCTTAATGCATCAAGGAAATGCCACAGATTTGATACTAGTGATTCTAACTCTCTCTTTTCATTTTAATAACCTTTACATTTCTCATTTTTCTCACTGGAACATAATTACTCGCTTAGTTTTTTTCTCTTCCACTAAGCAGTGAGCTCCTTTTAGGACAGAAATTGCTTTATTCATCTTTATATGTTTCCTGCCCCTTCCAGCAAATTGTACCTACTAGGACCTGGCACATAGTAGGAGTGGAATATTTGTTGAATTAATGAATGAACCAATAAGTGAATAAACAAATAATATTACACATATGATTCAAGGATAGTCCTAAAGATCCCTTGAAAAAAAAATACAGATACCTTTTTTTATCTGTAATCTGGTTTGAACTTGGCATACCCAACATTTTTGAGTATTCACAATAAACAAGGCTCTGTGCTAAGAGCTTTACATGTAATGTCTCATTTAATTTTCAGTGAACTCTCGATTGATCACATGTTCTCTTAACCACTTAACTAGCATATATACTGAGGTCCGCAATTATTTGCCCTACAGTAACCCATTTGTAAGTAGAATCGCCATTTCTCAGCTCTGCCTAGCTGACTCCACTGCCTGTCCTCCCAGCCAGTGCACTGAAATATTTTAAACATATCTTTTCCAGGTTTGAAATTAGGGAACAGAGTCCTCGGAAAGTCTAGTGTTTGCATCCTTTCCAATCCTTTGGTCCTAACGTTGCCATCTGGAGTTGTCAGAAACACTCTAGGATAAGGGAGGAGCACCTTTGTCGCATGGAGACCCCATTCCGGAACAGATACTTCTGTTAATAGAATCAAATCTGCATATTTCCCTCTATTCAGTGAACTTCTTTTATCTTATTTCAAGTGGGTGAGGTTTATCCTCGCATTTCCACTTTGAATGCAGAAATGCATTCTTGCTAAATCAGACACCTCTTTTTCTTTGGAAAGAAAAGTGGAAAGAATTGCAAGATACTGTAACGATATGATGATGGTACAAACTATTCAGCCTAGATTAAATTTAGTGGGGAGGTACCGTTATATATTTAGATATGTCAAATTACATTCCTTGAAACATGCTGTATTAGGAACTGCTCGTTGTTCCTTCATGCTTTCCCCTTTCTCTGTAGAAAGAGACCTCTGATTATAAACTGGGTATCTGACCATCCACAACAAAGACTATACTTATCAGAGTTGGGGCCATGTGTCTAAATTCTGGCCAATACTCTGTAAATGTGAGTATCACGTGGCAGCTTTAAGAATCTTCCTGAAAAGTCTGCTGCTGTGCTCCCTTTGCTCCATCTTCTTTATTTCTTCTTTCCTGATGGCTAAAATTTTATCGTGTTGGCCGGTGGTAAAGCAGCCATATTGGACCATGAGGTGATCTTGGAAAAGAGGCCATACATAGTGGAAATATAAGATAGAACAAGCCTGGGTTCCTGAGGTTTTCATGGAATAGAACCTTCATAATAACCCCATACTGATGTTGACATGAGAGAGAATAAACTATCTATAAGCCATTGTTTTAAATTTATTCATTTAAGGCAAACTTAATCCTAATTGACACGCATGCCAACAGCATTCACTAAGACCCTGATAGTAGTAATGGCTAGACTACAAATATGGACGTCAACCTTATACCAACCTTGTAACAGGATCCAGTTCTATTAAGATATGGGTATTTCATGCAACTGCCATTTGGAATTATAATAGAAATGGTGGTCATTTCTTGAGGGCTAGGTAGTTACAGAATTAACAGACAAGCAAAACACCAAAAAACAAAAACAAGAAGATGGACAGTTCAGCCTCTGGGTACAAGGCAAGAAGGAGAGTTACCTAAGAACTAGAGAAATAAGAGAACAAATTAAAATGTATGTGAAAGCATTCAATCAGAAGTAGAATTTCAAAGCAAGCTTGGGTTGGCCCTTGGAGATCTGTCTAGAACAACTCACCTCCTATACCTGAGAAGACACCAAGGTTGGGTGGCTTGTAAAATAATTCTTTCTTGACTTTTTCCATCCATTCTCTGCAAAAACACTTTTCAAACTAGGGACCTTTTTTTGGGGGGGGTGTGGATTTTTAAATTTTATTGAAGTATAGTTGATTTATAGTATGTTAATTTATTCTGTCTAGTCAGGTGACTCTGTTTTTTATATATATATTCTATATATCTAATATATATTATGTATATATAATATATATTGTGTATATATATATTCTTTTTCATATTCTTTTCCATTATGGTTTGTCACAGAATACTGAATATGTTTCCCTGTGCTGTACAGTAGGACCTTGTTGTTTATCCATTCCTGTGTATACTAGTTTGCCTCTGCTAATCCCAAACTCCTGTTCCTTCCCTCCTCAACATCCCCCGCCTTGGCAGCCACAAGTCTGTTCTCTATATCTGTGAGTCTGTTTTTGTTTTGTAGATATATTGATTTGTGTCATATTTTAGACTCCACCTGTAAGTGATATCAATATGATATTTGTCTTTCTTGGACTTCCTTTGCTTAGTATGATAATCTCTAGGTCCATCCATGTTACTGCAAATGGCATTATTTTGTTCCTTTTTTATGGTTGAGAAATATTCCCTTGTATATATCTACCACATCTTCGTTATCCATTCCTCTGTCGATGGACATTTAGGTTGTTTCCATGTCTTGGCTATTGTAAATGGTGCTGCTATGAACATTGGGGTGCATGTACCTTTTCAAATTATAGTTTTGTATGGGTATATGCCCAGGAGTGGGATTGCTGGATCATATGGCAATTCTATTTCTAGTTTTTTGAGGAACCTCCATACAGTCAAACTAGGAATCTTGTTAAAAATGCAGATGCTGCTTCAAAGGACCTGGGTGGGACCCAAGACTCTAGCTTTCTAACCAGCTCCCAGACGCTAATGCTCAGGCAGCCGGTCCACTTATGGACCATGCTTGGAATAGAAAGGCTCTGCACAACTGCCATAGAGATCTCTGAAAACCTAAATCAGATCATGTCAGTTCCCTGCTTAAAACCCTTCAATAGTTTCCCACTGTGATTTGGGTTAAATCCAGACTCCTTACTGTGTCTCTTGAGACTCAGTGTCATCTGGTCCCTGCCCATATTTTTGGCCACATTTCAACCTACCTCCTGCCTGGTCCACTCTCCTCCAGCCTCCCTGGAATGATTCCTGCCTCTCAAAGATGTCATCCTTATCTGAGCACCTTGTTTCATTTTTTTCATGGCATTTATCAATACCTGGAATTCTGATGTATTCTAAACCTGTAGAATATAAGCTCTTGGTCTATAGTATATATCACTGTAGTCCCAACGCCTGCTATATCAGCACAGCGCCTGCTATGGTGTAGGTGCTCAATACAAAAGAACACCAAAAGCTAATGTTTGGACCACAAAAGTAGCAAAAATAATTGATCCTAGGGTCCAAAATTCTGGTGGACAAAAGGAGCCAGAGGACCAAGTAAGGATGGCATTCTCTGCAATACACAGACACACATAGCTTGTGTCCTAGAAGAACTGACTCCAGTTTAAGTCAAATCCCTACAGCAAATAGCATCAGAACCGAACTTCCTGAGTCCCAGGGAATGGCTGATCCCCAACAATGTCCAACAGAAAAAAAGCCCATAACAAGGGCCCTTGGGTGCTGCTTGGTGTTTGTTGCAAGAGCCAGCCTCTAGGTTCCAGGGAAAGGCTTTTGTGATGGCGATGATTTCTGGGGGTCACCCCAGCTGAGACCCATCTCTGAATGTGACCCCATTTCCCAACAAAGGCCTCTGGAAGAGTAAGTGCCCCCATGTCTTTCTGCCAATCTCTGCTTGCAGGGCTATAAAATCCAAACAAACATGTCCTTTCCAGAAAGATTACCTAGTTCATGCCAAGGAAATAGCCATCATGTGTTTCCTTTCAACTCACCCCTGATTCTCTCCCCAAGGATGGAAATAAAACACTTTGAAAGTCTGAGAACATTCAAAATAAGCCATCATTTAGAAGTAACGGCCTCTCGTGCTATGCACATAAATAAAAATCCATACTAACCTCAAACACATTTATAAGGTCTTCGTAAAGAGTTTGCCTTTTCTCCATAAATGTCCGAAAAGATTAATTAAGAACAGGATGACTCATCCATCTAGATTGATTAAATGTATCTCTAAGGGTCGGATTGGAAACAACGCCTAGATACATTAACATACAATTTGCCCAGAGCAATTAGTGTATTTATTTTACTTGCTGACAATTTTTCTGGAATTAAGTCATTGTTAATCTTCGTCTGGAGGGAGAGACAGGACCACCCTATTCCCCATCCAAGAAGCCATCTTCTCTCACTTCCCAGACTAACATTCTCTCTCCAAATGTGCAGGGTCCTTTAGAGCTTGGGAGGTGACCAAGATAGCACAGAATACAGGGAGTGCTATTGAAGTTGCATCCCACACTCAGCCCACTGCTTGTCTCATTAGCTCTCTGAACAGTGTCTCTTCCCTCTCTGAATTTCTTCTTCTTTTTTATACCCTTTGCATCAGGACACATTCACTGAAAAAACCTTCGGGGAAGTAATGACCCCTTTCCAAAAACAAAGCATTAAGTATATACTGATATCTAGGCCTAAAGGGTAATAGCTAACGTTGGGTGGTAACCATGCATAATAATATAGTGTATTGCTTGCGTTGTGTTCTTTATTTCAATTAATAGTCACACAACGGCTGCAGGGAGATTGGGAAATGTAAGTATTCACATCCCCGTCTCACGGGTTAGTGAAACTGGGATTCAGAGAAACAGGCCTTTGGCTGTGTTCACCGAGCTAGAAGTGACCAAAGCAGACTTCGTAGCCCGGTACGTTGGATAGCAAGCCCTGCTCTTAGCTCTTGGGCCATGTTGTGTCACAGATGTCATGTTGAATCTGTCACTTCTGCTCCTCTGAAGTAGGATTCTTGAGCCCCCATGGGGGCTCAAGATTGCACAGTTGAAGACTGAGAATAAACTTTCTCCCCTGAGTGGCATCACCATCCACGTCTCTGGGAGCAAATCAAGCTCATCATGAGCCCCAGACACGTTTGTTGACAGTTCAAGCACAAATTATGTTGGTAGTTTTCTTTTGGCTGTTCTTTGGTGTTGGTGGCCAATTCTCTGGCACGTATCTAAGCCATGTTTATTAATATAACTGCTAGGAGGTTTTTAAAGAGCCGATCATACTTCTAGACTGACCACATGGTTCTAAAAAGAGTCTACCAACACAGCCATAAAGAAAACAAAGAACTCTGAGTGGAACGTAAAAGGAACCAGGATCCTATCTTCCTCATCAAAGTGGTGCAAGACTGGGTATGGTGGGCTCGCTGCACCACCCCTGTTCTGGAGCAAGTTGAGCCAGGTTAGTTACCCTCTCTGAGCCTCAGTTTTTCTGTCTGTAGAAGTGGCATATTAACTTATAAGGTGGTTGAGAATAATATATGAGATAACGAAGGCAAAGCGAGAAGCATGCTGACTGTCAAATAATAAATGCCCAATCAATGAGAACTGTAATTGTTGCTGATCCCTGACTTACATTCTATATAACATAAATAATGATGATCATTGCCAGCCATCTCTTTAAGATTATCTGTGTACCAGGCACTGTTCTAAGCACCTCATATAATTTAGTTCGTTCAGTGCTCACAACAGTTCTATGAGGGCTGTTGCAGTCCCTCTTTACAGATGGGTATGCTGAGGTCCAGAAAGGAACATTTATTTGCCCAAGGTCGCACTGCCGGTCATTCCCCCATTGAAAAAGAGGCACTTTAGCCCCAGAGCACACTCTCGTAATTATCATGCTCCATGGGAAGTGGTTACACAGCCAGAAATCCAGTGGATTACAACATAAACCTCTGAAACCGAAGAGGCAGGGTAGTTTAGCCTCCAGGGCCCGGCCTGTCTCCTCCTTCCCCACCCTTTCTACCTTCCCCTAACCACCATTTGAGTGTTTAATCCAACACGTAGCTAAGGAGAAAACAGGGGAGAGGTTTGTTCCACCAGAGTTCCTTCTCAAGTGGAGCCTCCCAACAGTTTTTAAGATAAAATGATGCTGTCGTGGTTATTTAGACAACAAGGAAAAAATAATAGAAAATACCATGAAAGTAAAAGCGTTACAGGCAAAATACAGTGGTTCAGGCCCTGCATTTCTCTAATTCAGCCCATTCCCCAGACTTACTCTCCCCGCAAGAGAAGATTCTATCCTAAGTCCTTACCCTCTTCTAATCACCAGCCTCCTACCGGCCACTCCTTTCACCCAGATCTGATGGATTCCTACTCATCCATCAGATTTCAGCTTAGACCTCACCTCCTCCAGAAGGTCTTCCTGGATGCCCCTGCCCAGCCCCTACAGGAGGATTAAGCGGCTTCTTCGGGTCTCCTGTAGCATCCATCACAGTTTTGTAAGTGCAATGGACTATAAGCTCCATGAGGGCAGCATCTAACTCCAGCAAGTCTTCCTCTGTATTCTCAGAGTCTAGCATTCTGCCTGAGATATAATTAGACACGTCAGTAAACATACGTTGTATACCTTTGAGAACCACAAAGCATGCCACTTCTTTTAAGGTTTAGAATCAGGTGATACAATTCTTAAAAATGCACTTTTACGTGATTTAAAAGGGATATAAACATTTGCAGAAAAGTAACAGCCAGTCTATTTTCTTAGGTCACTCCACTCAATAATTTGGAAACCTGGGCAAAGTATAACAGTACTTTCTACCGGAACATTCTTCCCTAAAAGGATCCCAAATCCCTCCTCCTGTTGTTTAAACTCATTCCACTTCATTTGGTTCCCTTTGAAGGTAATTCTCAGAGGCTTCATGATTATTATGATATTTTCCTTTAGCTTTCTCTTCTCTGGATTAATAACCTTGGCTTCTTAAACTTTTCCCTATAAAAATCTATTAATAATTTTCATTGCTTTCCCACTTCTCCATACTACTCATATCTTAATGCATATTGTTAAATCTCGCAAAGAAAGCAAGTAAGTTTGAGGTCTGTATTTTTACCTTTGTTCTCTGAGGGCTTAAATACAAAAAAAAAAAAAAAAAAAAAGAAAAAGAAAAACAGTGATTATATCTACAAAGTAAGGAATAAGATATGGGTTTAAATAATGGTCATCTGGTCTCAGACTTCCTTTTCTTTTCCTTTTTGCTATTTGAGGCTCATCTTTTGAAACATGCTCTACTTTCTATTAAGTTCTAGAAGACAGAGATGATGTGAAGTCCATGGTTTAGAATAAGCATGCACATTAAGACATCAGAAATCATTCCACATTTCCAGAATGGTCCCATTTCAAATATTTGGACCTGTTTTTCCATGAGTAGAACTCGTGTCATATCTGTTTCCTAATTTGAGGCTCAAAAAATATAATCAACCACATATGGTATATAATCTCTAGGTAATGATGTTAATATCAGTAGGAAACGTTGATTGCAGCCTCCTTCTGTAGCTGGTGCTATGCTAGTCATTCAGAGGCATTTTCTCTTTTAGTCATTAAAACATCTTTATGAGATAGATATTCTTTCATCCCCATTTTACAGATGAGAACATTGAGTCTCAGAAGAACTTATACAGAATCACCCACCAGTAGGTGGCAGGGCAGGGACTCCAACAGGTCTGACAGTATACTCTAAGCTGTAGGCACTCTGCTGGAGGCTCTAGAAGTACTGATTTTAGGGTTTTGTTTGTCTCTTTGTTTTTTTGTAAATGACCTGATCCACCATCAAGCACACAGTAGTTTTACAATAATTCATCGATTTGTTGACATAGGGAAGCAGTACCTTTTACGCTCTATTGACAAGACTCTAAATTGGTTCAACTACTTTGGAGCATCTGTCCATTGGGGCATCTGGCCACATCTAGGATCATCTGGCAGTATCAGGGGGTGTTGAAGATGTGCATATCGTAGGGCCCAGCCATGATTCCCTAGCCAGTATGGAAAATACCACTGGTCATCTGACCCAACCCCCTTCCACAGCCCTATGCTGTCTAGAAATTTTCCTGTAATTGGCTGAGGGATAAACCACATGACCCTGTTCTAGCCAACGGGGTGTAAGTGAAAATCACTGAGTAGGCCTTCTTGGAAAACTTGTTTACAGGGATAGTATGACTAGACTACTTTATCTCCTGTACCTTCTTCCTGAGCATGACACAATGCCTGGAGTTGCTATAACTATGCTGTGGTTATAAAACAGCAAACCTGTGGGTAGAAGTGCACCCTGTAAGGATGACGGAGCAGAGAAATGGAACAAACCTGGATCCCACTGGCATTGTTCAACTGGCCTGGCAGTCCTGGAATGCCTACCTCCAGGCTTGTTGGTATGTTAGGAAGAATAGCCTCCTGTACCCTCAATTCACTGTTAGTTGGCTTTCTTTTCACCAGAGTTCTCTAGAGAAGCTCTCACATGTACACAAGATGACATACACAGGCGTTTGTAATGTGAAAAATCACAAACAAAGCTTAATGTCCATCAAGAGGAAAACAGATAAATAAATAGCATACTCATGCAGTGATACATGGCAATTAAAAAGGAGTAAACTAGATCTACACAGAACAACATAATTCTTTTTTATTATTTTATTGAAGCATAGTTGATTTACAATGTTGTGTTTGTTTCTGGTGTACAGAAATGTGATTCAGTTATACACATCTATAACAGTTTGTATCTGCTAACCCCAAACTCCGAATCCATCCCTTCTTCCCACCATGGCAACCACAAGTCTCTTCTCTAAAATAGATAATTCTGGAAACCAGAACGTAAAGTAGAAAATGGAAATTGCCGAATGATGTGTGTTCAGTACAATACCACTTAAATATATTTTTTTAAAACACATACAATAATTCCATATAGCTTACGGCTATATCCATATATACTGAAAGTATAAAGACGTGGATGTGAAGGAAACACAGCAACTCTAGGGAAGGAGGAAGGAATGAAATTGGGGAAGTGTTATAGAGGCACTTCAGGTGAACCTGTGGAGTTTTTATTTCTTAAAAGTAATCTGAATCAAATTCAGCCAAAAATCTTAGCATTTATTAAATTTGGGCGTGGATTCATGGGTATTTGCTACATAATTCTCTGTGTTTTTCTATAAATTTAAAATGCTTTATACTTTCTAAAAAAATAGATGAAGAAAAGGAAAGAGACTGTTTCAAGAAGCAGTTGTACATTTATATAGAAGTACCCTGTCAAGCATAAGGTGGCATGTAAAGCCATATACTTTATTATTATAATTACCATCAACCAGGAAGGCTGTATTGAGGAGTGAACTTTCCATGGGCCCCGAAGAGAGGGTAGGATGAGAAGATTTAGTAGGCAGTAGAGGTGAAGGAGTTTTATGGACTGAACTGTCTCCCCAAAATGTACAAGTTGAAACCCTAGCCCCCTGTGTGACTGTATTTAGAGACAGGGCCATTAAGAAGGTAATTAAGGTTAAATCACGTCATAAGACTGCTACGCTAATCTAATAGGACCGGTGTCCTTGTAAGAAGAGGTAGAGACATCCAGAGTACACTAATACAGAGAAAAAGCCATGTCATGACATAGTGAGAGGGTGGTTGTCTACAACCCAAGGAGAGAGGCCTCAGGAGAAACCAGACCTGCTGACACCTTGATCTTGGACTTCCAGCCTCCAGAACTGTGAGAAAATACAGTTCTGTTGTTTAAGTCTGTGGTGTTCTGTTACGGCAGCCTGAGCAAACTAACACAAGGAGTATGTCTAGAACTGTGGCTCTCAATCGTGAATGATGCTATGTAACAGGAGGATTTAAGAAATTGGTGGGGGGAGGGTAATGTTTGACGGTCACAAAGCTGAGGCGCACAGGAGGCATTTTATGGGCAGAGGCCAGGGAGGCAAAACCTTTCTCAGTGCCCAGTTCAGTCCTCACGGCAAAAAAACAATTCTGTGTCCCGAATGCCTTTAAAATATCCCACAGGACATTTATGAGAGGAGAAACCTGTGTATAATTATCTAAAGCTACATAAAAATGCAAAAAAGTGAGGTTTTTTTGGGCCAGGTAATATTATACACTGAATTTTCCAGGAAAGTGGCTACTATGTAGATTAGGGGAGAATTGTACTTTTGTTTTCTTAAGAACTTTGCCAAAAGGTACTCACCACCATTCTGGAAAATTCTATCGCTAATTCTATCGCTAACAGTAATACTAACGATGTTTATATTGTCCACACGACATATCCTCATCAGTCTTCATTCATAGCCATAGTATCTGCCAAGAGTCTGCAGACTCCAGCGGGCTGGCCAAATCCAGCCTACCGCCTATTTTTGCACATAAAGTTTTATCGGGACACAACCGTGCTCATTCATTTACATACTATCTATGGCTGCTTTCTCAGTAAAATAGCAGAATTGAGAATGGCCTGCAAAGCCTAAAGTATTCACTATCTGACCCGTTACAGAAATGTTTGCTATCCCCTGGTATAAAGTTGATTCTGTGTCTAGTACTAACATCCAATTACTTCAGTACCTAATCTAATTTAATCCTAGAATATTTACCTATTGAAATATATGATTTTATTATCTTACTTCCCCTTTAAGTTCTATTAATTCTAGTTAATGAATTATGTAGATTCATTTGAAGTTGTGTAGATATCTCTGTATCTGTGACATTCACTTTAGGAAAGAGGTGGAATTCATTTCAGTAAAGAGGGGGAAGTATTTCTAAATATTCTCAAAGGTTGAAGAACGACTACTCTAGACCTAAAAGAACGAAGACCGTGAAGAACAAAGAGTTATGTGACCAAGGAGAAAATTGAAAACAGGCACCATGTTGAAGATGAACTGACCTTAAGCTCCAGGAAAAAAGCTACTGGGTTTATCTGTACATCACTTGACTCGGGAACTGGTACACAGGACTCACTCTATAAACGCTTGGCTGAATGCTCCCATGAATGGAGGGATGGATGAGGCATATGAATGACAGAAGGACAAAGGACTCGGGTAGAGAGCTTCCTTTCTCAAGGGGTCATCAAGCAGAAGCTCAGTGGTCATTTGCTGGGCAGTCTATAGCAGGGATTCCTTCATAAAAGGACCAACTGAGTGGACCAGAGAACTCTCTAGGTCTCTAAAACGCCACTTCTAAGGTTGAGATCCAATACTCCAAAGATGCAAAGTTCATTACTTGGAGCAGCAAAGACCTTATTCAAATTTTAGACTGAATAGGATCTAAAACTATCAAGATCTGCCCAACCTCCTGACCTCATCCCTCAGCTCGTTACATGAGATAGTAGAGAGAAGGGGTAGATCGTGGTAGTTAAGTATACAGGACTCTGGAATCAAATAAGTTTAGGTTGGAGGGTAGACTGTGGGCAAAGATGAACACCAAAATTCCTCTCATCCTTGAACGCACACCCCTTTGCAAATATGTTGCTGAAGAGCCTTCTATCAGGAGGTGGAGTCTATCACTCTACCCTTGGATCTGGGCTAGCCTCCTGACTTGCTTTGAGTGGTAAAATGCAGAACAAGGGACACGGTGTAACTTCTGAGCCTAGGTCTCAAGAGGCCCGGTAGCTTCTGCCTTTACTCTCTCGAAACGTACAGCCCCATGTGATGAAGTATGGTCTAACTCAGGGACTGGCAGAGCATGACCCATGGGCCAAATTCATCCCACCCCCTGTTTTTGTAAATAAAGTTTTATTGGAACACAGCCATGCCCATTTGTCTACATACTGTCTATGACTGCCTTCACATTATAAACAGCAGAGTTGAGAAGCTGCATCAGAGACTTAATGCCCTGCAAAGCCAAAAATGCTTACTATCTGGCCCTTTACAGAAGAAGTTTGCTGAACCTTGGTCTGGCTGCTGCAGGGTGAGACCACATGGGACCGAGAGGAGCTGTCCCAGCTGAGGTCTCCCCAGAACAAGCAGCTCCAAGTTAGACTACAAAATGGGTACATCTACACAAGTGATTGCAGGTGCGACCAGCAGAACAGCCCAGCTGAACTCAGCCCTAATTACAGACCCATAAACTCATGAACAGATACAATGATTGTTGTTGTAGGGCGCTAAGTTTTGGGGTAGTTTGTTCTGCTGGAAGAAGTAATTGAAAGGGGCAGCCGGCAGCCATGGCTCTGCCACTCAAAGTTTGTATAACAGTGTTTGTTCCCAGCTCATATTTTTGGAGGGCTCACCACTTCAGTGCAGGCTGGCTGGCTTCCAGCTACCAGTATCTGGATCTCTCTGCCTGGGGGGCTTTCTCCAGAGCCTTGCAAGGGCTCTGTCCAAGCTGGGAAATTAACACTCCATCTGTACCCCACCCGCGCCCTTAATCAATGATCAACAGAAGTTGGTGTAAAAATACACTCCGGTTCCCTCACCCTCTGGAAGGGATAATTCTGAGGCATATGTTCTACACTGTTTTCCAGAGTTTCCCTGCAGGGTAACTCTCTGGTCTCCTACTGCCTGACAGTACACCCTTTATCGGCAGCCATCCCTTCTATGTCTGTTTTTCCCATGGCTGTACTGATATCTCTTGAACATCCCAAATTAGCTACTTTCACTCAAATCCTGTCACAGATTCTGCTTCAAGTCAAAATACAAACCAAGAAGATACTGTGTAGCTTTAGACAAATTTGTCTCTCTGAACCTTAGTTTCCTTATCTGTAAAATGGGAATCATAGGAGCATTGTATCATGGGACATGGTCATGAGGACTCATCTGAGATACTGTTTGTAAAGCATCCGGCACTGCTCTCAGAGGCAACAGCGCACCTTAACTAGCCCCACCTCCTATCTGCATGCGCTCTGGGGATTGGCCAAGTGCATGCACAGAGCTCTGGTGATTGGCTAAGGCACCTCTTATGAGCCAGGCTCCTATTGAAGGACTATCAAAAAGCAGCATAGAGGGCTTCTCTGGTGGCGCAGTGGTTGAGAGTCCGCCTGCCGATGCAGGGGACACGGGTTCGTGCCCCGGTCCAGGAAGATCCCACATGCAGCGGAGCGGCTGGGCCCGTGAGCCATGGCCGCTGAGCCTGTGCGTCCGGAGCCTGTGCTCCGCAACAGGAGAGGCCACCGCAGTGAGAGGCCCGCGTGCCGCAAAAAAAAAACAGCATAGAGAGGCAGGTGATGCCTGAGGACAACCCAAGTGTGTGTGCGGGGGGGAGGGGGGGGTGCTTATTTGTGGCTTCCAGTCACATCCCAGTTCAAAAGTCTGAGTGCTATGCCACGGATCTCCATCTAGAGGATACCGAGGCTCCTGACTTCTGAGTTGGAAGGCTGGGCTGGAGCCTGCTGCGTGCCTGACCCCAGGAACCTGTCCCCAACAGGAAGGAGAGATGTAGTCAAGGAAGTGTGGCAGGCCTGACTGCAGACAATTAGAAAAACATCATCGTGCCTCACAGTGGAAGGTGAGCATGACTTCAATGTTGGCCTTAGAAAGAAATGGGGTGGAAGAGGATGTTTTCCTCTTCTCCTTGAAGAGAGCAGTCTGTCTACTCAAAACCCTCCACTCCTTCTAGTAGTCTATAAATACACACCCAAACCCAGAGAAAATATTAAGAGCGCACTTGTGCCTCCCCGACTACAAAACACGTTTCATTTGCTTTGGTCCCTTCTGTTCCCTTTGAAAGGTTGACTCCTTAATATTCCTCCCTCATGACCTGCCCCAGCACATGCAGGGAGGTTTAGGGGAGCCCTCGACTGCAGAGCATGACAGGAAGGCCCAGCCTGGTCCCCGCATCCTTAGGGAAGGGCTCCAGCAGACCCGGGGTGAGGCAGTGAGGTAATGAGAGCAGAATTCTGGATCATGGCCAGGCCAGGAATAATGGCACAGCTATAATTACCCTGTCGAACATTGGATGGAAGTGGCTATTTTAGAACCTGAAAACATCTCAACAGCACCTTGGAGTCCCATTTGGGAAAGCCCCTTTTTACCACTGTGTCTTCTTGTCATGCAATAGGATGTCGTGTCAGGGACATTTCCTACCAGAAAACCATCAGGGGATCCATGTAGCACTTGGAGAAGCCTGAGAAAAGAAATTTGTTGCAAATTTTAGTTAAGGTATTACTGTATATGAGGGCTTCTATTAAAAATAATAAACTGGTCTAGAAACAAAGTTATCCAGATGAAACTTGCTTTCATTTATTTGTATCTTAAATCATTTTTTTGAGTAGGAGACAACGGGGTGGATTTGGAGTGCAAGAACTCATGTTAACGACAGTGATAAATAGTAATAATAATATGGTAGCAGATAGCATTCACTGCTTACTCATGCTATGTGCATGACCTGCATTTAAATACAAAAAGCATTTAAATGCTTTTTCTTTGATGCTTATCAGCTTTCCCTGTTTTACTGAATTTGATACAGGAGGGAGGGTATTTTTATTATTCCCACTTTACAGATGAGATGACCAAAGCTCACTGGGGTTAAGTATCATGTTCATGGCCACCCATTGGTATGTGACATCTGGGGATTTGAACCTAACCCTGTGTGAAACAGTTTGATCTGCGCTGAAGCACCCACTTTTGATATGCCCTGACTGGCCGGGCCTGGAGCAAGAAGACAGGATGTGGAGAGAGCAGACTTCATTTGTGGTTTCCTTCCTGTTGGCCAGAAAATTGTAAAGGAGCTGGGGGGTGCTGAGAAATCAGTAGACTGATAAGAAGTCAATTGATAAGAAGTCAATTCCTTGGTTCAGTGACTAGAAAGCAGTTGAACAGGCAGAAAGGTAAAGTACACCCAGTGATGAAAGGAGCAGTTAGAAGCCCTCGTATGTACGGGGATTTCCACTTCACAAAGGACTTTCCCCATGTCCTGTCATTGGTCCCTTTAAACTCTCCTGTAGAGGCACTGCAGTGTTTGAAGACCATGGAGCAAGCACTTCTGGCAGCCACAAAGAGCTCTGTAGAACTGGGGACTTCTTCTACTGAATGCAGATCAGGAATAACTATGCCCAGCATTTGTATAGGCCCTTTTACTTCTAAAACTCTTTTAGTTCATCAAACACCAATCTGGAGAAGTGGGCCAAGTGGAATTATCCCCATTTACAGATGGAGAAGCATCTCTAAGTAACTCCAGAACCCCAGGACAATTTCCACTTAGACTAACTGCATTCTAGCTCTGCCCCATTTATGTTTTGAACTTGATTTGTGTGGCTGGAAAATGAAGCATGTTGAAAACTCTGGGGGAAAAAAAATAACGCTCAATGCTCATAAGTAGAAATCAGTGCTATGTAGTAATCTAAGAAATACTGGTTTCAAAATCAAAAGAACAAGTAATTAGCATAAAGACACATATTAGCCTGCCTGAAAACCAGAAGGCTGCTAGCTAGGAATCTGCTTTGCAAAATTAAACAACATGGGCTGGAAAGTATTATAGTTTGTGCATCTAATATGCATAGCTTTTGAATATGTTCTGATATAGAATTTAAGGTTGCTTCATTGGGCACATTATTACAACCCTTATCAAACTGTGCTTGGATTTAGCCTAAAAACGATTCCAAAATGACTGTATAATTCATGTTCTCCAAATTACAAGAGAGGGTTCTTCATTTTTTCTCAGTGTGCTACCTCTGTTTGCATTTCCTTCAAGGCATAAATATATAGTCACGAATTTAGGGAGAGAGATAATCAAGTGTCGTTCACATACACTATAATTAATATCTTGAACTCCATTTTCAGGGGGAAGAGCCAAAAAACAATTGAGTCAGTTTTGTAACTTGGCTCTGCACAGTTAAGAGAAGTTCCCAGTGGAAAAAACCAGAGAGGCTCTTAACCGTCTTAAGCATCTTCCAGAGTGGAAGAGCAGTATCTTTAGATTGGGCCCAGTGACTTATTTTCCTTAAGCCCCAGTTACTTCATTGTAAAATGGCCCACACGAACCCAACTAATTCTGGCCCCTGGCCGTCTCTCCAACTGTATCTCTCACCATTCTCTCCCTCACTCATTCATTCTCTGCCACAAGGGCAGCCTACATGTCTGCTGGACATGCCAAGCATATTCCTGCCTCAGGGCCCTTGCACTTGCTATTTTCTCTGCCTAGAAACAGCTCTGTCTTCAGGAATTCACAGGCTCCCTCTCTCAAGTCTCTAGTCAAACAGCCCTGCTGGAGGAAGGCTTCCTTTGGTCCCTAAGCAGCACTTGCCCACCATATTCTCTTTATGATCTTTCCTGACTATTTTTCTTTATAGCATTTATCTTTTTTTTTTAACATCTTTATTTGAGTATAACTTTTACAATAGTGTGTTTCTCCTTTACAACAAAGTGAATCAGTTATACATATGCATATGTTCCCATATCTCTTCCCTCTTGCGTCTCCCTCCCTCCCACCCTCCCTATCCCACCCCTCTAGGTGGTCACAAAGCACAGAGGTGAACTCCCTGTTCTATGCAGCAGCTTCCCGCTAGCTTTCTAATTTACATTTGGTAGTGTGTATATGTCCCTGCCACTCTCTCACATCGTCACAGTATAGCATTTATCTTTACCTGACATTTTTTTTTTTCCTGTTTATTGTCGCCACCCCTCACTAGAAGACAAGATCCATGAGTGAGGGAACTTTGTTTTCTCCCCATTTCCCAACTCTTCAAGGAGTGTCAGCAAATAAGGAGAAGCTCTGCAAATATTTGTAGAAGGGAAGGAGGGGGAGACAATGGGAAGGAAATCTGGATGCTCCTTGTTTTTTCCATCTAAATTCCAAATTGGTACCACGGTTTTAAGTTATGTCCATTAACTAGCTTACATTGGGCAATTAGTTGATTTAAATGAGAAATATATCTTTTCTAAAATTAAAAAAAAATTTAATTATGGTAAAATCCTATGACAAAATTTACCATCTTAACCATTTTCAATGTATTTTATTGAAGTATAGTTGATTTACAATGTTGTGTTAATTTCTGCTGTACAACAGAATGTTTCAGTTATGGGTGTGTGTGTGTGTGTGTGTGTGTGTGTGTGTGTGTGTACACACATATATAGTTTTCATATTATTTTCCATTCTGGTTTATCACAGGATACTGAATATAGTTCCCTGTGCTATATAGTAGGACCTTGTTGTTATCCATCCTATATATAACAGTTTGCATCTACTGATCCTAAACTCCCAATCCATCCCTCACCCACTCCCCCTTGGCAATCACAGATCTGTTCTCTATGTCTCTGAGTATGTTTTTGTTTCATAGATAAGTTCATTTGTGTCATTTTTTAGGTTGCACATATAAGTGATATCATACGGTATTTGTCTTTCTCTGACTTCCTCTAGGTCCATCCATATTGCTGCAAATGGCATTATTTCATTCTTTTTATGGCTGAGTAATATGCCATTGTGTTCATGTACCACATCTTCTTCGTCCATTCATCATTTAGGTTTTTTCCACGTCTTGGCTATTGTGAATAGCACTGCTGTGAACATCGGGGTGCATGTGTCTTTTTGAATTATAGCTTTGTATGGATATATGTCCAGGAGAGGGATTGCTGGATCATATGGCAAATCTGCTTTTAGTTTCTTGAGGAACCTGCATACTTGAACCATTTTCATTTTTTTTATTTTGTTTTTAATTTTTTTTTAATTAACTAATATTATTTATTTGTTTTTGGCTGTGTTGGGTCTTCATTGCTCCATGCAGGCTTTCTCTGGTTGCGATGAGCGGGAGCTACTCTTCGTTGAGGTGCGCGGGCTTCTCATTGCGGTGGCTTCTCGTTGCAGAGCACGGGCTCTAGGCGCACAGGCTTCAGTAGTTGTGGCATGCAGGCTCAGTAGCTGTGGCACACGGGCTTAGTTGCTCCGCAGCATGTGGGATCTTCCTGGACCAGGGCTCGAACCCATGTGCCCTGCATTGGCAGGCAGATTCTTAACTACTGGGCTCCCAGGGAAGCCCAACCAGTTTTAAATAGAGGTCAGCACAATTTTTTTGACCAGGGCATCTTCAAAGGAAGTACCTCTATTGTAAAGAAAGACTGCCCCAGTCCAAAAAAATGTGCTATATTCTTAATACTTACATTAACCAGATTGATGCTTTTAAAGTAGAAAGAAAATGTGATATACTTGTGCTAAAGCAAGGTAAATACAGAATTTACAAAAAACACGTATTAATTTATAATGCACCATAAGCAGTGTGGTCTATTAATAAAAAACATACATTTATAGCAGTATAAACATCTCATTTAATGTTCCAGCTTGCCACCTAAGGACCATTAAATGAAACCCTGTTTAGTGATGTTTAGTGAAACATCTATGCTTGAACCTCTTCATAGACATGAGACTTGGTCAGTTGCCATGGTAACGCCAGGTGCTAGGCCAAAAGATTTATCCCTCATTTACAGATGGAGAAATTAAGCTTCAAAATATGTTATTACTTGCTCAAGGTCGACACAGGGAATAGCAAAGATTATACTCACGTCCACGGCTTCTAATGGCAAGTTCTGGATCTTTCCACTATACCAGGCTGTGAAATGACATTCCTAAATATAACATGCTTATTTTTCCACCTCCCTTTATTATCAGCTTTCCTATTCAAAGTCATTCTACACCAAAATTTCTTCCTTCAAGACTCATATTAAGAGTATTTTTGTTTGTTTGTTTTTGAGCCAGCCCATGAATTTTCTAGACTAGCTTCTTAGCAATAAAAAACACTTTTCCTCACAAAGTGGCCCTACATGCCACCTGGCAGCTCAGACCTCACTTTAGGAAATACAACTTAATTTAATGAGGTGCTAGGAAGCTGGCTTGGGATGCATCCAGCATTTTAATGTAGAGTTTCTTACCAGATGGTAGTCACTTGGTCCTAAACTTATCCTTCTCTTATTGTGAGGCTGCTTTTTTGGATTACCGTAGCAATAATTAGAGAGGTGAAAGTCATTATTTTGATCCATGTAGGGGTTAGTAGCCTTTATTCAAACTCTAAGATGTTATTGCTATGACTGGCCACATTTCATGGCAGTCCCATTTCAAGTTACAGAGTAGAACTGGGTGGATGGACCAGTGCAATTCCATTACCAGGGGCCTGTAAGCAGCAGGTTCTTAAATCTTCACTCTTTCAGCCAAAGGTCACTGCGAAGTTTCTAGAATATATTTGATACATACTAGGTGTCCAGCCCAGTGAATGGCTACAAAGAAATTAAGCTTTAGTCCTAATTCAGTGTTAATCACCTATTAATAATGAGTCCTCACTGTATTCCTGGCTCTGTGCTGGGTGCTACGGATGCAATAACAATTAGGGCAGACATTGTCTGCCAGTAAGTCTATTGCTATAGTACTGTAATAAGTTAATATCATGGAGTAAGTACTTGAGTAAGTAGTTATTATGTATGTACCAAGGACTGTAGTGGCTAGAAGAATAAAATACCACTCCTGCCCTTAACATCCCACACATAAAAGAAAAAACAATAGGTAAACTCTCAAAACTTATAATGTGTGTGTGTGCATAAAATATTTAAGTAACTGACTGACATTCTCTTAAGAGAATGGAGAAATGCTCAATTATGTTAGCTGTTGATATTACTAAGCACAACTCTTCTCAGTGTCTTTTTGGTATTCATTGTAGAAAGCCAGGATTTATCTCCACAGCATTGCTGGGTGTCAGATGTCTAAGAGGCAGCTAACATTTTGTTTGTAGGTGGGCATATATTGAGCCTGGTACATTCTTTTTTTTTTTTTTTAAAGTACCGATTTGGTTTTTATTTTTACTTTTTTAAATTTTTGGTTGCATTGGGTCTTCGTTGCTACACACGGGCTTTCTCTAGTTGCAGTGAGCGGCGGCTACTCTTCATTGCAGTGCGTGGGCTTCTCATTGTAGTGGCTTCTCTTGTTGTGGAACACAGGCTTTAGGCGCATGGGCTTTGGTAGTTGTGGCACGTGGGCTCAGTAGTTGTGGCGCACGGACTTAGTTTGCTCCGCGGCATGTGGGATCTTCCTGGACCAGGGCTCCAACCCGTGTCCCCTTCATTGTCAGGCAGATTCTTAACCACTGCACCACCAGGGAAGTCTGAGCTTGGTACCCTCTTTAGGGGAATTAAACAGAAGTATGTTTCATAATGTTACTTTTTTAAAGGCGAAGTATCAGTTGTAAGCTAAGTGGGAGAATCTAGGTCACAAGAAATTGGGTCACCATAATGCTTTTCTCAAAAGGGTTTTAAACTTTCCCACAATAAAGTTATGGTTAGAAAAATAAAACAATCCAACCTTTGGACATAAAGTTAATGTAGAACAGAAGCTGGCAGCTTCGTTGCTCTAAGGATAGCAAATGTGTATAGATACTGAGATCATGAACTTGGGAATCAGAGACCTGGATTTGAATCACAGCTCCGAAATTTACTAACTGGGTGTTCTTGCATGTGTTGGGTAGTCTTTCAGATTCGTGGTTTTTGTTAGCTGTAAGATGGAGATACCCAAGACTACCTCAAGAAATAGTTGGGAAGATTAAATAACATAGATAAAACATTTAGCCCAGTGCCTGGCTCATCATAAGAACATGAAGCACTGATTATGTTGATGATGATATTGATAATGAGGAGGAGGAGGAGGAAGCAGAAGACAGCAAAGATGAAGATGATGATAAGCATGATATTGACGAGCTCAGTGATTCTCTCTCCCACCCAACCCTTACCTTCACCTGTGATGCTTTTCTAAAGGCCAATTTTGTATATTATATATACAAGCTTGAAAAATAATAGAACTCTATCTTTACAGGCCAAAACTCTTTGAATTGTTTTTCTCACTCTACAAACTTTAAATTATTCCTCTAGAGTCCCTAGGCCAGGCTGCCTAGAACAAGAACAAGAACTTCAGCTGGTAAGATGGTTGTTTGTTTTCAGGCCCAGATAGGGACCCAGCTAGGATAATATCTTGGCCCGACTAGCACCACACTTGTAACCAATTGAGCTAACTAGTCTGTCTTGAAGGAAGAAGGAAATCCCAAACTAGTCCCTGAGTTATTTTCTTTGGCTCCACAATAGAATTATCTGCAAGAAATATTTTTATTATTTGGGTCCTTTCTTATCCTCAGTGAATTTTCCTTTAGGATATTTTTCTTCCAATTACAGTGGTTCTTTGGGTGAACGCTTGAGAATGAGGTAACATTCTTTCCTGGGACTTAAGAGGAATCACTCCATTTCATTGTGGTGATTTAATAGGCACAAAATTACAAGTGTCATAGAAAAATGAAGAAATCAGGGCAATTTGAAAATCTAAAGGGAGAGAAGAAAACAGTGAAATTACAACTTCGCTTTGTAACTACACCTTCTTTGCAGTGTGAAAAATATCCATTACTACTCTGTATATGACAAAAAGATATCTGCAGAACAACCTATTTTTCTTATACTCTATCTAAGAGATTTTAATGCCCTTAGATGGTAGAATTTCAGCATACTGGATGAAATGAGGGCTGTGAATACCACGCAACTCAAAATACATTTGCTGAGAAGTATCAGAGCAATGTGTTAGCATTTGACACTAGTAAAACTTGGCTGCTGTTTTGGCAAAGTGATACACTTAACCTGTAGCTATTGCAATTTAGTGAAATGTGTCATAAAATCCTCCCTCAGCAATAGGACTTTCAAAAACCCTAATAAATTTTAAATGGAGTCAAGATTGAATTTTCAGATAAGTATCTCATCCTATGACATTTTTATTTAGGAATTAGAACACCAGGGATTGACTTTACATGAAGTCTATCTAATATTTTTATTGAACACTTTATTCTTCAGATCTTAGCCCCTTTATATTTTAAGCATGATCACATTTTGTTGAGAGTTGAAAGTTATATGTTTCAGTGCAAATAGTAAAAACCCTGGGAAACTGAAATAAAGTCACTTAAGGAGACTATAGGTTAGTAATGGTTTTTGACTTTAAACTACTTCCCCTAACCCTTTTCATAGGAAGGCTGATTAAAAAAATGAATTTTTAAATAGGTTAAAAGGTTCAAATAACAGCACTTACTGAGTACTTCTAATTGGCTGGTGCTCTCATGCTAAGCATTTTGCAGGGATATCTCATTTAATTAGCACAACTCTTTGAACTTGATAATACTATGAAGAACAATTTGTCAGGCTACCCGGTTTAAATGGCATCATAGGAAAGGAGCATCCAAACCACCAAAATACTAGAAACATTATTTATTTATTTATTTATTTATTTATTTATTTATTTATTTAGCACCCCCTAGTGCTAAGAATGGGGAAAGCGATTCCCAACCAAAACTACTTTTATATTTCATTCATTCACCATTCATTCATTCCACCAATATGCATCAATTTCCTATTATGTGCAGGACACTGTAATGGTGCTGATATGGAGTAAGGAATAGACCTGCTCCTGCCTTCAAGAAGTATACCATCCATTATGAGACAAACAACAAAAGTAAGGTTTAAAAGTGTGCAGTTACAAATTGTGCTGAAGGCACGTATGGAAACAGCTAGGGTCCTGTGATAGAAAGTAATAGGGGCCCCCTACGTGGATGAGTATTAAGTCAGGCTACAGAGCACCCCAGGCGGGGGATAGCTCGTGTCAAGGTGCTGAGGTGCACAGAAGTTTGGAATGCTGGGGAAGAATTCCTCTATGGCTGGAACATAGAGACATGCACAAGATTAGGTTGGACTGAGGGCCAGGACCCAGTGGAGGTGGACGTGGTTCGGGGTGTCTGTTCTAAGTGTGAAGAAAAGCAGGTCAGGGGTTTAGGCTGCTATGTGAACTGATGAAATTCATGCGGTGTAAAGACCTCTCCAACTGCTCCGTGGAGAAAGGCTTTACAGGGAGTGAAGGAGGGTGTAATCCTTACCTGGGAGAGACCAGTAAGGAGGCTTTGTAGGAGTTGAGGTAGGAAATGAGAGTGATTTGGGCTGGATCGGTAGTTCTCAACTGGGGAGACTTTTGCTCCCCGGGGAACATTTGGCAATGTCTGGAGACATTTTTGGTTGTCACAAATGGGGAAGCCCTCTGGCATCCAGTAGGTAGAGAATAGGGGTACTGCTAACAATTCTACAATGCACAGGACAGCCCTCCACAGCAAAGACTTTTCTGGCCCAAGATGTCAATAGTGCAGAGGTTGAAAATCCTAGGTTAGAGGTTTAGCAATAGTGATAAAGATAAGTAGATAATTAAAAATTTTTTAAACTATGCAGTGAATGGGACTTAGTGATGGATGACTATTGAGTGGTGAGAGAAAGGGAGGTATCAGGTGTGACTCACAAGATTTCTGGCTTGAGCAAATGTGGAGTGTTGTTTACTAAGATGGGGAGGATTGTGGGAAGAGCCAGATTGCAACAGGGAAGAAATCAATAAATCATCTCTGTATATGTCAAGTTTGAGTGGCTGGGAGATAGCCAAAAGGAGATGTGAAATAAGAAGTTGACTTTCTGAGTCCACAGCTTAATCATAATCATAACAGTTAAATTATTGAGCAGTTATAATGCGGCAGGCATCATTCTAAGAATTTCTGGTACATGATTTTATTAATCCTACTGACAGTAAAGATCAACATACATTCTTTGAATCCTCTTGATGTATACTTAAGTCTCCAAATTATGAGCAAAGGATATATCATTATAGTCTTCAAAAATTTTCTTTCCATATAAGAAAACACATTGCTGAAAGCTAACAGTAAATATTATGCCTTCTCTAATAAAACAGAATGTGTCAGTAAGATAAAACATCCTAAGCACCATGCCATCAAAGATACTCAAAATTATATTTGTCATTTTTCAAAAAGCTTTCATCATCTTTATTTTAGAACATATCCTGAAAGTATTTATCTTCCTTATTATCTCTGGTTTGGATAAAATAGCAAAATTTTACCCCAAAGAGGACACTATTTAGGAAATATAAGCATGATGTCTAGAAACAGTTAAGCATTCCAAGGCAGGCTTCTGCCATTTAATATTCTTTCAAAGCCATCTGGCCCTCCTTTTTCTCGGTCAAATGATACAGTGTCTTCAAAACACATTCCCAACATGAGCACATGCAGCTAACTAAAGTCAGGAAGCCTGAAGGAATCAAACTACCCCATTCTAAGTTACATGATATGTAAGTCACTCTTGTGATACTTGGGATGGATGTCTGGGAGTAGTTTTGCTTATTTAGTCTGAGAGAAAGAATCTTAAATAGCAAGGCTATGAAAGCTCATATTGTTACAGTGAGCCCTACTGCACTTGTAAGTTTCAGCTAAGACCTCAGTTAAAAATGGGACTCCAGTTTGGAATTTGTTAACAAGGCCAATTCCTGGTAGTGTATATTTGTAACTTGGCCCAGGCCTGAAGTTTCAGGTCAACTCACATTAAAGTAGAAAATAAAGAACTTTGTTCAGTTGAGAAGGAACTACTCAGCTCAGAATCTAGGAATACAAACGATTTGTGATCCTCATATGTCTTGAGGCAGTCTTTCAGAGATTTTTCTCCAGTTTCCTTTTATCTCCACTTTACTGAGAATCTGTTAGTATTAAATCAGGTGAGAAATAGTGCTGATAAGCCTGAATCCTTCCGGTCCTTAGTGGAGGTACTCATCCAGCTGTGGGAGGACAAATAAGGTTTCATAGTGCACCCTGCAACCTATTTTTAGTTTTGTTGGGTTCTAGGTTTCTAGGTGCCTTCAGAAAAATCCTACAGTTTCTAAATTCTCTAGTTGGCTAGACCATATTGAAAATCCCTCTCTTAGAGCCACCAGGAAGCATTTCCTGCACCTTGTTACACAACTTCCTTAGCTGTTCTAAAAGTGGCTTAGGGATTTTCTTTTCCCCTAGGGAAGGAGGTGGGTCAGGAAACTGAAAGAGGAAAAAGCACAGTTCTGGGAGTGCTGGTCCCAGGGTCAGTCCTTCTACTGAAGTTAGCCCCACGTGCTCCATAATTTCATGACACCTAGAGATTCTCCCCCAACATCTTGGGTCAACATGCAAAGGCAGCCTGATCAACAAAGCAATTCTTACTTATCTCAGTAGTACTCCAAAGAGTATTTTATGTAAAGTCTATATGATACCTAAAGAATGTTTTCTCATCAAAACTCTTCTCACTTGCAACATAGTATTTACTTTTCCACCCATCTTTCTGGAAGAGAATATCGTTTTTGTGGGGGAGGCATCCATAATATTTGCAATTCCACAAAAATATCTGATACATTCTTAATAAACACTATGCAAGTCTACCATTGAGGAACACAGAGTAGTACTGATTCACTAAAAAGATTAAATTCTACTTATTAGAAGACCTACGTTCCATCTCTTTTTACCTCCTACCCACATATCTAAATTGTGTTGACTCTTGATTTTGTCTCCAGTAATTAGAGCTGAATATCATTAGCTATTCCTGGGACACCTGTATCCTGTTGTATGGCTGGAAACTAGTCTGACCCATATGTAGACAAAGAGAGCTAACCTTGACTGAGCTCATAGTCTGGACCAGGCACTATGCCAGGTGTTTACATCTGGTGGTTAGCTCATTTAATTATTAATGTATGATGAATTCATATGCATTTTCATACTGGTGGTGGATAATTTTCTTTAATCATAAAAGAAATATGTGCTTATGAAAGAAATGTAGGCAAAAAGGAGAATAAACTATAGGGAGGGGAACAGTCATAATGCCATTCCCCAAAAGTAATCACTGGTCAGTATATTCCTCACAGCCCTTCTTCTATGGTAGGCTTTAGAAAAAACCTAGTTATAATGATGCCATAGGTATAATTATAATATATATACTCTCTATATAGTTATGCATAATTGCAATAATTATATATATACAACTGGTTTACATTGTTTTTTCAATTAAGACTAAAAATGCTTTTTGCTACATGGTGTTGCTACATTTTTTAAAAACAGCTGCATTTTACTCCATACACCACTATCTCATAGTTACCTTAATCACTCAGAGGTTGTACACAGTCATTTTTAAGCAACTTACAAAGGTCAGGAAAAAAAGAAAACTGACACTGTCATTTTAAGTTAAAAAGAAGAAATCCAAGCTAGGCCATACAAAGAAATCAAAGCCTTGTAAAAAACACATTAATACTCTTTCATTTTTAAATTATCCTATAGACTGTACATGGTTCAGAATTTTTTTGTTAATTAATTTATTTATTTAGAGCTGCACTGGGCCTTCGTTGCAGCAGGTGGGCTTCTCACTGCGGTGGCTTCTCCGGTTGCGGAGAAGGTTGCTCTAGGCACGCGGGCTTCAGTAGTTGTGGCGCACGGGCTTAGTTGCTCCGTGGCATATGGGATCCTCCCGGACGAGGGCTCAAACCCGTGTCCCCTACATTCGCAGGTGGATTCTTAACCACTGCGCCACCACGGAAGCCCCCAGAATTTTATTAAGCATATTAAAATAAACTGAAATTAACAAATGTGACTGAAATACATTCTCACCCCCCCCCCAAAAAAATAACTCAACTGAAACTAAAATTCTATATGCGCTTTTAAGAGCTGGCTAAAAACGTATAACAAAGAGAGAAGAAAAGCAAGCCACTATTTCTCTCCTCAAACAAGGAGTTGTCATGCCCCACTGGCAATATTCTTTGGCAGAAATAGTCATTTGACTTACTGTGCTAGTTTCCTAGGGCTGCCATAACAAAATACCACAGACTGGGTGGCTTAAACATCAGAAATTTATTGTCCCACAGTTCTGGGGGCCAGAAGTCCAAGATCAAGGTTCTGGCAGGGCTGATTTCTTCTGAGGCCTTTCTCCTTGACTTGCTGAAGGCAGCCTTCTCACTGCGTCCTCACATGCTCTTTCCTCTGTGTGTGCATGTCTGGGTACAACCTGCCTCTTCTTATAAGGACATCAGTCATATTGGATGAGGGCCCACCCATTTGACCGCATTTTCTTAATTACCTCTTTAAAGGCATTGTCTCCAAATACAGTCACATTCTGAGGTACTGGGGCTTAGGACTTCAAAATGTGAATTGGGGCTTGGGGGTGGACACAGTTCATCCCATAACTCTTGGCAAGATTAGCAATGACAAGATCGCTGGTTCCTTTTCACTTTCCTGCTAGGTTGTCTGGTTAACAAAGTATATCCCTTTTAAAAAAACAAGAAAGAGGGCTTCCCTGGTGGCGCAGTGGTTGAGAGTTCGCCTGCCGATGCAGGGGACACGGGTTCGTGCCCCGGTCCGCGAAGATCCCACATGCCACGGAGCGGCCGGGCCCGTAAGCCATGGCCGCTGAGCCTGCGCGTTCGAAGCCTGTGCTCTGCAACGGGAGAGAGGCCACAGCAGTGAGAGGCCCGCGTACCGCAAAAAAAAAAAAAAACAAGCAAAAAAAAGAAAAGAAACAAACAAAAATACATGCACCTTCTCTTTAACACTCCCCCATCCCACCACCAAGAAAAAAAAATTATTTTGAACTTATTTTCTTCATTTGAAGTCTCATCATATCTGCATTGGGCACATTTTCAAATCTTAGGCAAGATCTCAGAATAGCAAGGGGCACAACTTTTGCACTAAATTCCTTTAAGAAATAGCCATAGACTTGCTGCAATTTCACAAAAAAGAAAAAGAGATGAAAAGAAAATGCCAATAAAAATGCTGCTGCCGACATACCCTGGAGGCTATACTTTCAAGCCAGCCTCCTGGTACTTGATGCCACAGAACCATTGTCCTTCCACAGTCTCCTACCTGCCTGTCCAGCTGGGTCCCAAACCAAAAATAAACCCTATTTTCTTCTCAGGACCTGACCATAGAATTTCCTACCAAATTCAAACACCTAAAAATCCTCCCTGGAATGTTTCCTAAATGAAAAGAAGAAGAAGAAGATAAAACACTTAACTTTGTAAAGATTTTGTTAAACACCAGCCACCCAAATTTAAAAGTAAGAAAAAAGTAGATTTTAAGTGGAAACAGTCCAAGGAAGGCTCTTCTTTGAAGAAATGGCCACTGGCTCTTTTGTTCTTTTATTTTTGCAGGAGACACGGTGAGGGATTTTGTATCCTTTCCCATATCTTTTTGTGAAATCTAATCCTCTTTTGCTAGAGGTTGCCTTTCCCGTTCAGTTTGCCAGGCCAATGGGGGGTGAAAAGTTGCATTTTAACGTAGCATAGGGCTTTCTCGAGTTTATTAACACCGTACTGCTGAGGAAATTCAGTCCCCCAGTGACAGCCCTGGTTCCCAGATGAAATATTCACTTTCCTTATGATATGTTATCATAAATAGAATACCAAAAGGTTATTATATTTTGGACTAGGTAACTGATTTTGAATTAACTGGCTCAACCGAAATGAAAATAAAAGACCACTCAATAGTGTAGTGGGAATGCATTTGGAAAGCCTACTTTCCCTTGTGGATGGTGACAGTGTGAAGTCAAGCGTAAGACTCTCAGGTCTTTTCGGGTTTTGTGACCTCGGGCAGGCAGATGGGGAGCCAGTTCATCTGCATGGATCAGGGAGGTCCTCGCTTTTGGTGAGGAGCTGGCTGGCTCTGGACTGGTCCATGTGATAGGGAAGAGGACCCTGGACTCCTTCCATCTACTAATCCATGAAAACATATAAAGAGGAACCCCCTGACCTGACCAAATATGGTCATTTCAAGCTAATTAACTTTCTCCTCCTCCATGGCCAAAGGCTATACTGCAACCCCAAGGTGTCCATGTTGCAAGAAAATACAGACACAAGTGGAAACATCTGAGAGTGGATAGATTCAGAGAAATCCCTAGAAAAACCACACATGAACAATTGCCCGCCAGTAGTACATTTAACACAATGGCAATGTGAATTATTTGTAAGGTAGCTACTTATTATGTCTGTGTCTTCTACACTTTAAATTCTATGAGGGCAGGGATCGATTAGGTGAGTGAAGAATTGAATGAAAGAATGAATAAAAACACCATAGAAAAAGAACAGGATTTGGATTTAGAAGCCTTAGATATGAATCCTAAGGGGTTTAATTCTCTAGTCATAATGGATGATTTTTGTTTAAACAAAATGTTCCTTACACCATGGTAAGTATTTTAATCTTCACTTTTCTCCTCTAAAACAAAAATAGATATTTTCTAAGCAAGCTTGAGTTCCTGCCTCTTGGATGACCAACTATCACAGTTTACCTGGGACTGACCAGGTTCTGAGGATTAGGGGTTTATGATGCTAAAACCAGGGAAGTTCTGGGAAAACCGGGATGCGTTGGTCATGGTGCAACACTGAATTAGTTGCTTTTTATTCATTTTTATCTCAGCTAATCCTCACCTGAGCACTGTTAGATAAGTAGACACTTTTATTATCCCGTATTACAGATGAGGCTTTCGGGGCTCAGGCAGGTTAAGCAACAAAAAGCCAGGACCGTCTTAGTTGGGAGTCCAAGGCGTAGTTATCATGAAGCTGTGCTGCCTCCCATCAGAAAAATGGGAACCATGGTAACCCCACCTCATGGATTTCACCTTGTCATTGAGATGACGATAATGAATTCATATGTGGCATTTCACTGTCTGCAAAGCCCTTTCCCATTGGACCCTACGGTGAAGGGAGGCCATTAAAACTACGTTGTGATCAGTCAGCAATAAAACTTCCTGACTGGCGCCAGAAAAAGAAAAGGAAAAAAAAAAAAACAACTATGTTGTGGTCAACCCAGGTTGACCCTCCTTTGGGAACTGCATGGCCCATTACTCTGGGCTCTGGTCAACTCTTTTCTCATTTTTCTTTTTAGAGAAGACACAGAGAATATAGGAGAGGAAGGGAGACAGAAATTATTCTTCATCAGCAAGTTACTTTCTCTAAAGGCACTTTTTAATCATTATTATCATGAAATGTTTATTTTTCAAAAGTCTGTGCTAAGCTTGAGAGAACAACTTTAACTGGAGAATAAATGGGTGCCTTAAAGAGGAAAGGTTGTAAATTGCCCATCAGGTCCAAGGATTCATGGTTGGTTGGTTGCATTCTTTGTATTTATCTCTGAGAGTTCCCTGGTCCTTCACCTGGGCTTGCCCAGACTAATATGTATTTTTCAGTTTAACCACAAACCCCAAAGTTATAGGCAAGAGGGAAATTTAATAAGCTGGGGGAGACAGATACATTCAAGAAACATAATGAAACTTTGCCGAATAGTAGGTCAAGCAAACTTACATAGTTTAATTGGAAATAAATGCCTTATAAATGAAGCAAATAAGTACAAAACATACTCTTAAAGAAAATACAAAAAAACACTGATTTTCAATTATACTTGATGATATATTTATTATATATGTAATATGTGATGATATTAGGGGGTACTTCTTTGGCTTCCCACTCCCTTTAAAACTGGCTCTGTGTGTGTGTGTGTGTGTGTGTGTGTGTGTGTGTGTGTGTGTATACACATATACATGCAATGGAATATCACTCAGCCATAAAAAATAATGAAATATTGCCATTTGCAGCAACATGGATGGACCTAGAGATGATCATACTAAGTGAAGTCAGTCAGAGAAAGACAAATATATGTGGAATCTAAAAAATGATACAAATGAACTTATTTACAAAACAGAGACAAACTCACAGACATAGAAAACAAATTTATGGTTACCAAAGGGGGAAGGGGGGGGAGGATAAATTAGGAGTTTGGGGATTAACAGATACTACTATGTATAACATAGATAAAGAACAAGGACCTACTGTGTAGCCCCGGGAGCTGTGTTCAATATCTTGTAATAACCTACAATGGGAAAGAATCTGAAAAAGGAGATATATATATGTGTATATATATATATATATATATATATATATATATATATATATATATACACACACACACACATACACACACACACACACACAACTGAATTATTTTGCTGTACACCTGAGAGTTACACAACATTATCAATCAGCTATATGTCAGTTAAAAAAACAAAACAAAAAATGGGCTTAAACACCTTATCCTGACAGTCAAGTCTTTTTATAATACAGTTCCAGCTTAATTCATCTCCCTTCCTCATCTTGTCCAGCTGGACTCTCCTCTCCTGCCTTGCCTCCATGCCTTCGTTCAAGCTGTTGCCTCCGCTTGGGATTCCCTCCTCATTCTCATCTGCACCTGTGAAACTTGTGATGGACTTTTGTTGTTCTTGGCTATCCAGCATCCATTTCTCCTCTTTCTCATTTTAAAGCTTCCTTTGTAATTTGGGGGAACCACTCCTAAGCAAGTTCACTCTGTGGGTTCAACAGGCTGAGCCCATCTTCAATTCTAGAAGTGGGCATGTGATCCAGACCTGGCCAAACAGCCCTGTTTGTATATTCTGCCTCATTTATCGGGAGAGAGGCACTCTCTTTATGCTGGTGTGGGGGAGCTGGTAACAAGACAGCCTGGGAGAGATGGTGTCCGTCTTTACCTCTACAAGGAATAAGCCTGTCTGAAAACAAAGCCAGTACAAGGTAAAACCACCAAGAGATAGACGGCTCTCTAATGGCATCATTTAGATATCCTGGATCCAACTCTGCCTGATGTAAGATATTCGTGCATTTCTTAGTTAGCTAAACCAAGACATTTTTCTATGTTTGCTTAAATTAGTTTCAGTTGGGCTTCTATCACTAAAAACCAAAAAAAAAAAAACCACCACAAAACATAAAACCCCAAATCTTGGTTATACAAACCCTACCCATAATTCTGGGTTCATTTTGAAAGTCACCAAATTCCTAAAGTTTTCTTGTCCTCAAAAGAGAGATGGTGTTTTTCTGTGGTTTTTTTTTGTTTTTTGTTTTTTGGGGTTTTTGGTTTTTTTTTTTTTTTTTTTTTTTTTACTTTTTGGCCACACAATGCATGGCAGATGGGATCTTAGTTCCCTGACCAGGGATCAAACCCACACCCCCTGCACTGGAAGTGCCAAGTCTTAACCACTGTACTGCCAGGGAAGTCCCAATATAACCTTTTTTATTCAACAATCTCCTAGTACTCTATCCTTATATTTCTTGTCATCTGCCATGGGTTAAAATTACTTATCAATGTCACAGGACTGCAAGCACCTTGAGGACAGTGTTCTGGGACTGATTTGTTTTTGCTGTCCTCACGGTGTCATACATAGCTGAGTGTTCCTACCCACTTGTGAATAAGTGAATCAAATTTACTTAGCACTAAAACAACTTTTTAAAAGACTTAAGATGACTTGAAAATAGCTTTCACACTTATTTTGTTTGGAGGTCAGGGAAAAATGAGTCAGGAAAGAGAGAGAAGGCGTAAATGTGGAGAGAGAACTCATAAATACGTTTCTCTCTACATTGTTAGCAGTGTGATTACTGTGATTTATAATGTGTACAAAAATCTAATCATACAATCAGCAAGGTAGAGACTTGAAAATTAAGTGCCTATAAAGAACCATAAATTCTTCAGGAAAAGAACAGTGAGAAAACATGGTCTTTCCAATCAGACCCCCAGATTTGATCTGGACTTTCCTGCTATGTGACTAAGGGGTGAATTCGTTATTATTTGTGATTTTCCACTTCTTAATATCTAAAATGACACAAATAGCTATCGCGAAACGATTGCTGTGAAGATGTAACGGGAAGAGAGATATTGTGTATTAGTTGGTATACAAATCCAGCTGCTGTCACAGAGATCTATAACATCAGTGGTTTAAGCAAGGAAGATTTTTATTTCTCTCCCATATGAAAAACAAGACTCTAGTAGTCTGGGGCTGGTATGGTGGCTCCATAGTAGCATCACAGACCCAGGTTCCTTCTATCTTGTGGCTCTGCCATTCATTGTGTTGTTCTCATCTTTAATTGTCCAAGATGGCTTAATGCTATGATCTCATTCTAGCCAACAGAAAGAGGAAAGGGGAAGTAGAATGTATGCCCCTTTCATTTCAAGGCATAGTTCAGGTTTTCCACATGGACTGCTCACATCCCAGTGGACAGAGCTTGGTCACATGTCTAATAGGGGACAAGTTAGGAAATACAATGTTGATTCTCAGCTGCCATGGCTCAAATAATGTTATGGGTTTTTTTTAAAAAGTTATTGTTATTATTACTAGAGATAATGGGGAAAACTAGAGATAAAGGGGACAACACTGGATTTATTTAACCACCTGGAAGGTTCCCTGGTACACCTGATATTACCTCTTTCTATCCCCTTTCTTGTTACTGGTATATTAAAAATTCTGAGTAGTGTCCTCTCCTTTTTGCTGGCTTTGTTAACCAGCAAAATCCTTCTGGAAATCAGCATGAAAATGCATAGGATTCATGATAATATAACTCTTAGGAATTTATTCAAATCAAATAATGAATGAAATAATAAAAGGCAGAAGCTGTGCATTCCAGTCTTCCTGGAAGAGAAGGATTGTAAAGCGTTTCACTATTCCACATTAGTAGACCATCAGCCATCCCTTCCTTTTCTGAGACCAGCTTTGAAATCCTCAGGTGTTGGTCTTAGATACCATGATGTTACCCCAGTGCCTGGGCCAGTGCTGACTGGAGTAAAGACTTTAACATGCTGGGTTCCTGAGAAATGGGTCTTGTTCAGATATTAGTGTGCAGGAGGTACGTTAGGGATCAGTACCTGTGCGGAATTAAAGTAAGCAGGACTGGGCAGAGAGAAAAGTGAACTGTGATGCAGTCATGAGAAGGCTTTAGCCAACTTCCCAAGCAGCTCTAGAGCTGGAACAAGCCCTCAGAGTTGTCCTACATCACCCATTCCACAGAAGGAGACATGAATGCATGAATAAGGTATCATAAGGCAGGGGCAAGTCCTGGGGAAGAATTTAGCCAAGAGCAGGAAGCAGCCAACACTGCTGGCATCTGGAGAAAGAGCATCTGAGTCCAGAAGAGGGAGATCTGGGCTGCGCAGTTCTGCGTCCCCGGCAGGGGTCAACACTGATCTATGCTGAGCTAGTAGGATATTGTTGTCCGGGAGTTTGAAATGGGAGACTAGGAAACTGGAAGTGGGGAGGCAAGTTTACTGCAGTGTTCGAGGCAAAGTCCACGAACTCTTGTGGATCCTCAGAATGACCTGGTCCCTGCCCTTCTTAATGCCTGGTTGTTGAATGGTTCATTGGATTTAATTTGTTCCGGTTACCATGAGAACCTTAAATATTTTGCCAACAATTCATGAATTACTATGAATGTGACGGAATATTATGCATCCCTTGAAATGATAAGAATGCCATTCTGATAATAATGTCAAACACAAAAATATGTCCAAGTTATCATTTTAGGTGAACTGACAAAACAGAAAATAATATTCCTCTAGGTAAACATTAGTAAGTAAAAGTAACAGATGGATCCAAAGACATTATCAAAAAAGTGAAAAGACAACCTACAGAATGGGAGAAAATATTTGCAAAGCATATATCTGATAGGGTCTAGTATGTATAATATATTAAGAACTTGCAACTCGCACAGCTCAACAAGAAGACAACCCAGTTTTAAAAAATGGGAAAAGGACTTGAACAGACCTTTCTCCAAAGAAGATATACAAATGGCCAAGAAACCCAGGAAGAGACATCAACATCATTAGTCATGAGATGCATATTGAAACCACCACAGGGTACCACTTCACATTTACTAGGATTGTTATTTAAAGAAAAAAAAGAAAGAAAGAAATGTAAAAAAGAAATATAGCCAAGAGTTGGCAAGGATGTGGAAAAACTGGAACTCGTGGACATTTTTGGTGGGATTTAAAATGGTTCTGCTGCTGTGGAAAAGAGTTTGGTGGTTCCTTAAAAAGTAAAATTTATAATTACCACATGATGCAGCAATTCTATGTCTAGGTATAAGAGAATTAGAACTAGAGGCTCAAACAGTTGTACACGGAAGTTCATAGTAGCTCTATTCACAACAGCCAAAAGGGGGAAACAGTCCAGATGTCCATCCCAGAGGGATGGATAAACAAAGTGTGGTATATCCATATAATGGAGTATTTTTCAGCCATAAATAGGAACAGACTACTGCTATATGCTACAATATAGATGATTCTTGAAAACATGCCATGGAAAAAAAGCCAGACACAAAGGCCGTATATTGTATGATTTCGTTTCTATGAAGTGTCCAGAATAGGTTAATCTTTTGAGGCAGAATACAGAGCGGTAGTTGGCAGGGGCAGTGGGGAGAGAAAAATGGGAAGCATCTTGCTTAATATATATGGAACTTCCTTTGGGGGTGATAAAAATGTTTTGGAACTAGATAGAGGTGGTGGTTGCACAACCTCATGAGTGCAGTTAATGCCACTGACTTGTTCACTTTAAAGTGGTTAAAATTATGTGACTCTCACCTCAATTTTTAAAAAAGTAATAAAGAATAAAAGATAGTATTGGATTAGAAGTGGTTTTAAAAAGCATTATATCACCATGTCATATATATTTTATTAGGGTAGACAGTTACTTCCTAAAAGAATTAAAATACTTTGGAACGAGAGAAATAATTCTCAGAGTATAAGTGATCCCATGAGCCATATGGAGACAGTGCCCCAGGGTAACACATCCCTTGCCAATAAAACTTGAGGTATAAAGTGACTGGCAACTGGCTCTTGTCCTTCAGAGCAGTCTTGGTTCTGTCACTTCTTTAACCTCTATTTAGTACAGCCCTTCATTGTTTGCAGCTGAATCTTCTGGGGCTGCACTTACATTGTATTGGCGGGGTTTATTTGTAGCACCTTTAAAAATACTCTCTAATTCTTTTATTATAAATTTTCTAGTTTAAAATATAAGCATAGTATAGTTCTTTTTGAAAATCCATGTAAGAAAAGAAATAGAAAATTTAAATGCCCATCATTCTATCACCTAGAACAGCGGCCCCCAACCTTTTTGGCAACAGGGACTGGTCTGACGGAAGACAGTTTTTCCATGGACCAGGGGTGGGGGATGGTCTCAGGATGACTCAAGCACATTACATTTATTGTGCACTTTATTTCTATTATCATTACATTGTAATATATAATGAAATAATCATACAACTCACCATAATGCAGAATCAGTGGGAGCCCTGAGCTTGTTTTCCTGCAACTAGATGGTCCCATCTGGGGGTGATGGGAGACAGTGACACCCGACGTGTGTTTCTTATGTCCAGTCTGCTCCTCTGAGAATCTAATGCTACCACTGATCTGACAGGAGGCATAGCTCAGGCAGTAATGCGAGCGATGGGGAGCAGCTGATGAAGCCTCGCTCGCACGCCTGCCGCTCACCTCCTGCTATGCGACCCGGTTCCTAACAGGCCACGGACCGCTACTGGTCAGTGGCCCAGGGGTTGGGGACCCCTGACCTAGAATGAAAGTGTTAGATGTTTTATACACATGTGTGCACACCAACACGTATACACAGTGATATGGGTGCATTTGGGCCACAAATAGTATTATGCTGTACATGTTTTACATTTTTCACTCCCTAATGTTATTAACAATTTTCTTTGTCATTCTTTTAAAATGGCATTTTTAATGTATAGTTGTACCATAATTTATGAAACTGAGCATCTGTTTCATACATCTATTTTTCCCAATATGTCTGCAATCTAATCTTTCACTGTGCTCCATTATAACCATTCCTTCCTTCATTCTTCTTTTTTGGGGGAGGGCGAGGGGCAGCTTCCAATTTTCACCAAAATATTTACAATTTTATTATAAAGAAAAATAAGATGAAATTCCTGTGTATAAGTCCTTTTGTGTATCACTGATTATTTTATTCAGATAACTTCATGTTGGAATATAATTGACATATAATATTATGTTAGTTTCAGATGTACACCATAATGATTCAGTATTTCCAGTGGTGAAATGATCACCACAATGTTTAGTTAACTTCCATCATTACACACAGTTACAGTGATTTTTTCATGTGATAAGTTTTAAGATCTACTCTGTTAGCAACTTTCAAATATACAATACAGTGAAATTAACTATAGTAACCATGCTGTACATAACATCCCCTGGACTTACTTATTTTATAACTGGAAGTTTGTACCTTTTGACCACATTTACTCACTTCGTCCAAACCCCACCCCCCTCCTCTGGCAACCACCAATCTGTTCTCTGCATCTATGAGTTTGTTTTTCTTTGTTTGTTGTTGTTTTTGGATTCCACACATAAGTGAGATCATACAGTATTTGTTTTTCTCTAGCTGACTTATTTCACTTAGCATAATATCCTCAGGGTCCATCCATGTTGTCACATATGGCAAAATTTCCTTCTTTTTTATGCTGAGTAATATATATATATATATATATATATATATATATATTATATATAACAACTTCTTTATCCATCAGTGGACACTTGGCTACTGTAAATAATGCTGCAGTGAACACAGGGATGCATGTATCATTTCAAGTTAGTGTTTTTGTTTCCTTTGGAAGTGGAATTGCTGGATCATGAACTAATTTTATTTTTAATTTTTTGAGGAACCTCCATACTATTTTCCATAGTGGCTAAACCAATTTATATTCCCACCAACAGTGTAAAACATTACCCTTTTCTCCATATCCTCCCTGATACCTATTATTTCTTGCCTTTTTTATAATAGTCATTATGTGTGTGGTGATATCTCATTGTGTTTTTTTTTTTTTTTTCTTTTGTGGTATGCGGGCCTCACTGTTGTGGCCTCTCCCGTTGCGGAGCACAGGCTCCGGACGCGCAGGCTCAGCGGCCATGGCTCACGGGCCCAGCCGCTCCGTGGCACGTGGGATCTTCCCGGACCGGGGCACGAACCCGGGTCCCCTGCATCGGCAGGCGGGTTCTCAACCACTGCACCACCAGGGAAGCCCTCTCATTGTGGTTTTGATTTGCATTTCCTTGTTGCTTAAGGACATTGAGCACCTTTTCATGTAACTGTTGCCATCTGTATGTCTTCTTCGGAAAAATACCTATTCAGACTCTCTGCCCATTTTTCAGTTGGATTGTGTTTGTTTCTTTGCTCCTTTTGCTGCTGAGTTATATGAGGTCTTTATATATTTTGGATATTAATTCCTTATCAGATACATGATTTGTAAATATTTTCTCCATTCCATAGGTTGCCTTTTCATTTTGTTGGTCATTTCTTTTTTGTTGTGCAGAAGCTTTTTAGCTTGATGTAGTCACACTTGTTTATTTTTGCTTTCCTTGCCTTTGCTTTTGGTTTCAAATATAAAAAATCACTGCCAAGGCCAATGTCAAGGAGCTTAATGCCTATGTTTTCTTCTAAGAGTTTTATGGATTCAGGTCTTATATTCAGGTTTTTAATCTCATTTTTAGGTGTATGTGTGTGTGTGTGTGGTGTAAGATAGGGGTTTCAGTTTCATTCTTTTGCATGTGCCTATCTGGCTTTCCCACCACCATTAATTGAGGAGACTTGCCTTTCCCCATTGCATATTCTTTACTCCTTTGTCAAAAGTTAATTGACCATAGGTACATAGATTTTTTTCTGGGCTGTCTATTCCATTCCATTGATCTAAGTATTTGTTTTTATGCCAGTACACACAGTTTTGATTACTATGGCTTTGTAATATAGTTTGAAATCAGAAAGCATGATGCCTCCAGCTTTGTTCTTCTTTCACTTCTTTCCACCTTTTATTTTCTTTGTATTTCTTTCACCCTGACTGCTTTGGGTATTCGGGCTCTTTTATGGTTTCATACAAATTTCAGGATCGTTTGTTCTGTATCTTTGAAAAACACCATTGAATTCTGACAGAGATTGCACCTGAATCTGTAGGTTGCTTTGGGTAGTATGGGCATTTTAACAATATTAATTCTTCCAATTTATGAGCATGGAATATCTTTCCATTTATTTATGTCTTCTCCAACGTCTTTCATCACTGTCTTAATAGTTACAGTTACATTCTTAAAAATAAATTCCTAGGACTAGAAATACCGAGTCAAAAGGAAAATGTGAAAGTTTTTGATATGTGACAAATTGCCTTCCTGTTAGGTTATCCCATTTTCCCCTTCCAACAATGGTGCATGAGATTCTGCCTCTGTTCTACATCCTTTGCAAAATCAGGGCTCTCTCTAATAACCATTGCCAAAAGTATTATTTTATGTTTTTAAAACTTTGTTTTTGATGAGACAATACATAATATGGTTTAAATGTCCATGGAACCAAAGGTATCTGGGGGAGTCTCTTTCCTGCCCGGGTACACCATTCCCCTTTGGGGGCCACAGTTCCCTGTGTGTTCTTTCCAGAAATCATTTATGTATTCATAAATGGTAGCAGTCTAAACACACTGTCTGGACCTTGCACTTGCTATATCTCATAAATGTAGCCTCTTCATTCTTTTCTTCTGTCACATACTTTTCTATTGTTGAATGCTGTATATTTTTAAAGTTCCCTTTTGATGGACAGTTCAGTTGCCTTCAAGCTTTTGTTGTTACAGACAACATATCTGTGAGTTACCTTGTAATTCTCTCACTTTGTACATGTACAAGGAAATGAATGTAAGTTAAACTTCTGGGTTACTAGGTTCAAGGTTTTTTTAAAATGTTTTTCTTATCATTATCAAGAAGAAAAGAAGAAAAAAGAATGAGGGAGAGAGAGAAAAGAAAAAAAAATAGAAAATTTAGTGAGTCCAGTGGTTATTAAATGGTAGAAAATGTCACATATTTTCCCCAGATTGCTCATCTCTGAAATGGCTGGTTTTCTTTCAGTAGTCTTCCTTGTCTGTTCAAGGGGTCAGAAATTTCAAAAGAGTAAGAGCAGGAAACAGAATGGGTGCTAAAGACCCAATAGCAGAGCTGCCTCCAGTCCTATAACAGGTGTGTTACCAGCAGCTGAATTCCAATAAGGAAGAGCAAATACCTTAGAAGAGGGCGAGCTAAGCCTTTAAGCCCTGGAGGTGATGTTACACATCGTCTCTTCAGAAATACAAAATGAAAATATGTTTAGGGTTGGAAAATAATTTTCCAGGGGTGACATCATCTGTGACACAAAGGATGAAAACTTCAAAACTTGAGTTAACATACATTTATTTAACAGTGACTCCTTTAATGGAAAAAGTGACTTAAGCTTAGTTTAAGTAAACTTAAAAAAAAAATAACATGCGTGCAGCAAAGCGCACAATATATTATATAGCACATAATTATATAGCTTAATGAATTTTTACAAAGTGAACACATCCCTGTAACCACCACCAAGATCAAGCAACAGAGAGTAAGCAGCATCCCAAAAGCCCCCACTGTGCCCTTCCAAATCACTGCCCACCACCAAAGTAACCGTTTTCTCCCACCACCAATTAATTGTGTGTGTTATTTAACATTATACACATGGAAAATATAGGATGCGCTTTTCTGTGTCTGGTTTCTTTCACTCAACATTATGTAGAATTCATCCCTGTTTTTGTTTTTATCTTTCTTTTGTGTGGCTTCATTCATTCCACAAATATTTACTGAGCACCTACTGTACGCCAAGCAGTATGCTAGGCACTGGAGAGACAATGGCAATGATACAGATGCGGTCCCTGCTTTCCTGGAACTTACATAAAGAGACTGTCTTCTGACTCTGAAAATAAGTATCTAAGGATTTAAATGTCATCGCTTCCCAGAGAGACAATGAGGTTTGTCAACACAGGTAGCTCTGAGGTACCCGTTTGTCTAGAAAGTCACAGATATGGTCCGGCTAATGTGTACTTCAGTAGATTTCCAAATCTTTATCTCTAGAATCTCCCAGCATTGTTTACCTGCTATTTAAGAGTCAGAAGCCTGCAAAATAAAAATCTCGACTGCCCTGTTAGAATTGCATTCCAGGATAGCTCCTTGGTTGAATAACTAGAATGTCTGCCAGGCAAGGCTCTGGGGAAGTTGTCTGTATCTTTGAAATGCTATTTCAAACGTGCTTCTTTGGCAGAAAAATTCAGAGAAGAGTAACGGCCAAGCAATGGCTTTTTTCCTTTGAAGTTATAGTTTCTGCCCTTTTCTCAGTTTAGGAAATGGGTTGGGAGGTAATATTTCATGTGGTCAGTGAAGATTTCCAATTAACCCCCAAATCAGGAGGGGGACACAGAGTGTTAATTTCAAGACCCCACATAAAGTCAAAAACTCTACTGTGTGCATACATTAACTTCAGATTTGCTAGCAATTACTGACTTTCATAAATGACTTTTAAATATTTAAATTAGTACAACATTGAGAAAATTAAATATGTGCATTTATCAAAAGCCTTAAAAACTTTAAGAGCATGACAAAAAAATCTATAGTCCCTTTACCATCACCCTCAAATTTGTCCCCTCTCCCTTTCTCCAGGTATGAATTTAGAGAGCACCCTTCCAGACCTCTTTTTATATTTTTATGCACAAATACACATACGTGTTAGTTGTTTTTCATCTAAATGGTAGACACATTATGCTGCAACATGCTTTTTGCCCTTCGACAATATTTTTTGAGATATCGCCAATTACTCTCTACCTGCTTTGCTCCTTTGAACTGCTGTACAGGGTTCTGCACCATATAAATGTTCCATTTTCTATAATACAGCCATCCTTCTGCTGAGGACATGCTGTCTCCAATCTTTCACTATGACAAGCAGTGCTGCCATGACAGCCTTGACCTGCATTCTTTTTTTTTTTTTAAGATTTTTCTGATGTGGACCTTTTTTTTTTTTTTTTTGAGGTACGCGGGCCTCTCACTGTCGTGGCCTCTCCCGTTGCGGAGCACAGGCTCCGGACGCGCAGGCTCAGCGGCCATGGCTCACGGGCCCAGCTGCTCCGCGGCATGTGGGATCTTCCCAGACCGGGGCACAAACCCGCATCCCCTGCATCGGCAGGCGGACTCTCAACCACTGCGCCACCAGGGAAGCCCTTTGTGGACCATTTTTTAAGTCTTTATTGAATTTGTTACAACACTGCTTCTGTTTTATGTTTTGGTTTATGGCCACAAGGCATGTGGGATCTTAGCTCCCCGACCGGGGATTGAACCCACACCCCCTGCATTGGAAGGCAAAGTCTTAACCACCGAACCACCAGGGAAGTCCCTTGACCTGCATTCTTGGGCTTGTGAGCAAGTATTTCTCCAGGACAAACACCAAGAAATGGACAGATGATGGCATTGCTTTTTTAAAAGAGCAGCTTGGTCCTTAACTCTGAGGAAGCTCCTTGCAGGCTGTGTAGGTCTTATTTGTATCTGCATTGCCAGAGTCCAGCACAGAGCCTGCCGGCTTGCGACTGCCTGCCATGTATGGGGGTCCTGGTTTTCCCTTCAACTCTTCTCAATCTCTTGGTCTGTCCCTCCTTGACTCCAGGTCATTTCAAAGGTAGCAGCATAAGGTCTTCCTTCTTGGCCTTCTCTTGTTTCTCCAGTGGGTCTTTCCCTTGGTTAGAAGCTCTCTTCTCAAGCTGTACATTAGAATCAAATGGGGAGCTTTTGAAATTTACCAGTGCCCAGGCCCACTTCCCAGAGGTTCTGACTTCACTGGCCTGAAGTGAGGTGGATCCCAGGTAATGGGTTTTATTCCTTCTTAGCTTCCTGTTTTCTACTATTAGGAGGCTAGAATGGAGAATCATTGCCTTAGGCCAGTGGTTCTCCAAGTGTGGTTCCCATCCAGCAGTACCAGCATCCCCTGGGATTTGTTAGAAGTGTGAATTCCTGGGCTTGACCTTAGAACTACCAAGTCAGAAACTGGAGGGTGGGACCCTAAGTATAGGTTTGGCAAGCCCTCCAGATGATTCTGAAGCATGCTAAATCAAACTTGAGAACTGCTGCTCTGAGTGATCTCCTGCCTTTCCCTGACTCTGTAAACAGGTAGAAGACTTCCTTTTTCTCACCTCCAACCTCCACTCCTCTCCTGAACACCAGCTTCCCCACTGACATACCACTAGGGTGCCTCCTCCACATCTCCAATGCTCCCCACCCCACTCCCACCTTGCCAAACTATTTTTCCCTCAGCATTCCCCATCCCAACAAATAGCATCAATGTCCTCCAGGTCATTAGAAGCAGAAATGTGGAATTCATTTAAAAATCTTTTAAAATTGGTAATACATTCTGGTGACTTAAAACCCAGTAAACATAAAAGGGTAAAGACGAAAGTCTCTCCCACCCTTACCCCCCTGTTATGGACTGAATTGTGTCCCTGCCAAATTTATATCTTAAAGACCTAATCCCAAAGTGACTATATATGGAGATAGGGCCTTTAAGGAGATAATTAAGGTTAAATGAGATAAGGGTGGGACCCTAATTAAATAGGACTGGTGTCCTTGTAAGAAGAGGCAAAGATACCAGGAATGTATTGCACAGAAGAAAGGACAGGTGAGGACACAGCAAGAAGGTGGCCATCTGTAAGCCAAGGAGAGAGGCCTCACCAGAACAACCTTGCCAATACTTTGATCTTGGACTTCCATCCTCCAAAACTGTCAGAAAATAAATTTCTGTTGTGTAAGCCACCCAGTCTGTGGTGTTTTTTTTTTTTTTTTTTTTTTTTTTTTTTTTGCGGTACGCGGGCCTCTCACAGCTGTGACCTCTCCTGTTGCGGGGCACAGGCTCCGGACGCGCAGGCCCAGTGGCCACAGCTCACGGGCCCAGCTGCTCCGTAGCATGTGAGATCTTGCCGGACCGGGGCACGAACCCGTGTCCCCTGCATCGGCAGGCGGACTCTCAACCACTGCGCCACCAGGGAAGCCCTCTGTGGTGTTTTATGATGGTTAATTTTATGTGTCATTTGACTAGGCCACGGGGTGCCCAGATATTTGATCAAACATTATTCTGGGTGTTTCTGCGAGGGTGTTTTGGGATGAGATTAACATTTAAACCAGTGGACCTAGTAAAGCACATTGCCCTCCACAACATGAGTAGGCCTCATCCAACCAGTTGAAGGCCTGAAGAGAACAAAAAGGCTGACCTTTCCTTTAAGAGAATTTTTCCTGCCTGACTGCCTTGAAACTGGGACATCCGCCGCTTCTTGTCTTCAGACTCCAGCTGAAACATAGACTCTTCCTGGGTCTTCAGCTGGCCGGCCTTCAGATGGAATTAAACCATCATCAGCTCTCCTGGGCCTCCAGCTTGCTGACTTACCGTGCAGGGCTTGGGTCTTGGTAGCCTCCATAAACACAGGAGCCCATTGCTTATAATAAATCTCTTTACATCACACACACAGAGAGTCTTGGATCCATTTCTGTGAAGAACCTTGACTAATATGCAGCATTAGCAGAATAATACATCCCCTTATGTCCAGTTACCAATCTTCTTCCTTCCAGGGTAACCACTGTGCTTCGCTTCTTATGTATCCATTCAGACTTTCTTTAGAATATATAAGCAAATAAAAATATGTAGGGCTTCCCTTGTGGCGCAGTGGTTGAGAGTCCGCCTGCCGATGCAGGAGACAGCGGTTCGAGCCTCGGTCCGGGAAGATCCCACATGCCGCCGAGCAGCTGGGCCCGTGAGCCGTGGCCGCTGAGCCTGTGCGTCTGGAGCCTGTGTTCCACGACGGGAGAGGCCACAATGGTGAGAGGCCCACGTACCGCCAAAAAAAAAAAAAAGTAATATTATTTTTCTCCATCCTTTACACACACACGCCGACACATACACAAAAAGTCCCATTCCTTTTACAGATGCATTGTCTTTCATTGTATGCATGTATCTTAATTGATTTAATCAGTCCCTATAGTTTATATTTTCTTGCTTGTGATTTTGTGCCATTAGAAATGATACTGATGATACTGCAGGGACTTCCCTGGTGGTGCAGTGGTTAAGAATCCGCTTGCCAATGCAGGAGACAGGGGTTCGAGCCCTGGTCTGGGAAGGTCCCACATGCCGCAGAGCAACTAAGCCTGTGCGCCACAACTACTGAACCTGCACTCCAGAGCCCGGGAGTCACAACTACTGAAGCCCATGCACCTAGAGTCCATGCTCCGCAACAAGAGAAGCCACCATAATAAGAAGCCCACCCACTGCAACGAAGAGTAGCCCCCACTCGCCGCAGCTAGAGAAAGCCCACGTGCAGCAACGAAGACCCAAGACAGCCAAAAATAAATAAATAAATTTATTTATTTTTAAAATGATACTGCAATCAACAAAGAACTTTGTGCATGTCATTTTTCTACATATGCAAAAGTATCTCATTTATATAACACGTAGAATGCTAGGTCAAAGGGTATATGATTTTTGCAGTTTTGATAGATGTTATCAATTTGCTTTCTTAGGGCTTATGTCAATTTACATACTCAACAACAATGTATTAGAGTTCCCCAGTCTTCATAATTGACTGTATTTATCAGTATTGTGCCTGATAGCTGAAAAACTAGTGTTGGTATGGTTTTTTTGTTTTGTTTTTTTTTTATGAGGATTGCCTTCCTCACTTTGTAACAGATTCTTTCTTTCTTTCTTTCTTTCTTTTTAAATTTATTTATTTATTTATTTTTGGCTGTGTTGCGTCTTCATTTCTATGCAAGGGCTTTCTCTAGTTGCGGCGAGCAGGGGCCACTCTTCATTGCAGTGCGCCGGCCTCTCACTGTCGTGGCCTCTCTTGTTGCGGAGCACAGGCTCCAGATGCGCAGGTTCAGTAGCTGTGGCTCAGGGGCCTAGTTGCTCCACAGCATGTGGGATCTTCCCACACCAGGGCTCAAACCCATGTCCCCTGCATTGGCAGGCAGATTCTCAACCACTGCGCCACCAGGGAAGCCCTTGGTATAGTTTTAATTTGAATTTTTTTATTATGATAAAACTGAGTACACTTTCACAAGGTTGCACCATTTGTATTTCCTTTGTTGTGAGCTGTCAATCGATACCTTTTGCAGAGTTTTCTTTTGGATTGAGGAAAGATCTCTCTCTGTGTTATGAGCAGAAAATTTTCTTAGTTTGTCATCTGACTTTTGATTTGGATTATGATGTTTCCTGTCAAGTAGAACTTGTTTTTATTTGTTTGATAATGAAGTTAAATATTTCAGGGTTTTTTTTCCTGTGTGGCTTGTGCATTTTGAGTCAGCATCAGGAGGTCTTCCTTATGCCACAGATAGAAAGGAATTATTCACTCCTGTTTCTTTCTAAGCCTGTTTTGGTTTAATTTTTACAGTCAATTTTTGATTCATTTGATATGGATCAAGCATGTAGTTTAAAGTATGAGGTACAGATTTAACTTTTTAAAAGTTTTTTTATCCAATTTTTAAAGGTTATACTCCATTTATAGTTATTATAAAATATTGGCTATATTCCCCATGTTGTACAATACATCCTTGTAGTCTGTCTTACACCCAATAGTTGGTACCTCCCACTCCCCCACCCTGACATTGCCCCTGCCACCATTGGTAATTCACTAGTTTGTTGTATTTTTTAGATTCTACGTATAGTGATATCATACAGTATTTGTCTTTCTCTGTCTGACATATTTCTTGTAGCATAATGCCCTCCAAGTCTATCCACGTTGCTGCAAATTTTTGTTATTTTTTATGGCCAAGTAGTGTTCCATTGTACATATATATGTATAAATATATCACATCTTCTTTATCCATTTATCTGTTGATGGACACTTAGCTTGTTTCCATATCTTAGTAATTGTAAATAAAGCAGCTGTGAACATTGAGCTGCATGTATCTTTTTGAATTAGTGGGGGTTTTGGGGATATATACCCAGGAGTGGATTGGCTGGGTCATATGGTAGTTCTATTTTTAATTTTTGAGAAACCTCCATACTGTTTTCCACAGTGGCTGCATCAATTTACATTCCTACCAACAGTGTACAAGGGTTCCCTTTTCTCCACATCCTCAACATCAACTTTAAAAAATTTTTTTATTATTAAAAATTAATTTTAAACCACATGGCTATCAAGTCATTCTAGCACTGCCTAGTGACTGGTCCAAGTTTTCCCAATCAGTTTCAGAAGCCATCTCGATCAGAAGCTAAACTGTCCCAGTCAGATCTGTTTCTGGATTTTCTAGTCTCTTCCCCTGGGTCTTCTGTTCATTCGCAGTCCAGTATCACCCTATTTATTGACTGAGGCTTTCCATTATATTTTAATATCTGGTATTAATTCTAGATTCTCCACATTGCTCTTCATTTTCAAAGTTTTCCAAGCTGTTTTTTGTTTATCTTCCCAAGTAAACTTTTGTTCAATTTTGTCTCAATCAAACAAAAGAAAAATAACAGAAACAAAATGTTGGTATTGATACTGTGTTTCCAATCATTTTACAAACTGTCTTAGGGAGAATGGGCACCTTGGTGACATTCCGTCATCCTAAGAATATGGTATTTTTCCATCTACTCACATCTCTGAAGTCCTCATTAGTGTTTTAAAATAGTATTCCTACAGGCATTGTAGGTTCCTTGTTATTTCTATCCCCAGTGATTTTGTTGCTATTGTATGTGGGTTTTTATTCTTTTATATTTTCTATGTGGTTGTTATTTATATATATAAAAGACAGCAATTTCTGCATAATCATTTTAGGACTCATTCTTGATGCCCCCACTTCTCATCCCCATGATAACATCCTTCACCATGTCCTACTGATTCTGTCTTTAAAATATACTTTCTCCATATCTAAATCCTGCCACCTCCACTCCTACTACCCTAGTTAAAGCCACTGTCATCCTTGTTTGCACAACACAATAGCCGCCTTGATCCCATCATTCACACAGCAGCCAGAGGGATTTTTTCAAAATGAAAGGAGTGTCTTGCTGTCTCCTTGCCTAAGAATTTTCTGTGGCTTGCCCTTACATTCAGAGTAAAATACAAACTCCTCACCTGGAAGCCCCCATATCACCTGGCTCCTGGCTCACTGGCCTGCAGCCCCACTACTCTCCATCCCCTCTCCTTCATTCACAGAACTCCAACCACAGGGGCTCCTCTGGGTTCTGAAACCCTCCCACTTCTTTCCTATCTCAGACATTGTCCTTCTGGTCTCTCTGCCAGGAATATTCTTCTGCTTGTTGTTTAAGGGGCTGGTTCCTTCTTACTATCTAGGCTTCCATTTATCTAGCACTTCTCAAAGAGGCTTTTTCTGTGCACCTAATCTCAACTATCTCCCTTTTAATCTCCTCCACAATACTTAGAACAGTGTTTAATTATATACTTGTTCACCTATTTACTTATTTTGTGTTTCCCTTCCCCCCAGACTGTGAGCTCTTCTGCTATCTGCAAACTTCATGGTGCATAGTAGGTGTTCAATAAATATTTATTGAATAAATAAACAAATGTCTTCCTTGTTTATATAGCCAGGGGTTGGGTAAGCTTCTACTTTTTCCTGCTACTCAGTTATTATTCTCTAACCACGTTTTAAATCCACAGTTACCATATACCAAATGCTTCTATTTCTGTCTAAATCACAAGCTCCCCTCAAACTTCCCTCAGAAGCCTGACTTAGCTGTCATAAATCTCTTCTTAGCATCTGTCCACATATACACAGTATATATAAGGTTATTTTCAAATAGTGAAACACATATTGAATGTTACAGAAAAAGCTAATATTATGCATAATTTATAAGAAAACTTTTCCCTAAGGGTGGTGACAACATCATATTTTCTTTATATACTGTCTCTTTATTAAAAAAAAAAACAACTACTGGTCTCATTAAGAAAATAATATATTCTTATTGTAAACATAAGTAAACAATATGGGAATGGGTATCATAGAAAGGTAAAAAATGTAAAAGATCTCCATAATTCCCAGTTTCAGAGATCACAGTCATATGGTTATAATATGATGATGTATATCCATCTTTCTAGACTTTTTTTTTTCCTATGCAGATCCTTTTCTGGCACAGGCTGAGGTTTTGCTGCTTTATTTTGTTTTTACTACTAAAGGAACCAATTATACAAACCACACTGTGACTCACTTACTTAATAATACACCTTGGACATGTTTATATGCTAAAACATACTGCTCTTCCTGACTCTTAAATAATTACCTAATATTTCATTGCATTTACTGTCTCTTGATGGTTCCCTTCCCTTTCCACCTGCTTAGTGAAGTGGGGAGGACAGGGTCTTGAATTGTGTCTGTTTTCAATTCTTAGGACCTTTGGCCCTCCTGGACACGAGGACCAAAGTCACCGCTCAGGGAGTCATTTCTCTACGGTGACTTCCGTTCTGTCGGAAAAGTTACCTTAGAGCAAATATAAGTCCCATGAGGTCCAGATTGGTGGTGAGAATTAATGAACTGAATAATCAGCTGTAAGAAGTGTAAAAAATGTATGTGGGTGAGTTTGTGTTGCTGACTATAATCAGAATTCAGGCACCACCGCCACCATGGTGAGAGTGCCCAGAAGAAAATTATACCTCCAACGTCTTGCTTTTTGTAACTGTACCTCTAGCACAGAGCCCAGCAGTAGCTGAACTTTATTCCAGTTATGCTTGCCATGAATGCCAGAGATATGTACTGTCAGACCTGTTTTTAAGTGGGGGAAAAAAAAATTTTTTTTTTTGCCAACTTCTGATCGGGACTTGACAAGGCGCTAATTACTAGGCTTACATTTCAGGAAGCAACCTATTTTGTGTTATTGGTGCCAGTTAATACAAAGATGGTGCGTGGTGCCATTTCCAACTGGCACTGATTTGATGTCGCATAATCTCATTACTGCGTCAAGCTGGTGCATGCAGTGCATCTATGGTTTTGCACATTAATTTGGAAAATGAAGGTATTTCTCCCTGCCCCTAGCCCCCCTCTCCGTTGTCCTTGGTAGTCACAGTAGCTGAGATATTTTGAAAAGTTCTTTGAAGACCATCTTTGTAGCAGGCTTCCACATAAGCTCACGGGGAATTCAAATCCTGCACTACTTTATAACTCTAAGGCAGGCCTCTTGGCCATATGCTGTTGTAATAGCAAGGGCCACAGTACAGCCTGAACAACACAAAGATACTGGGCTGAACTGAGGGCCCTGACAGTCTGTAAGGACGGTTGTTGCCATGAGACCACTGAAGAAGAGCAGTGTTCCCGAGGGCCAGTCTTACAGTTAGGTCAGTGAGTGGTCTGGGCATTGGAAAGGAATTCTCTTCCTCAACCCCAGTTGGACTGATATCCAGAAGCCCCACCATTTGTGACTGACTCCCTAAACCAGACCCCCTATAGGCCTCTTCCCCCAGTTGACCTGATATCTGAATTTTATCTAACGTATAGATTTCTACTCTTTGAGATTGTGTTCCAGACCATCACAGTTTATCCTATATTAAGCTTAAAAAAGCATAAATACACATGAGAGTCAATATAATATTATGGTTTAACAATACACCTTGAAATCAGAAAGCCTACCTTTCTTTGAAGGCCCACTTAGCTAGTCACTAGCTGTGTAACCTTGGGCCAGTTACTTATCCTCTCTGTGTCTTTATTTCTTCCTCTCAAAAGTGGAGCTCACGGCATTCCTATTTCATTGGGTTGTCAGAAGGATTGAATACTGTCTTATCAACTGTGCCTAGAAGTAGTAAGCAATCGCAAAGGTTAACCATTACTGTAATAAATACCTTTACGGTAGACAGCCTATTATGCATCATCTGGCAGAGGAAATTACATTTTTGCATATGTAAATATTGTATACCATACAAAAACTTTTTTTTAAAATGTTCTGTGGGAAAATCATGTTTTGGCTATTTAAAATATTCTGCCAGAGGGACTTCCCTGGTAGCGCATTAAAAATGAAAAAAGTTTTTGTTCTTTGTGGTACGCGGGCCTCTCACTGTTGTGGCCTCTCCCGTTGCGGAGCACAGGCTCCGGACGCGCAGGCCCAGCGACCATGGCTCACGGGCCCAGCCGCTCTGCGGCATGTGGGATCCTCCCGGACCAGGGCACGAACCCGTGTCCCCTGCATCGGCAGGCGGACTCTCAACCACTGCGCCACCAGGGAAGCCCGAAAAAAAGTTTTAAAAGGACGGGGGCTAACAACAAGGATGAATGTGAAAAAATACATGGTCAATGAAATATAAGCACACAGATGGTGTACTTTCTTTCCCGGAAGAAGAAAGGCCCATAAATCAGTGGTGGAAGTAGGAGGTTAACTGAGGAAGGAGCGCTAGGTGCCAGTGCTCTTCTCTGTAAGACTGAATCAGGAACTGCTCTTCCTAACTGGTAGGTGGGTTACTCAGCAGGTGAGGCTGCTGATTTGGATGTTTAGAGATCACTTCCTGTATGCCAGCCACTAAGCCAACACCTCAGTCCCTTCATTTTCACAGCATCCGTTTGAGGCAGGCAACTGTGATTATTACCCTCTTTTCAGGATATGGAAAGTGCCCACACTACTGGTCTCTTACTTTCCATGCTCGCAATCCTGATGTAGGCATTGGGGAAAGCCTAGCTCTGGAAATTTCTACTCCAGAAGATTCTAATTAAAGCAGGACTTTCCTCCCCATGAGAAAGAGATTACCTCCATCATTCCTGCAGGTGTGTGTGTGTGTGTGTGTGTGTGTGTGTGTGTGTGTGTGTGTGTGTGTGTGAGAGAGAGAGAGAGAGAGAGAGAGAGAGAGAATGACTTTTACAAATTAAAATACTGGCTCTGAAAACTAGAAACCATTTTGTAGCAATTGTAAACTCATTCATTTAAGAAATATTTATAGAGTGCCTATTAGGTAGCACCAAGGGGATACAGTGGGGAGGGCAATAGATTTGCTCCTTGCCCTCCTGTAGTTTAAAGTCTAACAGAGAACACCAAACAATAACAAGACAAAAGGGATGAAACAAACCAGGGCAGGAGAAGTTCAGGGCTCAGGGGGCATGTAGCATCCTGGTGCATCCCACAGTACTCTAAGCATTGTCAGATTCCATGCTAGCACATCTGTAACAACTGTCTATGTTGAATGTGGACTTTTGGAAAATGGAGAAATTGTATTTGCACACGTTGTATTGCTTTCTAACTTGGCTTCAGTTGAAGAGTGGTTTGAATCTGAGCATTTCTGAATCATTTGCAGTTATGATGTTGAACCCAGGTCTGAAGGTCGCATTCCACAGATACTAGAAGGGGCAGAATAAGGATCTGAGGCCCTAAGTGTTTCAACTGACTATTACTGGGATTCATCTGGGGCTCCAAAGCCTGGGCAATAGCTAAAATATGGTCTTCTGGAACGATAAGTAGGAAAGGAGCACCTGGTATGTAAACACCTTTCTAGAATTGCCATAAGCTAGTCATGAGCTATCTAGAGCCATCATAAAGACCAGACTATGGTATTGCACACAGGCTCAAGAGGAGTTATTTAGAACTTTAGATTTAGCATTCAGATTAAAGAAAGGATGTTCTTACAGATCATACTCATAAGCCCAGGTATAAAGGCTGAACGATCAAGAACAGTTAGGTGACCGTCTTTCTGTCACTAGGCTGCTCTAATTCACAGAGATGGCAAGCTTTGCAGGTAAACTGACTCCTGGTCAAATCCCAGCTCAGCACATTCTAGCTCTGTAATGTTAGGTAGGTCACTTAACTTTGCTGAGTCTAATTTTCATCATAGGGCTTCCCTGGTGGCGCAGTGGTTGGGAGTCCACCTGCCGATGCAGGGGACGCGGGTTCGTGCCCCGGTCCGGGAGGATCCCACATGCCGCAGAGCGGCTGGGCCCGTGAGCCATGGCCGCTGAGCCTGCGCGTGTGGAGCTTGTGCTCCGCGGCTGGGGAGGCCGCAGCGGTGAGGGGTCCGCATACCACACAAAAAAAATAATAATAAAAATAATTTTCATCACATGTAAAATGGAGAGTAGAACCCAGACAGCAGGACTGCTATGAGAAGTAAATAATTAGCACAAAGTAGGAACACAGTGCAAAGAATCTCATGTGATTATTACAAATGATATAAACTACTTTCTCTATGTTATGCTATGTTTGAAGTCAGTATTTGGAAGGCTTTAAAAAATATACTAAGATCATTTCCCCCGTGGCAAGTAAAAGATGACACAGTTTCTCCCCACCTCCACTCTGCAAACATGAAACTGGATCAAAGAGGGTGTTGCTCAGGGCTGCAGAGTTTGACCATCACCAGCTTGGTACTTCATTTACCAGAATCCTATGCTACCCAGTACCACGGACTTACCTATTCCTGAAACCACTTACTACTGACCACTCAGGAAACAATTCATTTTAATTCTGCCTCCTGGTGTCTCCCTATCATTTGGGTGTGGGTTTTCCCTTTCTGTGGAAATTTGTTTCAAATCTCCTTCCTGTTCTTTTCACTGGTGCTCTGCAAAGTCATTTGTGATGTCATCTTTCGCATTTCCGTTGATCAGACTATCTCTCCCTAGAGACTAATCTCCATCATCACTCCTCTGGGATTCAGTTTTCATGAAGCAACAGCCAAAGAAGCTTCCCATGTAACCTACAATAACATTCAATTCCAGTAAAGCCTGGGAGAAGAAAATGGGCTAACATCTGTCCTTCCATTAACTCCAGGTGATCTCAGTAAGCTGTTCTGCCTTCAGAGCAAACTTCTGTGAGGGGCCAGCTATTACAGAATCCAGTCTCCCCTCCTGCACTGAGGTAATTTTATATTCTTATTTGTAGAACCAACTTCCAAACTGCATGTACATATATTTTTCTTTCATAATTTACATTTTATTGGTTGTTTTGAGGCTCAATACACATACATTTTAATTTGTACACAATTTTAACGGATGTACTAAAAATCTGACAAGTCATGTAGCTGTGATTCTTTCCTAAACAGTTATTCCAGTCAGTTTCCGGTCTAAAATTTGTTGGCAAATATTCCTTAAAAGGATATCAAGTATAAATTTATCACTTATTAATTTGTATTATTTATTTATATATCACATATATTTATATACATTAATACAATAATTCCATATTATAAATATGATAAAGAAGTCATTTTAGCACAACTGAAACAAAATAGAAGGTTTATATTTATTCATTCATTCAATAAACATTTCTTGAGCTCCTACTATGTGCCAGACCTGTACTAGATGCTGAGGGAAACATCATGAAATATGAATGAAATAGATTAAGAGGATTATCATGAAATACTCAACCTTAGAGAAAGGAGTAAGAGAGCCAAAAACAAATCATACATAGCAAAGACAGTTGAGACAATTCTCTTGATGATTTTAGCCACCCTCACCCAAATCAACCCCCCAAAACCTAGCAACATTTCTCATTTATTCATTATATATGATAATTATGAACTTGGACTAAACTGCTGAAACAGAGTTTGAATCTCAAACAGAGTTTGAATCTCAAACAGAGTTTGTCTCTCACTAGTTGGGGGACACTTAGCAAATTATTTTACCTCTTTAAACCTTAATATCCATATCTGTAAAATGAAATTACTAATCCTGCCTCATAGGGCTGCTGTAAGAATTAAATGCTGTATTAAATGCACAAGGTGTAGCACATGGTATGTACTCAAAGTTGATTATTATCATTATTATTATTCAGATTTTGACCTGAATTATTTAGTTAGCTAGCTCAGTCTACCTATTAATTTCTTATAATTTCAAACATCCTACAGAGATTTTCTGAGACATGTTTATAGATGTAAATTCAGAGGTAAGCTAATAACACTTAAGAAAGGATGAACAGACTCACTGAGGATAAGAAACTTAGAAATCCAGGCTCTTGGTCACCTCAGGAGGTTGCAAGAGATACTTTGTATTTTTCATCCCTATTAGCTGTGGAAATGATTGGTTGTATTCGGAGCAATTTTAAAGAACCGTAAACAAAGTTCATCTTTTAATGCCAAGTCCTAGAAAGAAAACTAGGGAGAAAGAGTACACAAAGGAAACTTCTACCCTTACATACAATCATTTCTATACTGTTAGATTCTCTGTCAGGAGGGATTTAAATTGAAAAAGAGGAAAATTGTTTAATGGGAAATACTGAACATGTGCTACATTTTTGAGTAATTTTATAGTGGATGTCCTAGAATATTTTCCATAAGAATCACCTAATAGTTTGATTTCTTGATATTTTTCTGTTCCTTGCTAAACTCTCAGCAAACCTCAGACACTGTAATTGTGAGGAATTTTTATTATATAATGGAAAGAAAGATTGTGTATTAGCAGAAGTGTCTTTTAGTCAATTACTTTGAAGGTTTAAGAAAAACCTTTAAAGGTTACCCTTTAAAAATCTGATTGTGCACTTGACAAGTATTTCTGTTTTGCCATCTTTACGTTGTGTACCCATCCTAAATCCCAGTCAGACAGATAATGGCAACATTGGTCTATCTGGGTTAACAACTTCTTTAGGAAATTTCAGTCTTGCCAAGTGATTTTTCCCTTTTCCAGGAGAAATATATGCACTAATGTTACCAGAGTAGTGGACACGTATAGAATATTGCTATTTGGTCCCCGGTGTTGGCAATCTTTGGTATTTTCAACCTTGAGTGCCAGCCTACCAAGCAACAGAAAACTCTCGTTCTGGGACTTTTGGGCAAATACTCATTTTTTCAGAAACTGTTTGAAACATCAGGGATTAAACACCTCTCTCCCAATCTCTTTCCTCTCCCCCCGATCCCCCCCCCCCAACCACATCCTCCCTCTCTGGCCTGAATTCTTCTGACTTCCAAATATGCATCCCAAGGCAGAGGTAGTTATAGCTTGAAGTGTCAGCTTTGAGCTGCTCCAAGCATCTCTCTTGGCAAAAAGCAAGCGGAAGTGATTGAGAAATCCCTCCAGGCACTGGTGCTTCCCCTCGAGTCCACGATAGTCCCCTCGCACTCCTCCCCCCGCCCCCCGCCCGCCCCATGCCCCTATCTCTAAACCCGGAGGCACTCGGGGGCGTCTAAGTCCCCGCCTCCTCTCGCTGCCCAGAGCGGTTCTTAACCTTTTTTGGGCCCGAGACGTACAGAAAGCTATGGACCTTCTCGCGATGGGGACGGAGGTTGGGAACAGCACAGCGTTAAAGCTTTGCGAAACTTTCAGGAGACCATGGATTTGAAACACACCGCGCACGGCAAAATAAGAACCCCAACTCTAAACCTCTTGACTTGAGGCGATTAAACTGAGAGCGGAGCTCCGATGCCAAATCTCGTCCCTAGTGAGAAACTGTAGGAAGGGAAGGCGCTCCTGCGCTGGGCCACTTTCACTTGTAAGAAACCAAAAGAAGGGGGTAGTCAGGGACAGAAATTCATAAAGGGGGAAAGAGAAGAGGGAGGGATGGGGACAGCAGAGAAAAAGAAAATGAAAGGGGGAGATGCGGGAACTAGAGAGGGAGGGGGGAAGAGACGACAAGGGGGGAAGGGGGGGACAGAGACAGAGCGGCACAGAGACACAGGGCGAGGGAGAGAGATTCGGAAGGGAGAGAGGAGACGGGAGAGAGACAGACTGGGAGCGCCAGGAAAGGGAGAGGACTTTCTCCGCTCTCCCTCCCCAGGGCAGGGAGTCTCAGGAAAGCCCGTCCCTGTGTGGTGGCGGGACCGCAATGGGCTGCCCCAGCGCTCCCGGCGCCTCTGGGAGCACGAGTCCCGCACGGGCGGCCGAGGAGCGGACTCGATCTGGGAGGAGGCGGGCCCCGTTCCCTCCGCTTTCTCCTCCCCTCTCCTCCTAGAGGCGGGGACCTGGGTACTTGAGCAGCGGAGGACCCGCGGCCCCCCCCCCGCCTCCGCCCCCCAGCCCCCCATTCAAGAAGCCGCTCCGCTATCCCCGCCAGCACAGGGCGCCCGGCGCGCCTCGGAGCGCACGTTCCGCGCCTTCTCCTGCCCGCTCCCTGGACATTATGCGGCCGAGCAGCCGAGCCCCAGTCCTCCTCCTCCTCCTCCTTCTCCGGCTCCTCCTGCGGCCCGAGCGGCTCAGCTCTCGGCAGGCGGCGGCGTTGCTCAGCCGAGCGCAGACGGGACCCTCGCCGCGAGACCTCAGCGACTCCTAAAGTCAAAAGTTGGCGGCGGGCGCCGGGCTCCGAGCGCTCTCCGCGGCCGCTGCCTAGCGTCGCCGCCGCAGCCGCCAAGGAGGGCAGGAGGGAGGGGGGAGTGGGGGCGGCGGGGGAGGGGTGGGGAGCACCATGCAGTTTGTATCCTGGGCCACACTGCTAACGCTCCTAGTGCGGGACCTGGCCGAGACGGGGAGCCCAGACGCCGCGGCGGCCGTGCGCAGGGACAGGCTGCACCCGAGGCAAGGTAACGAGGCTCGGCCACCGGGACCGCTCGGCCACCGGGACCCTCCGCCCCTGTCGCCAGCTCCCCAGCCTCCGTGTCCGACAGCGGGCACCCCGCAGCGGAGGCCTCTCTCCCTCTCTCTTCTCCTTTTCCTAGAAAGAATTGTCTCCCGCTTTGAAGCCTCTCCCTTCTTTAGGTCATTCCCAGCCTATTTCTAGAGAGGGACACACTGTGGAACGAACTTTGTTGTCTCCCCTTTCTTTTAGCCAGATCTTTTTCCTTCCCCACCCCAGGCCCCAAACTACAGTTACTTAGTAACTGGGGGCACCACATCGTGGCGTGTTTTATTTTATTCAGGGTATTTGTCAGGATCTGTAATCATGTTATGTGTTTTGACTTATTCATTGTCTGGCTCCGACAGCGCCTAACACTGTTCCTGGCACATAGTAGGTGTTCAGCAAATATTTGTCTAGTGACTGAAGGTGAAGGGATTGACTCAAATGGGGTGGGAGGAGGAGGAAGCTGGAAAATAACTCAGGACGAAACCGCCCACTTCATTTTAAAATTAAAACTTGCGGAAAATTGAATTATTGGTTCATGTGCCTCTGCTTCTCTCTGCAGTGAAACTATTAGAGACTCTGAGCGAATACGAAATCGCGTCTCCCATCCGAGTGAACGCTCTCGGAGAACCCTTTCCCACGAACGTACACTTCAAAAGAAGGCGACGGAGCCTTAACTCTGCCTCTGACCCCTGGCCTGCCTTCGCCTCCTCCTCTTCCTCCGCTACCTACACCCAAGCGCATTACCGCCTCTCCGCCTTCGGCCAGCAATTTCTATTTAATCTCACCGCCCATGCCGGATTTATCGCTCCAATGTTCACTGTCACCCTCCTCGGGGCACCCGGGGTGAACCAGACAAAGTTTTATTCTGAGGAGGAAGCGGAACTCAAGCACTGTTTCTACAAAGGCCATGTCAATACCAAGTCCGAGCACACGGCCGTCATCAGCCTCTGCTCAGGAATGGTAAGTGGACGCGCACCCCTCCCCTGCTCTCTCGCCTCCTCACCAGCTCCTAGGAGACTTAATTGCTCTCTCGTCTAAGACCCTCACGGCGCCGTCACTGCACCCTCACTGCGGCGTTAAGTATCAGCTACAAACTTGTTTGCGTCCTACGCTTTGGGTGGCCACACCGGTGAGTGCTCGAGTGGAGCGCACGCATCCGCCCCCGGGGAGTTCTGGATGTTTCGGAGCTTTCTAGGGTCCGAATTCGACTCAGCTGAGTGTTGCCCCACACCGGTAGGTGGCTGGGAAGTCGGTTTCCAAACTCGGAGACAGTTGTCCTTCCTTGCTGCAAACTCGGCCGCCCAGGAGCGGAGCAGCTGAGCGCAGGGAGAACCCGACTCCTTATTGGCGCGTCTTGAGTCGGGGGTGTGGGCTGAGAATCCCCATCCACGGGTACGGGGAGTTCCTTCCGTGTGTCTTGGAGGGCGCTGCGTAATCTAGAGTCCCCCCCCCCCTTCTCTCAGGGCCTTTTTTCACGCGCCAGGAACCCTGAGGCTGAACTGGATTGACAGGGAACAGGTCCTGTCCCAGGAACGGAAGGGTGGGCCGAGGGCTCAGGGGGCGGGGAATGGGGCGGAGCCTGCCCTGGACGCTTTGCATTAGGGAGGAAACTGGGAATGGGGGTGCGGCGCAGTGCGACTCTGCACCCTGCTGGTGGGGTGGCCCCAAGAAGCAGAAATGCTGGGAGAGAGCTTGGAGAGGCTTCCCGGAGGAGGTTTCAGTTCTTCTGGGGTTTCCACCACCCATGGGATGCCAGAGAATCGGAAAAGAGAGCCTGCGGCGCGCGTTTCCCTAGCGAGGGAAGGCGAGAGTGCGGGGCGGCCACCTCTCTGCGGTGCAAAATACGCACTAAGCAGGGGATCCAAGTTGATACCCCTACCCCCTGCTTAGTTACGCCCCCCCGCCCCACTTGCCCTCCAGTGGGCCCCACTCGGTGTCCGCCCTCTCCACTCTTGATGTTTGAGGACCCGCTGTAAGGTTCTGACTCGAGCAAGAGCTGTTCTAGGACTTTACCAAGAGACGTGCGTTTCTGCCTCGCGTTATGACGCAGAATCTATCGCGGGTCAGACTCTCCCAGCGCACGGGCGCTCTTCGCCCTGCGCCCCCGTGATACGATTACTTTTCCCCAGAGCACCCATTAACTCCCCATCGTTACCTTTTACAAGTGGAATCTTGGTTACTTACCCGGGACTCTTGGCTGCCCCCTCCACGCGCTGCTATGAGTGGCTCCAGAGTCCCGCATCTGGATGTCTCATCTATCGCCGCTGCTCAACCTAGAGGTCGGGTGGGGAGCGAGGCAAGCTTGAAGACTCGGAGGGGGAGGGTTAGCCTGCTGGGATTCGAGGACGAAGATGAACGCCTTCAGCCCCCAGCAAAGCTCCCAGAGCCCCAGTGCTTTGTTGACATGGTTTGAGGGTGGGCGGAGACGGCAGTTAGGCGAAGGGGAGGGGGTGCTGCAGTAGTCACCGCTGCCCCAAGACGCCTGGAATCTTTCTTTTCTTAGCAAGGTTGGGGTTTGGGTGGGCACAAGTCAGGTGCCGGAACCCAGAGCATCAGAGTGTCCCCAAATCCCCAGGTTGTAACGCGCAATTCCAGAACTTTACTGATAAGGCTACGTGTGTACGTCAAGTTTGTAAACAGCCTTTACTCCTCCTCCCTCCCCGCCTCCACACCCCGCTGAGTGGCCCCAGCAGTGGTATGTTTTACTGCGCAGGACCTTAGTTTCTATTGGCAATTTTAGGTGGTAACTCACACGTGTTTACTGCGGAGTAGCAACTCTCTCAGGGAACTGAGGGCCGGGACTTCAGAAGGACTGACTGTCTAGACCTTGAGAAGTCCATTTATATTGCGTTTAATTTGCAATCTGGCTCTTTTTTGGGGGGTTGGGGGCAAGGTCTGGCATGCATATGAAAAATATGCGAGCTGGCTGTTTTTATCTTCAGGGGCGAATCTAGCTCCAAAACCCTTGCCCCTTTGTCTTCCTCCTGGAATTTATCTTTCCTCCCAAGATGTCCCCTTACCATTTCAGTACTAATAGTATCCTGACGTTCCTTGTGGCCCAAGCAGGAAACCTTCCTGGAAATCTTTCGCTCTTCAGAGTGAGTCATGCGAACCTTCCCCCCTCCCGTCACCCCACCGGTCAGTTATTAGTTTCCCTGAATTCCCTCTCAGATGCGTTTCTCACCTGTTCCGAACGTCCCTACTATGACTCTAGACCTCTTTCCCTCTCTCTTCCTCTGTCTTTAGGACTGATGTCTAAGAAATATTTCCATCTGGCTTCTTCTCTGGTCTTTTTTCTTTAATCCCTGCCACACACTGCTAACAGATTAATGGTGGCGAGGCACAAGATCACATGACTAGCGTGTCCGCTTACTTCACAGACCGCCCCTCTGTCCGCTTGTAGTGAACGACTATAAACTCCTCCATCTGGCACTTCAGACCATTGACAGTGTACCTCCTCACCCCTTGCACACCCACATGTCCAGTCTCATCTGTTAAGCTTTCCTTCACAAATCCTGCCTTTCAGGCAACCTGCTTTCACGCATATCTCTGCCTTTCCCTCCTGTCCTAGTTCTGCCTCATAGCCTTTGGGCCTTTGGATTTACTTGGTGATCTCACCTTGCTTCACATGCTCAAATCATACTCTTCTTTCAAAGTGTAACTAAGGTATCTTGTTCCCCAGGAAACCTCTTTGTCGTCCTTCAGACTGCTGTCATCTCTGCGTTTCCACTTTCATAGACTCTTACCTGCATCTCTCTTTGATGTTTAGTATGCTGTCCCTTGTAGTATGGTTCTTGGAACACGTATTCTATCCATCCCTTTCCTTGGCAGTAGGGTCAGCATCAATTCATTTCTCTCCCGTATTGGAGCCTTGTATATTACAAGCACTTAGTACCTGTGTTTCAATAAATGGTCACCTCACCCAAGAAAGGATTAGTCTTCAGTCAAGCAGTTGTTTTGTGAATCATCAGCCACAAAATTAATTTGACTTCATATAGATGCCATTTATTGAACTCTTACTATGTGTCTTGTACTGTAATAAGTGTTTTGTGTATATGCGTTATTTCATTTAAATCCTTACAACAGCCCAATCCTTGAAACAACCCATTTTGCTGATGAGGACACTGAGGCTTTGAGAGTTGGGGCCTTGCTGGAGGTTTCACAGCTAGTAAGTGGCAGAGTTGAGGTTCCCACCCAATCCTTCTGACCCGTACCCTTAACCGTGGGCCAGAGAATGAATCTATGTTCTTAAAGAGAATTTCAAAGTTTTTGTTTGTTTGTTTTTAAAGGCCCTGGACTAGAGTCAGGGTACCTGAGTTCTAGATTCACCATGGGTACTATTTAGCTGCTTCTGTGTCACTGAAGGGGATAAGCCAGTTCCTCCCTCTGGGCCTCAGTTTCCCCTTTCAATAAGCAAAGGTGCCAGATCTTCACCAGATGGGCTCCCAGATTCTTTCTCAGTATTTATAGTCTGTTTCTAGTAGCTTTCCTATGTTGTAGTCAGCTTCCTGCTCTGTGCTCAGAGAACAGCAGAGTTGTATGTTGAAAATGGAGAGAAAAAAAAAAAAAAAAAGAAAATGGAGAGAGGTGACTGGGTGAAAATAAACTTGTTAAATCACTTCTTTTCTGGACACCAATTACTCTGTCTCTTATTTTGACACCGGACAACAGTAGAGCTGTCTTCTCTTTAAGTCAGTGGTTCATGAGCCACATGGAGAGCTTTTTAAAAAATACAGATGTTAGTCCTCACCACTGGAAATTCCAAATCTGCAGATATAAGGTAGAGCCCCAAATCTATTTTTTTTTTCAACTTCCTAGGCAATTTTGACACTTAGCTGGGTTTGGGAACCCCAGTGTCTTAGCCAAGTGCTTGAAAACTTTATCATGCCTAAGAATTCTAAAATTTCAATTCCTGGGCCCTACTCCCAGATACTTTGATTCAGTAGATCAGTTTTGGGGTGGAGTGCGATTATTTGAGTATCTAACTAACGCCTGGATGATGCTGTTGCTGCTGCTGACGTTCAAGGACATTCATCTCCCTATATCCAGGGGTAAGTCAAAGGCCTCTGCCTTTTTCCCACCGCTGAGGGAAAAAGAACAATGGAGAAAGAAGAGCTCGATATTTCCCTTGAAACACTGCCCACCGCCATGGCATGGGGAACTTTTTAGTGTTCTTGTAATGTTTTGTTTGGGAGGTTCAACTTTGAATCACCATTTATCATTTTCAAAACTTGTTGGTACGTGGGAAGGGGAGGAGAAAGAGTTACCTCTTTCAAGGTGCTTAGAGTGATTGGCAAACGCAAATTGTATCCTGATGGTTAGAGGCTAACCTCTGCAACACCAAAAGCCACTCATGTGTTCTAAGCCCTTACACGGTATCACTTTGCTAAGCACTTCACACGCGTTATCTTATTAATCTGCACAATGAGTGACAGTAAGTATTTTTGTCCTTAATTGATAAACAAGGAAGCTGAAGCTCAGAGCAGTTAAGGAACTTGCCCAAGGTGGGTGGGTAAGTGGCAGTGCTGGGTTTGGAACCTCTGGCAGCCTGACTGCAAAGTCTTATCCCATGTCACTCCCTATGGCCAAGGGAAGGGGTGGTAAGAGACTCATGTGCCACTGTCACAGGTGGCACCACCTTGAGTGCCTTGTGGTCAACATATGCTTTCGATTTTGAAGTCATAATAAGGCTTCCTTGGGTAGGCTTTTGCTTTTGGAGCTGACACTTGTCCCTGAGTTTCCAGGCTGTCTTAATGCACAGAAACACTCTCTTTCAACAGTCTGTAAGAGTGTATATAATTAGAACTTGAGCACCAAGGAAGTGTTTCTTACAGACAGGTTTGGATAGCAGGTGCAATAAAGTAGAGTCCAATCAAGGGTAAGGTACTGATATGGCAGAGAGTGGGAAAAAAAACAAACAAAAAAAACCCTGCTTCTCCAAATATGTCGGGAGGACTTTTCAGTTTAAGCAGCCCTCATGGGAAAGGGATTGGGCAAATGGTGCTATTCACTTGGCAACATTCCACTGTCCGTTTCCTCCCAGTGGCTGAGTTATATTAAATCAACCTCTCATCTCTCTTTATTTGCAGCTGGGCACATTCCGGTCCCACGATGGGGATTACTTTATTGAACCACTGCTGTCCATTGATGAGCAAGAAGGGGAAGAGGAACAAAACAAACCCCACGTTATCTATAGGCGCAGCACCCCTCACAGAGAGCCCTCAACAGGAAGGCGTGCGTGTGACACCTCAGGTATTTGCTTCTTCCTTAAGCAGAGACCCCCGCTGTGTGAGCTGGGTTAATTGCGGGGCTACAAAGATGTAGCTCTTTCACAGGCTACAGAGCGCTACCATTTACATTGTCTTTTATTCAGTCTTCAAGCCAGGTAGGTATATCCCCATTGTATCAGTACAAATGGGTTGCCCTGTCAGGTGTCAGTCGAATGCATATATGCCCACCATAGATCTTCTTCCATAGGCTTGGTGCTGACACAATTGGCCAATGTCAGGGGTATGTTCTCTGGGCACACTGGAAAGCTTATGCTTCTCATTCTGCAGTCCTGAAGCACCCTTTCACTGTCTTTGAAGCCTTGTTACCTTCTCTCTGATGATAGTGTATCATTAGAAACCATCCATGTGTTTGGTCCTGTGTTTTAGGGTGTTTGTTAAAATACCATCTGTTTTATTCTTGGACTTCATATTTCTGAAAATTTATCCCTCTCCCTATTCTTTATTTTCAAAAGTTGCTTCCCCAAACTAAACAACTTCTCAGGGTCTTTCTGGCTTCTCCAAATAAGACCAAAATTTAAGACAAAGGGGGTTTTCCTAAAATGATCACTTGTTTCATCTTGTACCTGTATCAGGTTCTTCCACTGTGACAGAGTGTGATGTCCTGTTCTCTCCTGGAATTATTACTTCTAAAGTGAATCCTTTAACAAAGGATGACATTGGCTGCTTATAACCTGGTGTAGCCAAGTCGTAGCATATGGCATCATTAAGTCTTTCGGCTTTTTCCCATCCAGTCCTGTGTTCTTAACCACCAGGGCTAGATGGAACATAACTAAAATATTCTGTCCGTCAGACTCTCTACAGAGCCAAGGGGTGGAGGTGGGAGTCTGAGGGAGGGGTGCACTCAGAAACAATAGCCAGGGCACCAGGACTGCCAGCTGCTGGCAAATTCAGTGGCAAGACATTTATCACATCTTTTTGACCATGCTAGTAAGAATGTTGACCTTTACTTCTTGAATTCCGACATCTGAAATAGCCAGTGCATATTTTATACGTGTGTCTAAAACATACATATATCATGTAATAAAAAGGAAATATGTGATTCAAGAGAGGAAGGGAAAAGTCTTTCTTAATACTATCATTCCAAAAATCCTCAAGGTTCATTTTTCAATTTAATTATCCAAATAAATAAACGTTTGATTTTCTGGACTAGAGGACAAGTCATGGTCAAGTTCAGTTGAAAACACAAAAAGGAGGGAATGTGAAAAAGTAATGATTGAGGACAACGAAAGATGCCTTAATTTTTCAAAACAGCTTTATTTGGGTTCTAATTATTGGTGAGGGCCTTTGAGTGCCACTTTTCAAATCACCAGTGCCAACTTTTAGTTTTCTTTCTGGTTTTTGCTTGCTATTGACCGATATGACAGGCCCTTCCTTCACCCCGTGTGATGAATCAGAAGCCTGGCAGTTTTTTGGGTTTTCTTTTGTTTGTTTTTTGTTTTTCTTGCGGTACACGGGCCTCTCACTGTCGTGGCGTCTCCCGTTGCGGAGCACAGGCTCCGGACGCGCAGGCTCAGCGGCCATGGCTCACGGGCCCAGCGGCTCCGCAGCACGTGGGATCTTCCCGGACCGGGGCATGAACCCGCGTCCCCTGCATCGGCAGGCGGACTCTCAACCACTGCGCCACCAGGGAAGCCCTGGCGGTTTTGATTGGCTCTTTCAAAGGTTGCTGCTGGACTCTGCCACTCTGGTTTCTCTCTTCCAGCTGCTTCTGCACCCCTTCTTTGAATTCAGATGCAGGCGGCTCAGAACAGTTGGAGAGAACTTTGGAATATGGCACAGTTCACCAGCAGCCATTAGAGGGATGGACCAGAAGGTCACGGAAACCTCCAAAACCAGGTAGCCTTGGCACAGGGAGTAAAAGTTGGTGGGGGTGGGAGAAGTCCCTCTGGCCAGAGGGGAAAATATCCTCTCTGCAAATGTCAATTCATTCCGCTTCAGGGATTTCCCCTACTAAGAGCAGCGTTGGTAATCAGAGATAAACTTTAGAAGTACCCTGGGAGCCTCATGCAGAGTCTTTAAACAAACAAACACCTCTTGCAGGGAAGTGAAACAGAGCAAGAATCAGTGGGTTTACTAAGTGCTTCAGGTGATTCAGAAGTTCAGCTAAATGTGAGAGTTCCCGCTAAAGTTGGATTTAGGGCAGTAACCACTATCCATAGCCAGTGCTGCCTTTGCCCTGGACTTGGCTTTCTCCTTCACTGCTTTCCATCTTCTCTTCTCATAGGGTGATGAAATATTCGAGCTGGAGGAAACTAGCTCTAGGTCAACATGCTAATTCTACCCAGATGAGCAAAAACTGTAGGCCTGGGATGTAGTTACTTATTTCCAGGAGTGATACCCTATATATTCAACAAGAAACCATCAGAATTTGAGGTCACCCAAGCCTGGGAGCAGGGCCCTGGAAGCCCCGTGCTGAGCTAGGTGTAACCCTTTAGTTGCTGGATTATGACAGTCTTCCCGGGACAGGGCACTGTGGCGGTGACACCTGTTTCCTATAGATGGAATAGAAGTCTTGCTCATTTCTGATTGTTGATGTATGTCTAATTTTCAAAAAAGATTCTGAGATAACTTCTATCAAAAAGACGTGTAGAAGGAGTCTTATATAGTGAAAACTTTATGGGTTTAGAAAGGAGTCTACAACGTAATTTATTCATTCATGTGTGCATTTATTCATTCAGCCATGAGCTATTTATTAACTCCTCTGTACCATGAGGATAAAACCAGGAACCATCTTTATTCCAGTTAGATGTGTGACCTCAAGCACGTTTAGAGCATAAAGTAGGAATAACATACCTTCCAAGGGGGTAGTCAGGACTAAATGAGTATGAAACAATGAAAGCTCCCAGGACAGATGGTAGACAATCACTGAAAGGGAGATTAAAAAAAAAAAAAAAAAAAGATTGTAAAAATAGAAATTAAAACACCATAGCCAGGGAAAGAAAACTCAAAACCCAAAGTTAATCAGATCTCTGTGGTTAAGCTTAGAGCTTCTTGGTTACCTGGTCATAGAGGGCCCATAAGGGACTTGCCCGAGGTCCCCCTGCCAGCAAGCAGCAGGACTGAGAGCCCTTTCTGTCTGCATGTTTATCTGTACCACATGTGGCATTTTGAAATTTTATTTCTTGCAGCTTTCTCTTAGCCCAGTGACCGTTTCTCTTATGCCCTCGTTGGTTGTGTCTGTGTGTAGTGACCGTTTCTCTTATGCCCTCGTTGGTTGTGTCTGTGTGTATACACGTGGGCCACTTGAGTGCATCTGCATCGATTTGTGGTTTTCATCCTGTTGGTGGGTCCCACAGAATTCAGGATGGAGTGTGGCATGGCTTCTCTTCCTTACGGCGTGCCCTTGTCACTCGTTCCCCCACTCACTGGGTCCTCAGTTGAGGTCATTGAGGTGACTGCCTGCCCGCCCTGCACATCGGGGGGCCCAGTGGTAGGCTCGTGGGAGCCTTTTGGGAGAGTTTGTTGCCTTTATAAGCCACTTCCTGCTGATCCTTCGCATTGCATTTCCAGATGACACCCCAAGTTTTGTCTCACAGACACTCGCTCTTGGACCCTGGATTTTGCACAGGAGGACTTAGTTGTCATCATTAGTGACAGAGACGTGTTTCCCAGTAGGTGAATGAGAGGAAGGCAGGGGAGAGGGCCAACAGAAGGCTGTTTTGTTTGCCTGGGCCTAAAAGACGGTGTCTCTCTGTTACTAAAATGCCTCTCTCACCCTCCCAGCTCAGCAAGGCTAGCTGTTTTGTTTTGTTTTGTTTCATAAGGCATTTAAAAACTGTACACTTGTTGACCCATCAGTGCCACTTCTAAGGAAGTAATTGGACAATTGTGTATAGAGGTTTATGTGAGAATACTCAGTCTGGTGGTGTTTAGTATAGCAAAAGGCTGGAAACAACCTAAGTGCCTTTGGTTGGAGGATAGATCAATGATTTATGAAATCTGCATTTGATGGATTCCTATGCAGCCATTGAAAATGATGGCAGACAAACACAGAAATAGATATATTAAGGGAACACACAAGTGATGAAGTTGTATGTAGGGTATGAGCTCATTTTTTTTTTAAATGATGGCGAAACGTGTGAAGGAGCATATATGTATAAAGAAAAAAAATCTGAAGCAACGTGCACAAAAATGTTAAAAGGGACTGTTTCTTTTTGGTAGGAACATAGGCAGTCCTTCCCTTTTTATTTCATATTTTTATATAGTTTTTGCTGTGATTCTATAATATTTTGATAATCAAAAAATGCAGTCCCAAAAAATGCAGTTAAAAAGAAATGAGGGTGGTGGCACGTAGTTGTTTTATAGCCCTGTGGCACTTGTCACAGGGGAGCAACAGCCAAGCCAAGATACCACGTTTTTGCCTTTGGAATGAGATAATCTCAATAACCAGGTAGATAAAATTCCTGCCTCGTGGCTACTTCTTTGGGACACCAGGGTTGGTCAAAGCTGAGGCTCCATCCTCACCCAGCTAAATTGCCCTGTGGCTGTTAGACTAACCATCCATAGGATTATGATGGGATTACCGTGGCTTAGTCTCTATTAGGCACTGGGGACGCTGCCCATCACCCCCATTAGAATGTACTGTCACTTCTTGGTTGGGCTCCCAAAGATGCGATCGCAAAGGCTGGAAAATACAAGATGATGATTAAAGCCATCATTTTGTGGACTCTTAGGATGTACCTATGGAATCACTGTGCTACACACTTCCATACATTGTCGTATGTGTAATTCATTCATCAATACTACAGGGTCGGTATTATTATCCTTATTTTACAGCTGAGAAAATTATAGCTCAGTGACGCTGAGCCACTTGTCCAAAGTCATACAGCTGGTAGGAAGTGGGCCTGATGACACTTGAACCTAGATCTGATTCCGGGGTGCTATGCTGTGAGCCAAAACTTCATTGAAAACACAAATGGAAGCTGCCATCTAGAAAATCCTTTTGCACTTAATTCAGAGCATCCCTTTTGACTTCTACGTAATCTCATTCTTAACTAATACCAACAGTGGGTAATGTTTGTTGAGTGCCTATTGCATGGCAGGCACTGTTGCAAGTGCTTTACATGGATTATACTTAATCCTTACCTCAACCTTCATTCTTGCAGATAAGAAAACAGAGGCATAGAAAGGTCCATAAGGGTTATAGAGCTCCTAAACTTACCATTTTCCATAACCCTTTTGTCCTGGTCTAGTTAAAGGATTTTTTGGCCTGTTCCTTTGTTGATTCGATTGCATTTTTATATGAATTATTTTTTTAAATAATTTTTTAAATTCCTTCCTAGAATTTGATTTGATATGAGGAGCGGTTCCCTGCTGCCTGGAGTTCCCCCCAAGGCTCCGATGACTCACGGAGGCCTGTGTCTCCAGCTTACCTCCGTTGGAGTGTGTACTTGTTACACATTAACCTCTTGGATCCCATTAATAACTTAGCATAGATTAGCTGATTAGATTAGCTGCCCTGAAAGTTGGGCCCAAATGGAGTGAGAGACAGAGGTAAGGAGCAGACCTCTGAGGGGGGCTTCAAGTAAACAATTCTGGGACAGCTTGAAGGTTCCAGGCAGTGACAGAAGCTTTGGCTGCCCTCATAGTCCTGCCTGGATATAAGCAGCTCTGGTAGTTGTGGGCTAATTAGTGATTTGTGTGAGAGGCCAGCGTGCTGCCATTTTCCCACAGCCTTTTTCTCCCCTCACATCCTTCCCCTCAGCTTTGTAGCCTAAGAACAGGCTACACTGAAGGAACCATGTGCTGGTCGATGTGGAAGCACATCTTGAGTTTTTCCATTTACTCCTGGAGCATATTCCAGGGAGGAAGATGTGCCAGTTATTCCCATTTTACAGATGAGAAAACTAATCTCAGCGATGTGAATGAACTTGTCCACAGTGTGTAAGGGAAACAGCTGGCCCTCAAACCCAGGACCGAGTGGACTCTTTAAAGATGGATTCTGCTGCCATTTGCGGTTTATTGTTTTGGCTTAATTTCTTTTCATTTACCTCTTTCTGTTCCTCATCCATCTTTATACTTTTTTTCCCTTTTTTATATTTTCCGATGGACTTTATGTCTAATAGTCAATAAAAACAGTGACCTCTAAAATCCTCTGTAAATTTCTAGAAAAGCACTGTTTTAAATAACTGAATTCTTGGGCTTATTTCTTCACCTTTATCTTTCCTGTGGCATTTATATTAAAATAATTGTTTTTCTTTTGTTTTAACATTCGTATTAATAGTGCAACACTCCAGAAAACTTGCCACAGTAGAGTAGAAAAGAAACTTCTAATACAGGAACCGTTCTCATCTAATTTTTTGAAAGTTTTCATCATGTTTTTTAAAAAGCGTTTTATTACAAACATCTTCAAACACACTAAAGTAGAGGCAGCAGTAAAATGAACCACCAGCATGCATCATCTACATTTAATGATGACAAAGATTTTTCTCCCACATTTGTGTCTTATTTTTCCTTTTTGTTGGAGTATTTTAAAGTAAACACAGGTATCGTGACATTTTCTAAATACTCCCATATGCACCTCTGAAAAATGAGGATATTTTCTAACATAACTAATAGTGTTTGTCAGGGTGAGCAGAATCAACAGTAATTCCTCCATATCACCTAAACAGTATCTATGTTAAAATTTTCCTGATTGTCCCCAAATGCCTTTTTACAGTCCATTTGTTTAGATGATGATCTCAACAAGGTCCACACGTGGGAATTGATTGTTAGGTCTCTTAAGGAACTTGTCACTTTGTTGTCATTGCTGTTGTTAAAAATCACTATTTTCGGTCTACTTTTAGTTATGCTCCCTATGGCTATGGCCCTGGTTTTCCTTTCCATTTCTTTTACTCCTTGATTCGTCTTTATCGTAAGGTCAGGGTGCGTTTGCACGAGTTTGGAAGAGCAGGGTCAGCCCCCAAACCCAGAGCACATAGCAAGCACAAAGCCACCAGGAATGAGCCACTTATCAGAGTAATTTCCTTGAGCACAAAAGGCCGTGTGTTAGGTTGGTTTTTGACTCTTTGTCTGGAGTACCTTGATAGCCTTCTTTTTTTTTTTTTTTTTTTTTTTTCAAAGCTACCAGTAGAAAGATCCTCAGTTTACAACATTCACTGAGCCTACCTTAGCTACCATTCAAGAATTTCACTCACCTGTGTTTTGAAGCCCAGAAGAGCCAGTTTGCAGTTGGAAATGTAAAACGTCAAGTTAGCTTTGGATGTGAAATTAATCTCCATGATGTATGATGTGCTTTCCTGTACGCTCCCACGAGCCTTTTGATAAGATTCTGGATCCACAGATAGCCCGAGGGTGGCCTGCTTCACCTCGATCCCAAATCAGGGGCTTTCCCTGTCACCTGTCATCAAATCTGGATGGTTTATTTTCCTTGCTTCAAAAATCCATTCACTGCCCCAAGGAAAAGGGTCAGACAGATACTTGCTAGTTTCTTCATCTTCCCAGTAACCTCCCGAAGCAGGTTAAGATGCATGTCGTCTAAGGAAGGGATGTAAGAAATGGCAGAAGGCTAGGACAGAGGGCTGCCATTGGATGTACAGGCTGCCAGTGGCAGGGGGTACTTGGAGTTAATCTGAGGGCTTTCAGACCTTCACCTGAGCAGGTTTTTGAAGTAAGACATTGGAGAATCTGTCAGCTCTCTTCATATGAGCGTTCTCTTCATCTAAACCCCATTCATTTAATAAAGTGCTATTTACTCATATAATTGAGGTTTAAATTTTTTGTTTGTTTCTTTCAATTTTATTGAGATGTAATTGGAGGTTTACATTTTTGAATTTTCATCTGCCAAAGTTAGGTTCTTTGTGATAATCAGATTATTATAGGATCATTATGGGAGCTATTTACGGGTAACCAAAGTCTGCTCGTGGCTGGCCCAGACTTCTGCGTGGACATTCTGTACAACTGCAACTCACTAATACGCACAAAGTGTTCCACATATCACAAAAATGGAGCAGGAGGAAATGCAGGGTATGGTGGTGTATTCATGTGGGTGGTGAACTCTGAGAGGGAGTAAAATTAAACAAGGGGCAAATGTTCATTTTTTACTGATTCCTCATCTCTCACGTGACATTGGAATTAGAGTGGTGAGAATGCACTTAGCCTGTGGTGTGTGGAAGAAGTTCAAGTTCATGTGCTGGACCTCAGAATTTTTCTGCTAAGATTTTATTTTAATATTTTACAACTATTTTTATTTTCCATTAATATTTTCTAGTATTTTCTTCCATTTTTTTTCTATTAAGGTGTAATTTACATGCAGAAACAGTCATCTTTTCTCATGTATAATTCTGCAAGTTTTGGCATACGTAATGATTATCACAGTCAAGATAGAGAATGATTCCTGCTGTGCTTTGAGGCAGCCCCCATTTTCTGTCTCTATAGTTTGGCTTTCTCCAGAATGTCATATAAATAGAATCATTAAGCATGGTGCACTTGAGGTTCAATCACACTGTTGCCTGTATCAGAAATTCATCCCTTTTTCTTGCTGAATAGTGTTCCACTGTATGGGTCAACCACAATTTGTTTACCCAGTTGAGGGATAAAGTTTTGGCAATTACAAATAAAACCACTGTAAACATTTGCATGCAGATTTTGGGGGTGAACATACGGTTTCAGTTGGGTAAATACCTAGAAGTGAGATATCTGGGTTATATGGTAAGTATATGTTTAACTTTATAAGAAACTGCCCATCGCCTTTTCAAAGTGACCGTACCATTTTGTAGTCCCAGAAGCAGGGTATAAAAGATCTACTGCATCTTTGCCAGCACTCAGTATTGCCAGTAGTTTGTTTGGTTTTATTTTTTACTTTTAGCCATTCTAATAGATGCGTAGTGGTATCTCGTAGCAGTTTTTTGTTTTGTTTTTTTGTTTTGTTTTTTTTTTTGTGGTACGCGGGCCTCTCACTGCTGTGGCCTCTCTCGTTGCGGAGCACAGGCTCCGGACGCGCAGGCTCCGCGGCCGTGGCTCACGGGCCCAGCCGCTGCGCGGCACGTGGGATCCTCCCGGACCGGGGCACGAACCCGCGTCCCCTGCATCGGCAGGCGGACTCTCAACCGCTGCGCCACCAGGGAAGCCCTCGTAGCAGTTTTAATTTATGTTTCCCTAATGACTAACAATGTGCTTATTTGCCGTCCGTGTATTTTCTTTGGTGAAGTGTCTGTTCAAATCTGTTACGTTTAAAAAAAATTGGAATGTTTGTTTTCGTATTATTGAAGTTTGAGAGTACTTTATACTGTATTCTGATATAAGCCCTTTATCAACCATGTAGTTTGCAAACACTTTCTCCCAGACTATGGCTTGTCTTTTCATTCTCTTCACTTGCAGACACTTATTTCATACATGGTTTCTTCTTTTCATTGCAAACATTTCATGTCCTGTGGATTTCATACTGTCACAGGATGACACTGCAGGAAAGCGTAGTAGAGAGTGAAGTTTAGTGTTTGTCCAAGGCACAGGTACAGAGAAATGGAATAGGAAAGACCTATTTAGGTCTGGTTATTCAAAGCCATTGTCTGTGCCAACAGAAAGGGATAGTGTTGTTTCTATTTCTGGTTGATATCTGGAAACACAACTTTCAATTTCAAGCCCGTGTAGTTAATGATATAGGAATGGGTTCCTCTTGGTTTATGGATGAGAATAGTTACAAAGGAAGCCATCAGTTCCTAAGAATGCAGCTATGTCCTATTGCACATGTATGCACACAGGAGAGAAAACCAAAGGACAGTGAGACGGAGACACACATAGAAGTTAGTAGTGCTAGACTCAGCCCTGGATGACCACATTCTCGGGAGAACAGGAATGGGAGGCAGGCCTCTATAATTCCCCAGTGATCCTACGCCATGCTTTGTGGGCAGTATAATGGTTTTCCAGAGGTAACTTTGGCTATGTGTTAGTTTTTTTCCTTTTAAGCCTATTTTCCTAATCCTCACATTTGATGCTATTCCACTGTAACAAGTCAAATTAGGGTATAGAAATAGTTTTCAGGAACCATTACCTATTTTAGCAGGTCCAAAATAAACACTTTGCAGTGAGTACTGGAGATACATATATGGCACCTTCCTTGGTATTTTTTAACATCAGCCATACCTCACTTCTTTTCTGTTGGTCTTTCTCCATTGCAGTTATTCTGTCTCCTTCTACCTGCCCACCCTGCGTACTGTTTGGTTATTTCTTTGATGCCCTCACTAAGTGGCCAAGAGAGTAGACGGTTGGGTTTTGCCCTTTTTGAATCTTAGGACTTCATTTTTTGGGCATTTTTCACTCATAAAATATAAGAACTTATCACTGTTCAATACTGGAAGGAACTTTAGAGAACTTCTATTCCCTGTCTCTGTGGATAAGAGGAGCGAGGGTCAGAATCCTGAAGGAATTTGTCATCTTAGAGCTAAAACGAATGGAAAAGTGAACCGTGAACACAGACCTCTTCTTTCCCGGTCCTGTGTTCTTTCCAGGCTGTAAATCAAGGAAAAGCTGTCCATGGATGGTGCCTGGAAGGGGTATGTTTAAAAGTGCAATTCAAATGAGGTTTGGGGAGGGCTACTGGGTTTTATTTTAAGTGTAAGGATAGTTGAGAATAAACTAGTGAGATCGTTTAAGAAGTTACATCAAGACTTCAGAGAAAGATATTAGGCTTTTCGTTCACTTAAGGGAGTAAGTTGTCAGAGCAAGAGCTGAATGTCCAGCAGCTAAATATCTGAGCTGGGCCAGGGTGCTGCAAGATGTTGGCCTGTGGTCGGGAGGGTCCCTGGTGAGTTCCGCCTGTGGTCAGAGTACAGTGTGTCCCTGCAACCACTCATGATCATGGTGGCCAGAACAGGGACATCAGGATGAAGAAGGGTTTCTACTGCAGGCCTGGTGTGTAAACTCGTCCTCAGTTGCCTGTAAACTGGGGAGACTTGTGTATCAAAGAAATGTGGGAGATATACTCCCTAGGAATTGGTGAGAAGCCTTTTTAAAGGGCTCCAGCCCAAGTGCTCTTTAATCTCTGATACGGGAGCGATACCTAGACCCGCCACAGGCGTCACAGGGCCACCCAAGAGCTGTAGTGAAATGGCAGACAGCAGGAGCCCCTTTATTCCAGCAGCCTTAAAAGGCTGCTCATCTTTAGTAATGAGTTGTCACAGCCAATACCCCTAGAGCGCTTACTCTGCACCAGGCCCTATTGCAGCACTTTCTGTGTATTAAGTCACTTAGCCCTTCCCACCACCCTGTTCAGGAAGAACCATTATTATCTCCATTTCACAGATGAGGAAACTGAGGCACAGAGGGCTTCAGTGACCTGGCCAAGGTCCCACAGAATGAATGCACAGTTGCTGGGATTTGAACACAGATCTCCCTGACCCTCAAACTCTTATCAGCACATCATACTGCCTCCTGAACGCACTGCCCTGTACCACAGCCAGTAGCCCCATGTGGCTCCTGAGCCCTAGAAATGGGACTAGTGCTGCATGTTGAAAGGATAATATTTTGCATGTATTAGGGTAAATAGAATATATCCTTAAAATTAGTTTCATCTGTTTCTTTTGACTTTTTAAAATTTGGCTACTAGAAATTCTTACTTCCATGTGGGGCTCACATTTTATTCCTCCTGGAGAGTGCTGGTCTGGAAGATCCCAAGCCATGTCACAAAGGGGCCTGTGAAGCAGCCATCAAAAGCAGGCTGCAGGGCTTCCTTGGGGGCACAGTGGTTGAGAGTCCTCCTCCCGATGCAGGGGAGACGGGTTCGTGCCCCGGTCCAGGAGGATCCCACATGCCGCGGAGCGGCTGGGCCCGTGAGCCACGGCCGCTGAGCCTGCGCATCCGGAGCCTGTGCTCCGCAACGGGAGAAGCCACAACAGTGAGAGGCCCGCGAACCGCAAAAGAAAAAGAATAAAAAAGCAGGCTGCAGACAGTGCAGGGTGATTGTGGGTAGCTGGCATCCCGCTGGGCGGGAGCCTATCTCCTCTTACTGCAAAGAGATGGAATGAGTCAAAACCAACATTTCCTGAGGGGTATTTTGCAGGCTGTTAATAGCAAAACGAAACAATTTCTCAGTAAAATACAGGCCCAGGTATGTTCAGCATTTTATACTATTTCAAATAGATGTGCTTTAAATAATTTCTCAAGTTATTTCAAGGGTACCTCAGTTTCCTCATTTATAAAATGGAGATAACAGTCCCTGTCTATTATTCTAATAGTCCCTGTGAGGAATAATCAGGTTAATCCATGTAAAGTTCTTCGAAGAGTGCCTGGCACAGAGGAAAGCGTAAAACAAACATTAGCCAGTATTATTGTAACAGTATCACGGTCACAGCAGTTACCGCATGCAGTTGAAGGAGCTGCAGGATGTTGAGTCAGGGAGTGTGCCGCAGGGCCTCTGGGGCAGGTGTCCCAGCTTGCACACCTGAGTCAGCAAGTTTACCTCCGTAGGTAGCTGGAGGCACCCACCCCTTGGAAGGTGGCGTGATGACCCTCAAACGCCTTGCACTACCCGCCACCTGTCACCCATCACAGCCCCTTGAACTACAAGAAGCCTCTCAATTGTTTTCTCCCAGTGGCATCTCCTTCTGTCCCTGAAAGGAAAACCCATCAACACACTCCTCTTCATCTTGTTCTATTTCCAGGGACTTTTCAATCCCCTCATAAATTGGCCAAGATCCCATAAGTTTCCCGATTCCATGGATGAACAAAATGTAGACTGGTTTTTTTCCTGCAAGACTTCTCAGAGCTCTTAAAATGCTAACGTGTGTGCAGAAAGTCCCAGATGTGAATGCCGTGTAAAGCATTTTGCAAACCCACTTGATTTGTTTTTGGAAATATCTTCTGGGACAAATGTTCTGTAAACCAGTCCTGGGGTAACACTGTCTAAAAAGGTTCTGTCCAGCCAAAAAGGAAGTCTCTCCCGTCACTGCCCTTTGCACCCATGTCTCGACGGTGCTGTCCGTGGAGCACTGTTAGATGCTGGGCATGCCACTTCCCCCCTCCCCCCAAAGAGCTAACAGTTTGTCCAGAGAAATGGGTTTGGGGACGTGACTCTCCTGAGTATCTAGGGATTCACTGTTGTTTTTCAGGCTATCAAATGGAGGACCCCTAAAAGAAATTAAACCTTGGTGATTTTCATTCATACGCTTTAGACCTTTATATACACAGAAGAATTCCTTCCCCACCCGGTTTCTGGAAACACATTGTTCTTTACTAGAACATTCATTGGTTTTATGGCTATTTTTGTTTTTATGTTTTTTCTCTTCCCACCCACCCCCATATTGTGCTTGTTTACCCATCTTCCTCTGATCCCAGTAGACTGTGACTCTCATCCCATGGGCTCCCCATTTGAAGGCTTCATTGAGTAACTCTTTGAGGGCAGGTCTTATATGGGACTAGAACAGAGGGCCAGGAGCTGCCATCGGCTTCCATGTTTTGTTTCCTGTATGTTATCGGCCTTTGGAGCCAGTTGAAAGGCGGAAGTAGTTGTGGCATTTCTTTCCATCTAATTGCATCTCTGACTAGGTCTTCCCACGTCAATCTGCACGTGCCTCTTAACCTAGATTGGAAGTTCCGAGGGAACAGGGGCTGGTCTTTATGACTTTCCTTCCTTCCTCCCCTCCCTCTCTCCTTTTCTTTAGAAGATTCTTTCCAAAATAGAATGGTTTTGTTTGAGAAACCCTGACGTCAACATTCTAATTCATAAGGAGGGGCTGTTTTGCATACTACTAGTAAAGCAATAACAACTAAAAATCCTTATCGTATTAAATATTTAATGGATCTTTCCTGTGCACCGTGCTCTGTGCCACGGGCATTTTACGTATTATCTCTTTTAACCCTCACAGTTACCCTTTAAAGTATGTGCTGTTAGTATCCTCATTTTACAGATGAGAAAACTGAGCCTTTAAGATAGGAAATAGACCAAGAAAGGGCAGCTATAGCAGCGCTAGGGCAGGAACGTGAACCAGGGCTGGTCTGGCTCCAGAATCCAAGTGGGAAACCACTACCGACTCCCTGTCCACTTCTTGTGGCTGTCAAGTCCTGGAGGAGCAGAAAGGGGACTTGCTAAAATCCTCACTTGCCAGTCTTCTCTTTGGTCCTGTGCTGTGGTTCCCCTGCCCGCTTAGACCATGAGGTCACAAGGTGGCTCAGTGCCTTAAGGAAAATTCAGTTAAATTTTGATAAACCTTATAAACATAGAGAGCAATAATTAACTTCCCAACTGTTAAAGTTAACATGCGAATCTCCTTAGCTCAACCCCAGTGGGTAGGAAACATTCAATGAGTAACTGCAGAATAACCAGGCCCGGATGTTATTTTCTAAAATAATTCCAGTTATTTAGCAATGTTGTATGCATTTTGTTGCATGGTAATGTGAAATGAAGCTCACATTCTTATCAGTAAATAAGCAAATGTTGTTTAAGTTTTTAGCTGTCAGTTTTTTTAATATTGATACCATCTTAAATTTTTATGATACTTTCTTTTTAAACATCGGCCCCAAGTTTTACTTCTGTTGTGTTGTTGCTGTTGTTTATTTCAACTTAGCCAGTGCCTTGCACAAAATAGGTGCAAAAAATAATATTTTAAAATTCAGTTTATAATTTACAAGGAATTTTCTACACATTTTCTTATTTAATTCTCAAAAATAGCCTTAATGTGGAAATACCTATTTATATACCCATTTAAGAGGTCAGGAAACTGAGGCCAAGAGAAGTAGTTCAGAAAAGGTCATTTAAGGGTGTAAAACAGCTTGTCTTTAAAATGACTTTAAGCCAGAAAATTGTTTTTCAGAAGAATAGTCACTCTCCCTTAAATGGTTCCTTTTAGTTCTAACTCACTACATGACTTTATAACTGGTAAAAAAGAGAAAAAAAATTTATTGGTTGCTTCCTGTGTGCTGCATACTTTATATGCATGATCTCTAGTTGTTTCTCAAAACAACTCCTTCGAAGAGGTACTGTTCTTACTCAGCTTTATAAGTGGAAGAAATGAGGGTGAGAAAAACTCAGTTATTTGCCCAAGGTCAAATAGACCTTGAAGCTTGCTTTCTTCAGAGCACAAGATCTTAGAACAGTGGCTGTACGTAGTAGTGTAAGCATCACCGTTCCCCTTCGTAGTTCTCAAGGCCAAAACAATTGTAAAAGTCAACATTAAGTCGTGTTCTTGGAATAAAGCATTATAACTATAGTGCCTTTGACTTGGCATTAGAAAGCACACAACTGCAAGTTAGAGCTTTTTAACATGCCGAAATTTGTTTACATGCACATGTGAGGGTTCCAGTGGCAAAATATTTTACTTTTCTCTGAAATACAAATGTGCATTTGATTCTTGGAGATATCACATGCTACTTTTTTTAATTGTCTGGGTTTTTTTAGAGCAGTTTTACATTCACAGAAAAATTGAGAGGAAGGTACAGAGATGTCCCATATATCCCTTGCCACCGCACATGCAGAGCCTCCCCACGATCAACATCCCTCAACAGGGGATACATTTATTACAAATGATGAGCCTACATTGATGCATCTTTATCGCTTAGAGTCCATAGTTTACATTACAATTCCCTCTAGGTGTTGTACATTCTGTGGATATGGACTCATACATAATGACAAGTATCCATCATTATGGTATCATACACAGTATTTTCACTGCCCTAAAAATCCTCTGAGTGCTCTACCTATACATTCCTGTGTTGCCCCAACCCCTGGCAACCACTGATCTTTTACTCTCTCCATAGTTTTGCCTTTTCCAGAATGTCGTATAATTGGAATCATACAGTATGTAACCTTTTCAGATTGACTTCTTTCATTTAGTAATATGCATTTAAGATTCCTCCAAGTCTTTTCATGGCTTTATAGCTCATTTCTTTTTAGCGCTGAATAATATTCCACTGTCTGGATATACCACAGTTTATTTACCCACTCAACCTACTGAAGAACATACTGGTTGCTTCCAAGTTTTAGCAATTATGAATAAAGCTGCCACAAACACCCCATGTACAGTTGTTTGAATAGATATAAATTTTTAGCTCCTTTGGGTGAATACCAAGGAGCACAATTGCTGGATCGTATATTAAGAGTATGTTTAGTTTTTTAAGAAACATCCAAACTGTCTTCCAAAGTGACTTGTACCGTTTTGCATTCCCACCAGCAATGAATGAGAGTTCCTGTTGCTCCACATCCTCATTAGCATTCGTTGCTGTTAGCATTCTGGATTTTGGTATATCATGGCTGTTTTATCTGTATTTTCCTGATGTATGACATGGTGCAAATTTTCATGTGCTTATGTACCATCTGTATATCTTCTTTGGTTCAACATGCTACTTTAAGATTTGAACTAGGCCAGGTTGCTCATAAGGTATTTAGTTTAGTAAACATGATTAATTTTTGAGGAATCCTTCAAGAAAAACCATGAAAAAACGATTACCTTTCTAAGTGTCGTATTTGAACTTCAAGAAGAGGCATGGGGCTTCCCTGGTGCGCAGTGGTTGGGAGTCCTCCTGCCGATGCAGGGGACGCGGGTTCGTGCCCCGATCCGGGAGGGATCCCACATGCCGTGGAGCGGCTGGGCCCGTGAGCCATGGCCGCTGAGCCTGCGCGTCCAGAGCCTGTGCTCTGCAGCGGGAGAGGCCCACATACCACAAAAAAAAGAAAAAAGAAGAGGCATGAAAGTGGTACAGCCACTATGGAAAGCAATCTGGCAGTTGCTCAAAATGTTAAACATAGCCTTACCATACAACCCAGCAATACCTAAGAGCAGTGTAAACATGGCCACACAAAAACTTGTACATTCATGTTTGTAGCAACATTATTCAGTTGAGTTGTTGAACCCAAATGTCCACCAATTGATGAATGAATAAACAAAATGTGGTATATTTCTAGAGTAAAATATTACATGGCAATAAAAAGTAATAGAGTCCTGATACATGCTACAACATGGATGGACCTAGAAAACATTATGCTAAGTGAAAGAAGCCAGACACAAAAAGCAACATATTGTATGACTCCATTTGTATGAAATGAGAATCCATAGATACAAAACATAGGTTAGTGATTGCCAGAGACTCACCTACTGAAAGATGGGGGGTAAAGGAGGAATGGGGAGTGATGGCTGATGGGTACAGGGTCTCTTTTGGGGTCAATAAAAATATCCTAAAGTTTGATAATAGAAATGATTACACAACTCTATAAATACACCAAAAACTACTGAATTATATACTTCGAAAGTATGAGTTTTTTATGGTATATAAATTATATCAATAAAAAGTAATAACAAATGTAAAACTTCCTGTGGGTGAAATGAAGAGCAAAAATACACAGACCATTCATACTGTGCTTTCTATAAGGGTGAAATTTCATTATGTAGCTCATTTTGATAAAACTATTAGCAAAGTGACCTTGCAAATTTCAAATACTAGTCTCAGTTCCATTATGCTAAAAGGTCACTAAAGAGAAATGTGAATGACTTTCTTTTTATCCTAACAATGTGTGTCCCTTGGTAGAAATTGTTCTCTGATATTAACAATTTCTATTCAGAGGCAAGAGAGTTGAGTAGATATACCAGTCATAGTGTCTGTTTTTTCCATTGTCAGTGAAAATGTTCCTGCATTTGTAGTCACAGCGAATGTTTGAATCTTTGAAGCTCTTACTCTTTGTAATGCCAAATTCAAAACTGCTTGCTAAAATGGTTAATGTGGTAGAAATTAGTTGGGCTAATTAGGTCAATAAATATTATTCTAACTCATTAGGGTAAAAGGTCAGATGGTTAAAAGACTGGGAAGTATGTATTAGAAGGTGTTGCTTTTGATTCTGAAGAAGCAATTTTATTCCTGCATTTTATACCATGAAAAGCATACTGAATTGTTTCTTTGACACACAGATTAGCTGTGAATGAAATGTCTTCCTGGTATATTAGAATTTACGTGGGTTTTTCTCTGTTACCACTCTTTTCTCTGTCAGAAATCTCTTTCAGTGATTAATGCCTTAATTTCTTCAACTTTGCTACTTAAATAAGTGCACCTTTTTTCCAATTAGTGCCTTGATTTATCCTCAGGTTTTCCCATGCCCACGTCCCCTCTGATGAGATGATTCCCCTGAATGGTCCAAAGAGTGACTTCTGTATAATGTTTCCTCAGTGTTTTTCTCACTGCAGTTATGCTTTTCTCTAAATTAACCTGATAAGTCAAAATATTTGTGGAGGACAATAAGTAAAAACTACCTGCTTTTCACAAACTAAGTGATGTATTTTCTTTTTTAAACAGCTTTATTAAGATATAATTCACATGTCATACCATTCATCCATTTAAAGTGTCCAGTGGTTTTTTGGTGTATTCACAGCTATGTGCAACCATCATCACAGTCGATATTAGAACCTTTTTATAACTTGAAAAAAAAACCCTGAACCCATTAGCTATCAATGCCTTCCCCCATGTCCCCACTCCACCTCCAGCCCTAAGCAACTAATCTACTTCTGTCTTTATAGATTTTCCTATTCTGGACATTTTATACAATTGGAATCATATAATATGTGGTCTTTTGTGACTGGGTTACTTCACTTTATTGATAAAGTTTATCAAAATGTTTTATAGTGATAGAGGGTCATTTCACAGGAATACTTAGCAGTTATAAACAAATATGCATCTCATATCAGAGCACCAAAATACGTGCAGCAAAAATGGACAGAAATGAAGGGAGAAATTAAAAAATCAACAATAGTAGATGGAAACTTTCAATAGTCTACTTTCAGTAGTGGATAGAAAGCTAAGCAGAAGATTAACCAATAAATAGAAAACTTGAACAACATTGTAAACCAACTATACCTAGCAGATATCTGTAGAACACTCTATCTAACAACAGCAGAGCACAAATTCTTCTGAAGAACACATGGAACATTCTCCAGACTAAACCATATGCTAGGCCATAAAACATATATCAGTAAATTTAAAAGCATAGAAGTTATGCGGAGTATCTCCTCTGACTACAGTAAAATGAAATTGGAAATCAATAACAGAGAAATGGGAAACTCAAATATATTTGGAAAGTAAATAGCACACTCCTGAATAACCAAAGGAGAAGTTGGAAAATACTTTGAGATAAATGAAAATGAAGAGACAACATGTCAAAAGTTATGGGTTGCAGCTAAAGCATGGCTTAGAAGGAAATTTATAGCTATGTCTTAAAGGCCTCTATTAAGAAAGAAGATCTCGAGTCAATAATGTAACCTTCCACTTTAAGACACTTGAAAAAGAAGAGAAAACTAAGAATAAAGATGAGAGCAGAAATAATGAAATGGAGAATAGAAAAACAACAGAGACTTTAAAACCTTTGAAACTTTACTGATTATAATAAATTATATTAAAATATTTACAAAAGACATGAAGGGTATTATTTCACAAAATAAGTAACACATTTTAATGTATTTTAAAAAATCCAGTTTTCAACGTGGCTTCCATACACCTGTTGTAAAAAGCTAGTGTTTGTGAAAATATCCACCAGGCACTCTTTTTTCCAGTTCAGGCTCAGTTTAGAAACTGTCAACCAAACCATGAGCCCATTTCAGTCCTTAGCTCTTGAGCAGTTTTGCCTGATAGAAAGAGCACTGTTTAGGGTGTTGATCAAATCCATGCCTGATTCCAGATACCACCACATCCTGTATGTGACATTAGTCAAGTTGCTCAATCTCTTTGAGACTTACTTTCCTCATCTGTAAAATAGAGGTAATTTTCTCAGCCTGAGAAGAATTATGAGATAACATATGTAAAAGAACCTAGTTCAATATCTGGCATGAGGTAGGTGCTTGTCTAGTATCCATTCTGTACTCACGAGTGATTTTAAAATGGAATGACAGGGGGCTTCCCTGGTGGCGCAGTGGTTGGGAGTCCACCTGCCGATGCAGGGGACACGGGTTCGTGCCCCGGTCCAGGAAGATCCCACATGCCGCGGAGCGGCTGGGCCCGTGAGCCATGGCCACTGAGCCTGCGCGTCCGGAGCCTGTGCTCCGCGGTGGGGGAGGCCACAGCGGTGAGAGGGCCTGCGTACCGCAAAAAAAAAAAAAATTTTTTTTAAATAAATAAAAAATTAAAAAACTTCTGAAACACATTTATGATTTGATAGGCAAGATAACTGATTAAATTCTGATTTTACTCAAAGCATATTTTAGCAGGAACTTTTATGGTCATTCTGTTTATTGCGTGGTTGATGGCTTTGAAATTGAATATTTTCACCAGCAACATGAGCTTCGAACCAAGTTGGAGACTAGTGCTTGTCAGAACTTTAACATGAATATGAGTCACTTAGAGATCTTTGTTAAAACGTGGATTCTGATTTATCAGGTCTCGGGTGGGGCCGGTGAGTCTATATTCTTAACAAGCTTCCAGGAGTTGCCAATGCTGCTGGTCCACGGACCACGCAGTGAGCTGCAAGCTTGTGTGGAATCCAAGAGGTACCTTGGCTAGAGTCAGAAATGAGGAGACCTCATCTGGCGTTATATATCACAGTCCCACCTACCTATTCATGCTCCCTGAGTGGAATCTACTTCCTCAACTGAGCCCTGAAACAAATTAATTAAAAATTTGGAAGCATTGAACAGCAGTGATTCTATTCTTATATTTCATGCATTACAGTGACTGAATACGGTAAGAGAATAATACCTTGTCATTCATTTTCTGTAGTTCCTTTGTACTGTCTATTAGCTTGCCCACGTCTTAGGCCCCTTTATGCTGTATCTCATTGAATATGAAAAGTGGTGTACATGAAGCATTTCCATTTCCATTCTCTAGAGCTCTGTAGCTGTGCTGGTGGCCCTTACTCCGTATATGGCAAAGAACAATGAATACAAACCACTTAACCCCAGCCAGACTTTTGTTACCGAATGAAAAGAATAAGCAATTGTTTCCCCTAAACTCAGGCCTGATTTTCTAATACCTTAAGTGAGCATTTATGGAAGCTTCCGGAAAAGCTAATTTCAAGTCCTTAGTCATTTAAATGAGAGCACAGATAGTTTCACCCTGAGAGTCCACAGCGTGTAGAACTTGATTTGGTATGTAATTTGACGACATAGGCATCATTTTAAGACGTGTCAAATTAAATTCTTAATATGTAATAGATGTGGCTCAAAATGTAATGCATGCCATCTGATTTGTTACAGAACACAAAAATAGTCACAGTAAGGACAAGAGGAAAACGAGGACGAGAAAATGGGGAGAGAGGAGTAGCCTGGCTGATGACGTGGCAGTATTAAAAAGCAGCTTAACCAAAAGGGCGCTTTCTGCCTATGGTAACAAGACGGACAGCACAAGGGAAAAGAGGACCCACAGGAGAACAAAACGTTTTTTATCCTATCCACGGTTTGTAGAAGTGATGGTGGTGGCAGACAACAGAATGGTTTTATACCATGGAGCAAACCTTCAACACTATATTTTAACTTTAATGTCAATTGTAAGTACATTCAAAAGGAGGTGATTTATGATGTCCCTAAATGTGCCATTGGGGAATGGGTTTCCACCCAGTGCTTTGGAGAACCATTCGGGGCTAGCATTTCAACCATTCAGGCAAGTGAGTGAAGAGAACATAAGATTAGACAATGACAATAATGGACATCAATAGTGAGTGTTTATTCTGTGTTAGACAATGTGCTTCTTACTTAAAAGGCATCATTTTTAATCCTCCTGGCAACTCTGCTAGGTAAATTGTCATTCTCATTTTGTTGATAAGAAAACTGAGCCTCAGAGGAGTTGGGTTTGCTTGCCTATTGTCATGTAAAGCCAGTAAAGTGGCTTAGGGACTGCATGTGACCTTCAGCTTGTCCACTTCCCAAAACCAGTGCCCTTTGACACGTGAATTTGCACAGCCAGGTGTGGGTCGCCAGTAAGACTTTTGGATGCTGGTTGTGAATCAGAAGCCCTGGTGGAGCTTTGTAAAATGTCTCTATCCCCCTCCCCAGGATTCTAATTAAGTAGCTCTGGGGTGAGTCTTAGGAATCTCTCACTCCCATTCTGAATTTTTCTACTCCCATTTTGAATTGAAAAAGTAATAAATTTGCATGATTGAAAAACAAATCAAGCAGATCCAAGACTAGTGAGAAAGCTGAAGTGCCTTTCCCCACCCAGGCTCCCAGGCCCCTTCCCAGAGGCAACCACTGTGACAAGTTTATTTGCCCTTGTTTCTAACCACCACTGCCCAATAGAAATATAATGCAAGCCACATATGTAATTTTTTAAAAATATAGCTACATGTAATTTAAAATTTTCTGATAGCCACACACACACACACATAAAAGAAACAGGTAAAATTAATTTTAATCGTGTATTTTGTTTCATATCTAAATGTTATCATTTACAAAATTATTAACGAGACTAACTTTTTTTCCATACTAAGTCTTTAAAACCCAGTATGTGTTTCACACTCAGAACACATGTCAATTCGGACAAGCCACATTTCAAGTGCTCAGTGGCCACGTGACAAGTGGCTACCATGTTGGACAAGGCAACTCTGGACATTTCTTAAGCAAATATGTATGGATACACTATTTTTTTTTTCAGAGATGGCGCATTCTCATACACGGTGTCACATACTGCTATTTTCTTGAAACACTGGAGATTGTTCCGTATAGCCCATGTGCTCTGCCTTCATTCATTTTAAGCCTCAGCATAGCATTCCTATTAATAGATTGATTCTAGTTTATTTGAATGGGAATCTGCTTGTATTAAATTTCCCCAATGAATATGAAAAGCAGCCATTTGGGAACACTGACTTAGAATTTCTCCTTCCTTCTCCGTGGCCTGTGGTTCTCCTTGTGTTTCCCTGCACTGATGTGAACCACCCCCCACTGTGTTCCCCAACCCTTATCCCACCTGCCTCCCCTCCCCACTCTCCCTCACCCCCCTTCCTCCAGCTCAGTCCCATGTGCCCCTGCCCTCTCCTGTCCTGGAGGAGGGAAAGGAAAACCTAGTCAGGCCTTGCATAGACTCAACTCCATTTCTAACCCATAAATTCAGACCTGTTAAGGATTTTGATGACAAGCATGGACTCAGTGTCAAATTGACCTTGGCTGAGAATTCTGGCTCTGCTACTCACTGCTGGCTGTTTAGTCTTGGACAAGTTGCTTAACTTCTCTGAGCCTCAGTTTCCTCATTTGTTGAGCACAGATTATAGTCACACCTAGCCCAGAAAGTTGCTGTGCAGTTTTGAGCAAGGATCTAGCCCACAGTAAGCATTCAATGGATGTTAGCTCTCATAATTAACAATAATAATGAAAACAAACCAAAAACAGCAAAACAGGTTACCGGGTTGTGGAGAACACAAATAGTTGGTACAACAGCAGTGTTAGCAAGTCTGTGGTCCATGTGAGATTCCATAAATGGCAATCCAGCTTCAACAGGGATGAAAAAGCTTGATCAAAAGTTAATATCCAGTGTTTTGGCACAAAGAACTGCTAAGTTACATGGCAATGCAGTTTCCTTGGAAAACATCTTGAAATTTAAATTTGTTTGCATTCATTACTGTCCAAAGCTGCCGTCTATGAATTTTACAAAGAGACTTTTAAGAAATGTTTGTTGACTGAATGAAAGTTCACAACTCCAAAATGCATATGTTGCATGAACCATAAAAAGAGGTGGAGCCCAGCATAAGAAGTGAATTGCTTATTGCTTACACGGAGTTCACAATTAACTTTGAAAAATTTATCTCGGTTGCAGGTAGCCTCTATCTATAAAGACCCAAGTATTGGAAATTTAATTAATATTGTAATTGTGAACTTAGTTGTGATTCATAATGAACAGGTAATAAAGTTTTTTTCTTCTTTCTTCTCTCTGTATCCGAAATGGCATATCTAATTGGTATTGGTGCAACGGACCAACCATAATTCTTTTCTGTATTTAGGAAGGACCTTCCATATCTTTTAATGCCCAGACAACATTAAAAAACTTTTGCCAGTGGCAGCATTCAAAGAACCATCCAGGTGGAATCCAGCATGATACAGCAGTTCTTGTAACGAGGTATATGGATGTCTATTCCTGCAGTCTTTTAGTTTCTGGTCACGTTGATGGGATGAGGTCGTATATTCCTGGTAGCCAGCCCTTAGCCCAGGGTTTTTCAACCTCAGCACTATTGACATTTTGGATCAGATGATTCTATGCTGTGGGGACTGCCCTGTGCCCTGCAGGATGTTTAGCAGCATCCTTGGTCTCTGCCTACTACCTACCAGTAACTCTCCCCCCTCTTAACTGTAACAACCAAAAGTGTTGTCCAGATGTTGCCACATGCCGTCGAGGGTGTGTGGTGGAGGAGGGCAGAATAAACCCCCGTTTGGGAACCAGTAACCCATCGCTGCCAAGTAGGCAATAAATGTGTTAGGCAGGTCTGAAAGTAAACAGCTGTATAGAGCGGGCAGCTGCCATTCCCATTGAGCTCGTTACCATGCAGGATATAAGGCCAATGTTGCCAGCTTTTGTTATTCTGTAAGAAACCAGAAATAAGGATACTTTTTTTGGAAAATATTAAATCTCCCATTTTTTTTTTTTTTTTTTAACTTTGTGGTACGTGGGCCTCTCACTGCTGCGGCCTCTCCCGTTGCGGAGCACAGGCTCCGGACGCGCAGGCTCAGCGGCCGTGGCTCACGGGCCCAGCAGCTCCGCGGCTCATGGTATCTTCCCAGATCGGGGCACGACCCCGTGTCCCCTGCATCGGCAGTCGGATTCTTAACCACTGCGCCACCAGGGAAGCCCCCAATTTTTAAATGGTAGCTTCTAGCTCAAAAATATTTAAAATGCTGTGCAAGGCAGCAAAGAGGTCTGCTGGCCTAGTGTGTCTCCCATCGGTCACCTTTGATATGATCACAAACACTTGCTCTTAGATCAACCTAAATGAAAGGCATTTAGAGCCTTCTCAGAATGTTCTTCAGAAACTAGAATCACTTGCCTCAAGGTATGAGGAAAAATCCTGGACTGAAAGGTTTTCACTTGCCCTTGGCTACCCCTGTGGCAGAAGGAGACCTCTCAGTGTAGCTTTTAATCTCTAAGCCAGTGATTTCCTAAAGTTTTTTGAGTTGCAAAGCCCTGGCTCTGCTAGTCTGCTTTTTGTAAAACCAATACTCTCCCCCCCCCCACTCCCCGAAAATGGTGATGTTGTGAATACCTGGAAGATTCTAAAGTGTTTGCTTGTATTGACATTTACTCTTTGGTGTCAAGACCCTAAGTCTGCTTTGCTTTCAGACAGGATATCTGCAGAGCTCATGACAAATGTGATACTTTAGGTGAGTCCACTGTGCGTATCCTCTCTGGCTACAACAGTTTATGACGTGTTTTTCTTCCAAGCCACAAATGCTTTTTAAAGTAAATCCTTGTGGGTTTTGTTTTTTGTTTTTTTTTCTTTTCCCTTCTAATAGGTCTGGCTGAACTGGGAACCATTTGTGACCCCTACAGAAGCTGCTCTATCAGTGAAGATAGTGGATTGAGTACAGCTTTTACAATAGCCCATGAACTGGGCCATGTGTACGTTTCTTCTCCATATTTTCACTTAATTTGGAGTGACCTAAAACTTCTGTTCCTTCATATCAGTGAGCATTCACTTGACTTTAGAGGGTGTAAGACGCTTCTTGAATCATAGTTGAGTTTGCAGGGTTGAAAAGCTTGGAATGTAGCTGGCAGAAATTACTATGACTTCCGGAAGCTAAATAAATACAGTGCACCCTCTTCAGCCATAGCTCATGCATCTCTTTGGTTTAACTGTACAAGTTTTCTAGGCAAGGTCTAATATGCTCCTTTCCTACTGCAAAGTGGAAAAAAGGGGGCCTTTCTACCCCCTCCACTGAAGCAGAGGGTATATCAGCCCAGAGAACTTACCTGACACAACATCTTTGTTTAGTAGGGTCCTCCAGCTGTGGCCCGCACGGTTTTCCCAAACCCAGATCATTCCTGATTTTAGTTATATCTAAGGTTATCCTTTAGATATTAGCCTCTGGAACAGAGCTATCCCTCTTTTAGGGGAAAAAATGAGCAAAGATACAGAGAAGAAGCTATTTCCTAATTATGTTCACTATGTGCCTGGTCGTTATGAAATTGGCTTTTCCTTTTTGTTCTTTAGAGCCAGAGCCTGGTTAGAACATGGGGCAAAACAGTATAAATTTATTCAAAATTATTCTGGTTTTTGATCTGCCCTCTTTTCTTTCTAGAATGATTAAATTACTCATACTATATCCTTTTGAAATACTTTTCTCAAAAGATGTCCTTAGTATAATACAGCTGTATATCAATCTGCATGTCAGATGTTAACTTTATTTAGAGATAACATCATCTGTTAAGCAAGCTTTTTCATTCACCAAATGTTTTTTTAAGGCACTTTACGTGCAGTGTAGTATAATAGGCATAAAGCAAGATGCATATATAGAGCTATCTCCAATCCAATTCCACATATAATGCATATATTTTCAAGCATATTTTAAGAGCACACCCCTTTTTTTTTTCTCCAAAGGAAATATCGTCAGATGCCCAATATTTAGAGAATAAAAGAGGCATGACTTTCAGTTAAGCCCTTGTGGCACATCAGAGTCCTGCTTAGTCAGCTGCCTCTCTGTCCTTTGATTTCTGAAACACCTTCATGAAAAGCAAGGATTTCTTGGAACTAGGTTTGAAAACTACTGATTTCACCAGCATTTCCCAAAGTACAGGGCTCTAACCCTGATTCCAAGAGAATGGTCCATGGGGGAAAAAAAGAGTTTTGTAATCCAGTGATTTAAAAAAATTTTTCCTAGTCTAGCCATGTTTGGAATGCCAAGGCCAAACGGCATAAAGTAAAGGCTCTGACAAGTCCTATATTAAAGTGTTGATTTCATTTAACTCAGTTTCCCCAAACTTATTTTAAAAGAATCTTTGGGGGCTTTTCATGTGTTTGTTCTACATGAAATCTGGTAAATTACTTGAGACCTATAAATAGAAGGTATAGATTTCACAGTGAGGAATAGGGTGGCATTTCAGTGGGGTGGCTATTCCTTCCCGCCCCAGAGAATGGAATGGGGAAAGTTACAGGGATAGAAATGTATTCAAAGGGCGAGAGTTTGTGTGATTTTTTTTTTTTTTTTTTTTTTGGCTGCTTTGGGTCTTCGTTGTGGCGCATGGGCTTCTCACTGCAGTGGCTTCTCTGTTGTTGCGGAGCAGGGGCTCTAGGTGCACGGGCTTCAGCAGTTGCAGCACGCGGGCTCAGTAATTGTGGCACGCGCGTTGTAGAGCACAGGCTCAGAAGTTGTGGTGCGCAGGCTTAGTTGCTCCACAGCATTTGGGATCTTCCTGGACCAGGGATTGAGCCTGTGTCCCCTGCATTGGCAGGCAGATTTTTAACCTCTGCACCACCAGGGAAGTCCCTGAGTGATTAACAGATTAACATTTGCCCCCAAAATATGACTAACAAGAATATACATTTAAAGAAATATAATTAATTTCCTGTTAACTCCTTTCCCCAAAAGAGTTTATAAACCCCTTTTAGATAGCCAGTTTATAAAATTGACATTTTGAGGGAAGTAGGAATTTTGAGTAGCAAAAACAAAATATTTTAAGCTATAGAGAAGTCTCAATTCACAGTTAACAAACATCCCCCCCTGCAAAAACCATGTTGTTGACATTGTTCTAGGAGCTTTCATTTACGTTATCTCCCTTAATCTTTATAATCCTCACAAGGTAGATATTATTGTGTCCCTGTGTTTGACTTAGAGATATTAAGCTACCCAAAGCGTAGTAGCTAATGCTGGCGTAGGAGCATATGATGTTGGAGCACCAGTTCTAAGGCAGAGTCAGCAGGCAGCCAGATACCCAAGTTCTGGATGGAATTGTTCTAACATTCCCTTTGACTTGAGGAAAATATATGCTGTTTCCCTTCCTGTAAGATGGAAACAATACATATACCCCTCTTCTCAAAAAGTGTCAGGAAACAAGAAATGAAATAATTGGTGAATGATGTGAATTGTGGCTTAAACAGAAAGTATATTGCTAGCCTGTTAATGAATTATTTTTCTTTTGGTGCCTTGTCTCTTTGAGTTAGCTTTTGTTCATATTTTAAGAAAAGTAAAAATCCTTTTTTAAAAAAATTTGCTACCGTACTCTGTAGCAGATTTTCTAATGAACTTTTTCAAAATTAAATGTTAAGTTGTTACAGTCATGACTTTCTGATAATATAAACCCCAAGAGCTGTTGGGAGGAAAAAGCAACTGACCTTGTATTTGTTGAGCGTCATTGTATGTTCACAAATAGCTCCGGGCTTCTCGTACCAGCTTCATACACACCCAGAATCTAAGAGTCAGGAAGAATTCGGGAGGTAATTGAGTCTCTACTGAATACAGAAATCCTTACACAGTGTTTCTGACTAATCTTCCGCAACTTGCCTCGTAAGAGAGAATGTAGTTTGTATGTATTCCGAAACAGGAGGTTTTAGAATCAGTTTGAAGTAGACTCCAATCCCAGCTCCCTTAGTAACCATGTGACCTTGATCAAATATTGATAGTTAAACCTCTCTACAACTCAGTTTCCTTTTCTGTAAAATGTGGATAATAATAGCACACTATTAATTGGGTCAAATAAAATTAATAAAAAATAAAATAATTTTAAATGAAATCAAGTAAAATTAAATGAAATAAAGCATCGAATGCATTTAACACACCAGCTGGAGCATTGTGAATGCTAAAAAAGTCTTGGTAATTATTTTTTAGTAAGTGCTCAATTAATAGTTGTTATACCACCCCTACTATGAGCAAACGTGCCTAGCATTTGAATGAAAAAAAAAGTTTTCTGTTTACATGGTGAAATAAACTGGATTTTCTCAAGTCATGGTGGGGTGGGGAATAAACGCTAGCTCCTTTCCACCAGGGAGAAACAAACAAGAAATATTTGAAAACTTTGCTTGTATTAGGTTTGTTGATGGAGGTATTACACTGACTCTGCAGCTGGGATTTGGAAACTTGGGCAGTCATTCCTTTCAGAAAATAGACTCTTAAGCATTTATTACTATTAAGCTCAACGAAGAAGGTTGGAGTTTTCCCATCTTACATTTCCCATCTGGCAATTATTGAGGGGGCCAAATTTTTAAAAGAAAAAGGAAATCAAACATGAGAAATTACTGATATGGACTTCACAGACTTATTCCAGCTTTTATTTTTATATGAAGCAAGTCTACATACTTTTTCTGACTCGCTTGTTTTTGTAACTCAAGGTGAACTAGTGAAGGGAATTCCTCCCCAAATGCCAAATTAATCATATACATCAACGTTGTGATTCAGAATAGTCATCCAGAGGACAGCCCCTGTGAGCTTGTTACCCAATGGATAATTATCTTACTGAGAAAGGCATGTGGGCCATAGAACTGATGTTTCTGGATTGAGAAATGCTTCCTGTCATTTTTTTCCCCACTTCCTCTCTCTAAGCCAAGAATGGCAAATATGTGTTAATGCTGCTGCCGAGTTCCCTCCCAGACCCAAGAGGATGTTGGCACTCCATCACAGCCTTTTCTCGGGCAGAACCTGGATTAGTTTAAGAATACTTTTGTGCCCAGATTTTCAGGAAGCTGGTACCAATCAATTGTAATTGGCATGAAGCTTGAAACTATTTGCCATCTCTGAGTTAAGCCAACTGAATTGGCGTGCCTCTCGTTTCCATGCTTGCAGTTTTTCTTAATGGGTTTTATTGTGCACGAACTTTGCATACCTCTATAACGGTATACTTGCAGGGTTTTAGCATCTGTCAGCCTGACCCAAAGAAGAAGAGATGCCAAGACCCACCCTGAGCCTCTCATTAGGAAGCTTTTGACTTCAAGTTTTGACAATTGACTGACTCTTTATGTGCAGAATGTTATCATAACCTGCCAAGTTCTTGACGCTACAAATTGGCCTTCAACAGCTTATTAGGAATTCCAACTACTGTATTCTAGCACCAACTACAGCACATGCAGAGCCTCTGCAATTCCAAAAAGTACAGCTAAACCAAATAGTGGCCCAATTCACTTTTTTTTTTTTTTTTTTTTTTTTTTACATTAAAGGCACTTTGTATTCAGTTGGGTCAGAAGTATGTTTTATTCTACTCCCTACCTTTAATCCTCTAGTAGGTTTTGTTCTGCTCACCAGGACTCAGGTTCTTATCCATAATGCAATAGTCAGTTGGATTTTTTCTCTAAGATGCGTTCTTAATGCAGTTATAACAGCTCTATCTCTTAGTGTTTATTGACTTTTTTATATCATTGTCTCCTTGGCCTTAGGTTCAACATGCCTCATGATGACAACAATAAGTGCAAAGAAGAAGGAGTCAAGAGCCCCCAGCATGTCATGGCCCCAACACTAAACTTCTACACCAACCCCTGGATGTGGTCAAAGTGTAGTCGAAAATATATCACTGAATTTCTAGAGTAAGAGTTGAACTTTCTTTGAGCACAGCCTTCATGCTAGTATCTGGCCTCCATGCAGTGAACTAATTGTGGGAAAGAAAATGTAGAGTCAAGCATTCCTTTTGAGTTGTTATTTTTGTTGACATTCCTGGGAGGAGGGAAAAGAAAAATACTCTCTGACATCTGTATAGTTCATGTCCTCACCAGAATTTAGCAGATTACAGACTGAGCTCAAGAAAAAGGTTGGGATCTTAAAGAGAACGTGTACATGTTGCTCCATTCTTGGTAAAGCTGTGAAATCTGTGCACGTCTTGGGGAAGGGACCATGAATATGATGACATGATGAAGGAAGGCCACAAATATTTATGTGCTTCTAACTTAGTAATTTGGTGTTGGAAAGGGGTAGTGAAGTGAGACGCCCCCAAAGAACATTACATGAGTGGATGAAAATTGCACAGACCTCCATATTGTCGAATTGAGAACATTCTCTCTCTTTCTCTATCTCCTTGACTCTTTCTCCTTCTCTCTTTTCTTGTTCTTTTTTTTTAAGCTTCCCACCAGGCTGCTCAAGGATTCAGTTACATTATACAATATCCTTGTGTCACAGATTTATTGCTCATCTCTCCCAGATGTACAAAAGGTTAAGGGATTGTCCCAAGGTCACTGGGTGTATATTTCCCCAGCCACGGGGAAGAGGGGGTTTTGTTAATCAGAACTCACCGGGTGTGAATTTTCCAGAAGAGGTGTTTGCAGAAACATGGAAGAACTGGCAGGTTGCTGGTGTGTGTGTGTGTGTGTGTGTGTGTGTGTGTGTGTGTGTGTGTGTATGTGTGTGGTTTTTTTAACCAGATGATCTAAAGTGTTTCTTATTGTAACACTAAGCAAATCAGCAAATATTTACTAAACACTTGTTGTTATGGACAGGGCCCCATGCTTGGGTGAAAAAGGCACTATTTTTACCCCTAAGACACTTCACTCTATTGGAGAAGACGTCAGAAAATAAATAGGTAATTGCCCCGAAAGGTGGTAAATTCTGGAACAGGTACATATTTCCTCCTGGTTACGTTGTATGCACAGCTGGTGGTTCCACAAACAAGTATGCACCAAAAATAGAACTTCAGCTTCTGGATTCAAGTTTGGATGAAATGAATAAAACAAATACAAAAAAGGAACCATCTTCTGTACCATTAAAATGACAGAATGGCCTTCACTGTCATCTGGAGCCTTTGACAGTCATATCTTATCCACTGCCCTCACTATCTCTGTTTTTCTGCTTTCCACAGCACTGGTTATGGCGAGTGTCTGCTTAACGAACCTGAATCCAGACTCTATCCTTTGCCTCTCCAACTGCCAGGCCTCCTTTACAACGTGAATAAACAATGTGAATTGATTTTTGGACCAGGTTCTCAGGTGTGCCCGTATATGGTAAGTGTCTGGGGGCCGTTTCTACCCTCATAAATGGATTCTGGACTTTTTTTAATACATAGTTTTCCATTGGATTCTCACTCTTAACGTAAACCACTCATGGAGTGGTCCATTGACTATTAATGATAATAGTAATAATGATGATGGGGATAAACAGTAATAGCGCTCGGTGTTGCATGTGGGCCTTACCTGCACTTTCTCATTTCACTCTCAGCCCAAAAGGGAGATGCCATTACCATTTTCATTGTATAAGTGGTAAGCGAGGCTCAGAGGGGACAAGGTTACAGAGCTCGTAATGACAGAGCTCAGCCCTTTTCTCTCCTTGTCTCCTTTTCTTCCCACTGCCTTGTCCAGATGACTTTTATTATAGGCGCTCTTCTAGATTCAGTAATTCATGAGACAGACCTGTTTCCCTATTTTAGCTTGTCGAAGCTGTGTCCTATGACCACCTGGGGCTTGAAACTGTTTCTGGTGGTAGCTCAGCTGACGAGTGTGTGATACTTTGATGTATGTGTCATGGACGTTTGGACCAGTGATTTGATCCAGTGGTTATCAGGAAGCATATCAGCAGAACTGTACTTCTCTGGGATGCCCCATTCTGTTCTTTTGGGTATTTGTTTATTTTGCTGGGAGTGGTTCAGAGATAGCATGGTAATTTGGCAGGTACAGTGATTCCATGGAAATAACAAAAAATTTTCTGCAAAATGTATCTATGATTATATTCGTTTCTCTGTTACTCATCATAGCAAACAGGAGGAGTAATGCACATGCCCAAGAACGGAAAGGTTAAGCAAACTGTAGTATCTCCATTTAATGAAATAGTATACAAAAATTGAAAAGTAACTCTACAAGGGAACATGCTCTAGCTATAGTTTTAAATTAAAATAACAGGATAAACAGTTATTTTACAGAGTATGTTCTCGATGTAAAAGGGGGAAAAAAGCTTCAGGAAAGACTGGATCATTTAAAGCTTTTTTTTCTATTTAAAAATAGTAGCTTCTGAATTTTTCTACTATGAATATTGTTTATTTTCATCATCAGGGGAAGAATTATCTTTAAAAACTATGCCTGAAACAGAGCTAAATATGTCAACTTGGATAACTCAAAAAACATAGTGTGTAGAGGGGGAAAACAGGAAGTTGTAGGATGTATCCATATATTCTGAAATATCGAACAGCATTGTTTGTTTAAAGCTGAAATGCTGTATATTATTGATAGATATTTCTACATTTGTAGTAAAAGCAATGGGAATGATGAGATGGTGAGTATCACGAGGACGGTGGTTACCTGTGGGAAGAAGGGGAAGGGATTGGGATTAGAGAATGAGTGTGCCTGGCGTTCAGCTGGGCCTGTGAAGTCTTCTTTGTTTGGGTGGTGGACACATGGGTATCCATTATGTTATTGTTCATACGTTTTGTATACCTGAAATATTTCATGATATTTTGTCCCTTCTTTCCTCTGACAACCCCTGAAAGCTCTAGAAAAGAGTCATAATATGATCATGATAATATATGCTTAGTAGGAAAAAACACCAGTTTTAGCATCAAGCCAAACGTTAACTCTAATCACAACATAACTCAAAACCCACTCTCCAGTCACAGCTCATTGCAAACCTAAACTCACATCACATATTTCCAGTGTGATACTTTACTCTTTGCCAGCCTCAGTTTCCTTATCTGTAATATGAGGAGATGTTACTAGGACCAGATGACATCTCGTATGTTTCTGTTGCACAGTAGTTCCCCCTTTGACACCCCCGCAAGTCCTCCCAGGCATGGAAATGTGTCTCCTGGGCTGCTCTCTGTATCTGTCAGAATATTTTATCATTTATCATACCAAGAAAAAAAATCCCTTTCTAACCTACACTCTACATCATTGGCAAAACGTTAGTTGAAAGCAACCATTGCCTTGCTTGATATCCTCTGAGCACATTGTCACTGAATTGTCATTCAACTGAATTGCGCAGATGCAGTGTAGACGGCTCTGGTGCAATAACGTGGATGGAGCACACAAAGGCTGCCGGACTCAGCACACGCCCTGGGCTGATGGGACCGAGTGTGAGCCTGGAAAGGCAAGTAACGCCCCGATCTATCCTTCTGTCTTGGGGCAGACATGGGCAAGATGTGGGCTGTAGGCTCAGTCACCATTGTTTAGAACATAAGTTAATGTAGCATATTTCAGCATGCAAAATACTTTTTTGAGGCAGGAGGTTCAACTTTACTGTTGAAAGTTGTGCAGACTTACCCTATAGCATGATACTGACACGAGGGACATAGCTATCATTATTGCCTCGATTTTAAGACATACTTTTTCTCATTTTAATGTTTTTTAAATCCCCATGTGCTTTTCAATTTATGGGTACATTTAATGTGAGGTAACATTTCTTTTCTCTCTCTCTCTCTTTCTCTCTCTTCCTCTTTCTTTTGGGGTGGCAGTGGAAGGCCGTTATTAAGTTGGTGGAACATCTTAAAATTACGGAAATACGGGAAGACTTACTGTGCTTACTACTTGGATACAAGGCTTTTCCCAGCCTGTATTGACCCCTTTAAGGCACTGTGATGTCACCTGAGATACATCCAAATCCACATTCTGAGTTGGTTATATAATGGCTCCTACTTATTGGTTAATAACCAAACAAAATCTGCTGCTTGTACAACCCAATGATAACAATGTCCCAGCAACTAGCAATATGATTAATGCAACCTTTTGCACCTGGTGTCCATCTAAAAAAAAAAAAAAGGTAGTATGTTAAGGCTTTGGTTACAAAAAGTTTTAGATATAAACCTGATTTTTTTAAATCCATACAAAAAAATGGGGGCTTCCCTGGTGGCACAGCGGTTGAGAGTCTGCCTGCCGATGCAGGGGACACGGGTTAGTGCCCCCGATCCGGGAAGATCCCACGTGCCATGGAGTGGCTAGGCCCGTGAGCCATGGCCGCTGAGCCTGCGCGTCCGGAGCCTGTGCTCCGCAACGGGAGAGGCCACAACAGTGAGAGGCCCACGTACCGCAAAAAAAAAAAAAAAAAAAGGTGTTCAGTCACTTACCTATGATGTAATCCCTGTACAATATCTGAGTCTCATGTTATCCTTACATAAGTTTTTTCCTTTCTTCTCTCATTGTCCACTTTCCTTTGTTCTCATCTCCTTTCTGTTCTTCTACTTTGCCTTGTGGAATCAGTGGCCCCCACAGTGTTTCCCTGGAAACATGGCATCCTCAGAGATGAGGAACTTAACCATCCCTTCCCCATTTTTATAGATAGGAAACAGAAAAGAGAAGTGACTTGCCCAGGGTCATTCAGCTCATTCACGGCAGAGTCCTCACACACCCTACCCACTCCCTTCCCAATTCTCTCCTTTGCTTTCTTTGTCTGAAGGGGCTGCAGGGTCCACAGGAGTGACCATAACTCAAGCTCACTGAGCTCTTTAAGTTTCCATGGCCAAATAGGAGAAACAGTGGCTTATCCAGTTATTTCTCAGAGTGTTTTTTTTATTTTTTAAATTTTATTAGGGTGGTTTTATAAAATTATAATGAAGATGATATTTCACTTGATTTAGCTTGATTACTCCATCAGCTCTGGTCTCACTTCTCGATGGCTAGGACCTTAGCAATTGAGAATACAGCTTTCTCCAGGAGCCGCCTAAGAAAACAGCCTAAGGATATAGGCATAACAGTTTCTGTACCGCACCTTTCATTACCTTAAGAAGAAATATATCTCCTTAGCCATAGTGAACCTTTCACTTTTTTTTTTTTTTTTTTTTTTTTTTTTTTTTTTTTGTGGTACGCGGGCCTCTCACTGCTGCGGCCTCTCCCGTTGCGGAACACAGGCTCCGGACGCGCAGGCTCAGCGGCCATGGCTCACGGGCCCAGCTGCTCTGCGGCATGTGGGATCTTCCCGGACTGGGGCACGAACCTGTGTCCCCTGCATTGGCAGGCTGATTCTCAACCACTGCGCCACCAAGGAAGCCCAACCTTTCACATTTTGCAAAACATTTAACTCAAAGTTCTGATGGGCAGAGGATCATAGGTTTGAGTGGGGATATGGTTCTCAGGTTTCCATGGCAGCCATCAAGCATTCACTCTTTTTTCCTAAATGAAGATGTAGCCTCAGAGTCCTTCTAAACACAGTGACGCCTATAGCTGCTCTCAGTTGGTGGGAGATGACAATAGACATGGTATCTAGTTGACAACTTGGCTAGTTGGCTTGAGTTGGAGCCAGCCAACTATATATTTAAATGGAGTCTGTCTGAGCTCAAAAAAATCACTGGTATTATGTCATGGTTCTAAGTCAATCTGATGCACCCACCTACTATGTCTATTTCTGACACATGTTACTGCTGGAAAAACCATAACAAAGTAGAGCTTTCAATTGTGTGATGAAATGAATTGTATTTAGTAAAATAGTCATGTACAGGCTACCACGCTCCATGTAGTACTATGGTATCCAGTCAATCGTGGAGCACAGAACCTGGGAAGATGTCTGTTGTGTCTTCTTCTAGTCTTCTGTTTTTGTAACAGAAACAGAAAATAAGAGATTGCACGGTAATCTTATACCTGACAAATGGGGAAATTGGGGAGATCTTTCAGAAAACATTTCCCTTGTATGCTTTTGTTCAGCAAAAGCAAGCGTCATCGAGGTATTCCAAAAGGCAGATTCAGAACACCTTCAGAGAAGCAGCTATGTGGAGAACATGATAGGTACATTTTTAGTTTGTTTTAGAAAAGCGGCTAAGTCTAGCAACTTATATTAAAGATGTGGATGTTCGTTTGTTTGTTCCCCAGAAGAACATTTATGCATTTTACAAATAAGATGGTGAATATGTTGGCCTAGACGTTCTTTGTGTTTTTCCATTTCGCTTTTATTTTCATGGAATTGGCAGTAAAACTTTATCCTTTTCTCTAGCAAATTCTGTATCTCTTTGCTGCTGGGTTAATTTTTTTTTTCTTTCTCTTCTCTCTGCCCTGCTCCCTCAGCAGTAATCTGTCTTGGGTTGCTGACACAATGTTATTTTGATGAATGACTCTCTCATGTCCTTTTATTTTCTCCATTCTCTTCTTAAGTCCATTAACATTCTCATTTTAACCCTGTTTGTAAATCTGAGATTTGAAACTCTTGTGTTTTAAGCCTCCTTGGGACAAAATTGATCTCCAAATCGTTCTTCCAATCTCAAAAAGAGCATTTATGTAAAATATCATTTAAATGGTTCTGAACACTTTTAGGAAAGGCTGACTATATTTCGGCTCTGGCTCCAGTAGTCGCTAATGCTTTGTTATGATGTAATGGCTTTTCCAGTATATAATTATTGTTTGTTCAATTTCCTGGTAAAATAGATTATCTTGATACATATTCGCCAAACAGTCCCCCTGTCCAGCCTCTGTCACCTCAGGTTCTTCTCCTCTTCCCCTGAGGTTCTCCCTCCCCCTGTGAACCCCTGCCAGTGGTCACATCAGTAAGAAATGTTTTATTTGCAGATGAATTTTTAATTAGGTTTTCTTTTAAAAAGGGACCCTGTGAGGACATTTGAATCCAGTGCTGAATGACAACACTCTGCTTAACCTATGCCCTTATTCTGCTCTGGTTTATGGTAATGCTTAATGAGAATTATGTTCGCTTTGAAGATTATTCTTGTGTGGAGGTAGAGTCTATAGAATAGAGAGGACCACAGATTGAAGACTCAAGTGACATGAGGAAAAAAATGTATTTACAGACAAATTTCATTATGAAAGTCCACGACTAGTCATAGGAATGTTCTCCTTAGTGTGTAGAATTTATAAAATGTGTGCCTGGCATCAAGATTTGATGGCTGAATTTGGGCATCAGCTGTGACCTCAATTGTATATTAGTTAGGAATTTTGTTCAGGTCAGACCAAATCGTAGTAGTGTAAGCAAGTTGGCTCTTTTTCTGACACACACACACAAAACTAGTCAGAGGTAGGCAGGTCATAGAGCTATTATGGTAGGTCTACAGAATCATCAGAGACCCAGGTTCCTAATGTCTTTCTACTCTACTGTCATATGCAAGTGGCCATCATCCTCAAAGTCACAAAATTGCTGCTATAGCTCCAGCCATCAACTCTGAGTCCTGGGCAGAATGAAGCCAAAGGTCAAGGAACAAAGGGGCAAAAGGACCTTCCCAGGAATCTGACCCAATGAATTCTGCTGACATCTCTTTTTTTTTTTTAACTGCTGACATCTCTTTGACCATTCCTATCTATACAAGAATCCAGGGAAATATAGATTCTGTTAATAAGGATGAAGGAGAGAATGGATATTGGGTAGACACATTGGAGTGTCAGCCTTACCTAACCATCTCATTAATCTTACTTTTAAATTTCAGTCTTTATTTAGATGTCAACAGTTGTTCCCATTTGCTCACAGTTGAGAGGCAGCGTGTGTCACAGCTAAGAGTATGCACTCTGGAGCCAGATTGTCTGTGTTTCAGTATCAGCTCAGCCCCTTACCAGATGTTTGACATCAACCTCCCTGTGCCTCCATTTTCTTTTCTGTAGAAATGGGGGTAATAGTAGTACCTATTTCATAGTATGCTGTGAGAATTAAGTAAGTTAATGCATACATGGCGCTTAGAAGAATGCCTGGCAAATGTTAAGTGCTGTGTAAATATTTGCTCTTATTATTACAAACCTTGTTCAAGTTGGATCTCCTGTGTGCTCAGCTGTGCTTTCCATACACTGTCTCATGTTATACTCAAAACAACTTTGGCAGGTAGGTCCCCATTTTTCAGCTATGGAAGTAGAGTCCTGTGACTCATCCGAGGTCACAGTTAGTTGGTAGAATGGCCATCCCACACCACCAGACTGTTTGCCTGCTCAGCTTTGTCCCCTTAAGACCTGCTCTGTCCGATATGGCAGCTACTAGCTACCCATGACTGGCGAGCATTTGAAATGTCAGTCTGAACTGAAATGTTCTAAAATGAAAATACACACCAGGTGTTAAAAATCTAGCATGGAAAATAACGTGTGGGAAAAAAATCTTACTTATAATTTTATGTTGATTACATGGAGACATAGTAATGTCTTAGACATTTTGAGCTAAATAAAATATATTAAAGTTACCTTCAGTGTTCTTTTTGCTTGTTTTAATGTGGCTGCTAGAATTTTTTAAATTACATATGTGGCGCATGTTACGTTCTTATTGGATAGTGGTGCTCTAGACCAAGCTGCCTCTCATTGATTTTATGTGCATATATTCCAAGGAATGTTCAAGACCGCTGTAAAGACAACTACAAAATGATTTCAGGGAGTGATGTGGTCACCTCTGTCCTCATTTCTCGGGTGCAGAGTTGCCCAGGATTCTTTGGATGCCAAACCTTTTAAGCCTCAGCCAAACAGCCCAGAAAAGGGATGTGTCCTCAGATACTCAGGAGGATAATTACAAGGGAGAAGGCAGGGCAGAATAGAGAAAGCCTAACTGCACTCTTTAAAATAATTGTTCGCCAGACCTTTGCTGGGACTGGCCATTGACTGAGGCTTCACCAGCCTCTTATCTGTTCCCTTTCCCCACATGCTCCCCCCACCGCCTGGCCCCTAGGCTACTCTGCTTCTAACCTCCGTGCCTGGGTCCTCCCTGTGGATAAATCACAGTGGCCACCACCAGCCCCGCTTCAGAGATCTGAGCGAGCGGCAGGGCGTCACCCTCCCGCCGCCACTGCTGCCCCTCTTCCTTTGTCCATTGCTCAGTGACCTCGGCTTTGTGTCAGGGCCTCACACCCCAACAATGGCAGAGGGTTGAAATGGGCTTCCCCACTCACTTGTCCTGCTGAGGAGTTTTACTTTGTTTTGCTTTAAGCATCATGGCCTTCTTCCTGCTCTAGGCTGCAGAATCAGAAACCATTAGTAACCAAAAAGCAATAAAGTTTAGGGCTCCCTGTAATGTGTCCATTTTTGCTTTAGTCTCATCCTGTGTGCTCTGCTGGAGTGAGTTTATAGGAATCATGTAACTAGCTTTTTTTTCCCTCTCCCATTTAATTAAAATTGGTTTTCAAATCTGTGAGGAGCAAGCAGTAAAGCATTGCATTTTACCAGGCTCACAACATCTCTAGGCCTTGTTAATGGAGATGCACTTTGCAAATCCAATAACTCATTTCGGCCCTGTCTACAACGAGTAGACAGCCCATTCCCACGCCTCATTCTTCCAAGTAGACTAATAGAGCGCTTCTAGGCTGGCCATGGGACTTACCCTCACAGCCTGGAGCCAGCCACTCATTGGCCAGTTTTATTCAAGCCAGTGGTAAACGAAGACACAGCCTAAAACCACTAAGCCCGAGATTAAACTCCCTACCTTTTCCATGACTCACGGAGATGATGAAATTGTAGCATTTCAAACCAGCACATGGAAAACAATGAAAGTATGGTATATTTAAAAGGACAGCGGGTCCTACAATATCTCAAGCACCGAGCTCTCCCTCACTGTTCCCCTTATTAAATACAGCACTGCAAGTTTGGATTTTGTGTTCCCAAAGAAATGGAGGTCCCTGTGACTGATGGATCCTGGGGAAGTTGGAGTCACTTTGGAACCTGCTCAAGAACATGTGGAGGGGGTATCAAAACAGCTGTTCGAGAGTGCAACAGACCAGAGTAAGTCCTAGAACTCGTCACTCTTATTATTGGGGTAGCAGGGGTGAAAAATTCCTCAAGGGAATAATTTAGCTGGAGGCAAGTAAAGAGCTCTTTCCAAATTGGACAGTGGGTGGACATCTAGAGCTGCCCAGACCAATGTTATCTAAGCTCTATCTCTCTGTATTATTATTTTTTCTCCTGTAACTCTTTATTATTAAAAGTTTTGTTTCTTAAATGGTAGATGCTTTGTGTTGGTTGGTCAACAATTTTGACAGTCAGGTATATATCTCACTGCCCGCCTGCTCCCCCCACCCCCCACCCAGAGTTTGGGATAACACACTAATAAAGTGAACAAGTGGATTTTCATGAGGAAACAAAGAAATCGGACATTTCCTTCCAGATTGTAGATGAATGTATCCTTTCCAGTTAGCTACTGAAATGCTGAAAAGGGCACACAGACCCCCAAGGCGTCACGAGTGAACCTCAAGGGACCTGGAGCCCTAAGTCAGGATTTACTTTTGAATCAAAAGTAAAGTAAACTGCTTTTCAGGATAATTCTCAGAATGTGACCATGACTGTCTCTACCAGTAGAACCTTGCTGAAACTTACATGCTCAAATAAAGCCCACAGGCTTCTTTCCCAGCATCTTATCACAATAGACGTGTGTTTGGGGAGAGGCTATTTATAAGTGGATTTAAACAGTTGCTATCTTCATTATAAGTAATGACATCAAATTTTGTGTGGATATAAGATGCATAAAGTTTAAAGGGATAGAAAATAATACATGATATTATTGCCATTGAACCTGTGTAGCCCAAGAGGTCTTCCCAGATTAGTTTTTAGATGTGCAAACTCACAACCATTTTTAAGAACCAGCTGCGCTGGAGTTTTGTAAAAGGGTTTGGCTCAGCAGTGCTCATTTATTTTTAACAGCCTACATTAAGGATAGCAGACTGGATTGTAGAGAGAAGCAAGCAGGTAGAGGAGCAAAGTAGGCGTGTGCAGTAGACTAGGTTGTACTGTAGAGTACTGCAGACCAAGGGTGGGGTGCTTCCAATTTTTTATAAGGAGAATATGAATTGTATATACCAAAAAGGACATAGCTTTAGCCTGCTGTTGCAAGCCCTGGTCTAAATATGTATAGTCCAAAGCACAGATGGTGACCAATTTATTTTAATTTATTTTTGTTCACAGTCCAACATTATTTCATGTCCACGTAATATTAATCTCTAAGGACAAGTAAAGAGCTATAAGACATAGGCTCTGGTCTGTAAAAGTAACACTGTAGCTATGGATATAAACTAATACACGTTAGGTTAGATTTTTCCATAGCGTCTATACTTAGTATTAGTTTTTAAAATAATAATATAAATATAGTAGATGCTTTCAAAAAATTCAGATACAGGGCTTCCCTGGTGGCGCAGTGGTTGAGAGTCCGCCTGCCGATGCAGGGGACATGGGTTCGTGCCCCGGTCCGGGAAGATCCCACATGCCAAGGAGCGGCTGCGCCCGTGAGCCATGGCCGCTGAGCCTGCGCGTCCGGAGCCTGTGCTCCACAACGGGAGAGGTCACAGCAGTGAGAGGCCTGCGTACCGCAAAAAAAAAAAAAAAAAAAAAAAATTCAGATAGAAAAGTATATCATATAAAAACTTACTGCCATTATTATTCTTACCCCCAATACTCCCCCACAAGAAATAACCACTAAAAAATAATTTGTTGTGTGTTATTTCAAACTTTTAAAAGAGATTATAGATGTAATATGTATTATATGAAATAAATATTACAGAATATAAAATAAGGGTCATCCTATATATGTAGTGTTCCACAGCTTGCTTGTTAAAATCAGTTATATATCCTAGCTGCTTGTACTGTTGAAGTTTTAAAATAAAACATTTTAAGCTAGCAGCAGATGTGATGAATTTTTTTAAAACTTAAAAACTCTTGGGTGGCTACATTGAACCAAATCGTGATTATTATAGTGAGCTGTTATTATCATGATAGTGTGGATATTGCAAACAGTAGGTACTTTTAACATTTTGACTCAAGAATATTCCATTCAAAAGAAGTGGGGGGTTGTTGTTTTTTTTTTTTTTTAATAGTCTTAGAATAATTCTAAAAGTAGTGTGGAAAGTGGAAAGAGATAAATCACTTCATAATTGGAATGGAGCAGACAAAGAAAATCACCTAGTGTAAAGATCTCAGCAGGAAAAGATCTTGAGCTTCAAAGTGAAGCAAAGATCCTCTCATTCAGAAGTTAGGAACCGATCATTAAAGACTTCAATTAGAGGTCCTTGTCCTGGCTGTTTGCTATGGGAGGTTTTAAAATAATACAATCCACCTAGTTGAGTGTCAGCGCTGACATCATTTCATTAAAACTCCTCCAAGTTATTTGCACTTCGGGATGTCCCTGTGAACTAAGGAAGGAGTCTGCCTCTTAAAACCAAGGTTATGATGGCACTGGGGGAGTCAATTAGACAAGGGAAAGGGACACTGAAAAGGGAAAGTCAGGTCCAAATCAGTTTAAGAGCTTGTTCAGAGAAATTCGCAGAGCAAATGGTTCATTATGTAGAATGTGGAAGTGGTTGCTGTCCTGTTTCTCAGGAAGTTTCAGAGAATGCAGCCCCTCCCAGCACCCCACCCCCCCCCCCCCCCCCATTGCTGGCAAAATGCTTTTCTAGCAGTTTGCGGAGCCTTTAGAATATAATGAAGATCTCCATTTTCAGAATCCAAGGTATACCTTTATTGAGAACACTGGGTTGTTCTTATGTTTTCAGTGTATTCATGTGATTCAAAAATGTATTTATTTAGCATCTGGATACCTTAAGCTATATTTTTAGGTTTTTTATTTTCTTTGAAAGCATGCAAGCTAAAAAAGAGAAGCAGCCTTGCCATGTGTATGGGATCATGCTATACTTGATGAGCAAGCTTTAGAAAGCATATCCTTTCTAATTTCATGTCCCAAAAAAGTTGTTGGTCCCAACTGGTTCACTACCATGAGAATGGAGCCCTAATGTTTTATCTTTAAATGCTTTATTTTTTTAAACCCATTTTTGATTGATGCCCTGTATATAAGATAAGCATATGTTCTGATTTGTAAGGATGGTCCCAGTTTACATCTGTTGTCTTGGAGAAGTTACTGATAGCTCCCCTTTCAATTCTCAAAGTGTCCTGAATTAAACAATTATGTGGTCACCTGATCTATAAGAAACATGGTAATAGAATAAAATTTAAAATCAGAATGACTAAAAACATGACTTGGAGGACCAAAACAAGACAAAGCATTGGAAATAGGAGATGCATATTACCAGGCCATTGGACCATATACTTGTTGTTTTGTAATCTAAATTTGTCTCTGAGCTTCCTGGTGGCTGGAACAAAACGGTTTATAGAATTGTTCTAGTCCATCAAACTAAAAAATCACACGAGTTCTTTAGGAAAGGCAAAGTATTTCCTTCTTCTCGTGCTTCTCTTTTGCTTTTAAATTAGGAGATAGGTTAAATTAAAGAATAATAATAAATTCATAGATTTGAGAAAAGACAGGATTTGTGAACTAAATATTTCCCATTTAGGCTTTGAGCGTAGCAACTGCTTATGAAATCTTCCATAAAAGAGAATAAATATATGTTTGTTTCATGTAAGAAAACCATTCTCATTTGGGTGTAAAGAATGGCAGCAAAGTCTTTTTGAGTGCTGGGTTGAATGAATTTACAGATGGTCCCCAACTTACGATGGTTAGACTTAAGATTTCTTTACAATGGTGCAAAAGCAATTCGCATTCAGCAGAAAGAGTGCTTCAAATTTTGAATTTTGATCTTTGGTCAGGCTAGTGATACGCAGTACGATGCTCTGTTGATGTCGGGCAGCGGTGGCCACTGCACCTCCCAGTCAGCCACACGATCATGAGGGTAAACAACTAATACACTTAGAACCATTCTGTACCCAGATAACCTTTCTGTTTTTTACTTTCAGTATAGTCTTCAATACATTATAAGAGACAGTCAATACTTTATTATAAAATAAGCTTTGTGTTAGATGATTTTGCCCAACTGTAGGCTAACCTGAGTGTTTTGAGCATATTAAAGGTAGGCTAGGCCAAGCTAGGATATTCAGTAGGTTAAGTGCATTAAATGAATTTTCAACTTAAGATATTTTCAAATTACAGCGGGTTTAACATTGCATAACCCCATCATAAGTCAAGAAGGATCTTGTCTTTTGAAATATTGAGAATTGGTTGCTGTGGGAGAGCCATTAACTAATGAATGAATAGAGATATCCAGTCCCATAGACTGCCCCATTTGGCAGAATTATTAATGATCGCTAGTATGGCTCCCTGGCCCACCCCATCTAATCCTTGAATATTCTTTCAGCATTCTCGGTAATCGGTCCTTAGACCCCTTCTTAAAACCCTCCAAATATAGAAATTACACTGTCTTCTCAGGCTGCCTGTTGTATCTTTAGAAATTTCTTCCTTGTGCTAACTGTAATTCATCGTAAGTAAACATAGATGTTGAGATTTCTTTTCAAACCCATTTGCAGACCAAAGTTTAGCTTTCCTTGAGAGTAGAATACACCTGCCATGATCTTGGCAAAAATTCTTTCATAGCTCTGGCCATGCAGCATCGTGAATTTTCTTTGTATATATGATTCAGCTTGCCTGTGCTGAATATAGATACTTTCATAGTAATTAATCAGCAATTTCCTTAAGTCCTTTCCATCCCTATTCAACAAGCATTATTTTAAAAGGATCTTAATAGTTGGAAAATGTGATTAATATTATTTTTAAAGCTACATTTCCTATAATTTCCAGTATTTGCCTATATGGGGAAAAAACTTCCATCCAGCTAAATTATTAAATTAAAACATGAATTTCTCCATGCTGAAGCGTAAGTTCAGTTGTGTAAAGCCCTCCTCATGACACAGGACATGCAAACCAAGCAGAGATCCTGTTGTCCAGGATATTTTAAAAGCTATATATTTCTAAAGGACAAATTTATGCTTATTCATAAAATATCATTTGCCTTTACATAAAAAGCAAATAAAGTCATAAAACCAGCTTTGAAATGGAAAGAGACCTGTCTCAAGAGAGGCAGCGTGGGAGAGAGGCCAGAGTGTGGGCTTTGGGTCCGGGAGAGCTGCCTTGGTCTCTCAGCCTGTATGTCTCACTTAACTGCATGTGACCTTGCCAGGTTACTTAACATTTCTGAACCCAGTTCAAGCAAGGGTTCAGAAACAAGGATGGTACTACCTACCGCACAGGATGGCTATGCACAGTCAGTGACTGAAGTTGCAAAGTGACATGGTGCCCTGTACACTAGACTACTCCGGAGTCAGCAAACTTTTTCCATAAAGGGTCAGATAATAAATATCTTAGTTTTTGTGGACCATAGGATGGCTGTCCTTGCTATTCAGCTTTGCTGATATAGTGAAAAACATGCGTAGATAATATGTATAGAGTGGGTGTAACTGTGTTCCAATAGAACTTTTATTTATGAACAGAGAAGTTTGAATTGCATATAATTCTTGTGTCTCAAAATATTCTTTTTATTTATTTCTAATTTGTTTTAGAGTGTAAAAACTATTCTTATCTCACTGGCCATGTAAAAACAGGTAGTAGGCTGGATTTGGCCCACAGGCTGTAGTTTACAGACCCTTGTAATAGCTAAACATTTACTGTATGGCTGCCCTTGTTCAAGTGCTTTGAATCTATTAACCCATTAATCCTCACTCAGCCCTTGAAGTAGATATTAGCATCATCTTTTTTTTTTTTACGGGTAGGGAAACGGAGGCTTAGCAACACTGAGCGATTTACCTACGATTGCACCATGGTTAAGAAGCAGGGCTGGGCTTCAAATCCTGTTTCCAGAATCTGTATCTATAACCTTCAGCAGTACTGCCTTGTACATGGAGTGTTTTCTGTGTGTTCTTTATTTTTTAAAATGTCATTTATAGAAATAAGTCACAAAATGCTCTTTGCCATTTGATAGTGGTCAAAGCAAGCAAAGGTGGATTCTGTTCCCATGTGAGTCAGGAAGCCACCTGCAAATGTTAACTCTTTGCTGCCTGAGGAACTGCTGCTCTTGATCAATTTCAAGAGTCAGAAAAGACTTCTTACAGAAGAGAACGGAAAGAAAAAAAATCACTGAAAAAACTTTCTTTTCAAAGGGAAAGAAATATGAGTTACTTTCAGGCAACAGGTAAATGATCTGATGGATCCACTACAGTTTGTTGGGACATTTAAAAAGATTCCACAGAGAACATTTCAATTTGAGAAAAAAATTGAAGGGGTCTTCCTTATAGAAGGAAAAACAGGTTTTACAGCTGTATGAGCCTGATCTATTATTCATGTGTCACCAGTGATATTTTATGCATGAGACTGGGGTGCTTTGGTACTGAGAGAAGAACTTGGTATCCAGAAAACCTAGGCCGTATCTCTAAATGGCACCAAAAAAGAAAAAGACAGCACTCTGGACCATAGTTCCTGGAGAATGAAGCAGGAAGAGCACAGTGGGAGAACCTGGGAAGCTTGAATTCCAGTCCTGTCTCTGTTCTTTTATTAGCCATGTTACCTTGGGCAAAGTCCTTAACTTTTCTGAACCTGCCATCCCTTGATATAAAAGTACCTCAGCCACCCTCCCCTTGGGCAAGATATGAGTAAATATGGGCGAGTCAAGCACACAAGGCAGATATAAATCATACGGGCCTAATGGGCAAATGATCAGACATAGATACTGTTGGGTTTTGTGCCGTTTTGCATCCCTAGATGCAGTCTTCTTCATAATAACAATGAATACTTATGAGACTCCTTGCTGAGCTCCTCGTTTATAACACGGCTTTCAGGTGCACAGTCTCATCTCTGTTTACATGTGTAGAATGAAGCTTACGGAGACCAGGTAACTCACACAAAGTTGCCCAGCTTGTAACTGCAAAGCCCATGCTCTTACCTCCCTCTACAAATCGTTGGTGGACGGAACATGTTTATGACAGCGTTATGGCCAGGCAGCCCTTCCTGAGACTCAGGCACTCTGCAGTACCACTGAGACCTGCCTCACGGTGCACACATCATAGCTCAGATCTGGTACTCAAAACAAACAAACTGCTGAGTCGGATGGGATTAGGTTGGGTTGTGCTGACATGTAACATCATAGTCACTAACATTTTTAGGCATTTGCTGTGTGTACTCATTTTAGAGAAGAGGAAAACTGAAGCTCTGGGAGGCTAGGAACTCTGTCTAAGGTCACACAGTGAGGGTAGAGCCAAGATAAGAAGCCAGATCCAACTCTAGAGCCTCACGAGCTCAGCTAGACTGCCCCTCATTCTGTATTTTATAGTCATGGATATATTTCCCTTCCCCAAGCCCTGTTTTAACAAAGCAAAGCAAAAACACAAAACAAAACCAAAAAAAAACCAGAAACACTTCTTATGGTCCGTATTACTCTGAAAGATTCTTTCTAAAGAGAAAAGGTAGAAATCTTTCAGTTTGAGAGGTGCCCTCAACTGCTGTACCTGTGGTATCCGAGTAGCTCTGGTATCCGAGCTGCTCCAGCCCTGGGCTGTGAGTGAGTCCAATTTCCTCTGATTCTGTGATCTTCCCATTTCTGTGATGCACTTGGCATGCTGTTGACTGCCAGGAGACGGGTTGTTTAATATACTCTCTGGGTCACATCTGGAAAATCCACGAACGGGGTTGCATGCTGAGATTAAGTTTGCACTGTGATGCTTTGCAAGGCGTCCTCCATACTCTTGTCACACAAAAGTTAATGAAACCTTTACACTCTATCCTGTTAAGTTAGTCAAAATATGAGCACATCTTATTCCGTCGTATTTGTAAAACAAAGCAAAAACAATGGTCTTGCAGGGAGAGAGAGGAAGAGAGAAGAGGGACAGAAATGAATGGAAATGGGATGGTGCAAGTTTTAGGATGGTTGCCCATGAAAGTACCATGATACGGAAAGTAGACAGGAGCATCCCAAGTACTCATTTGTTCCTTTGACCTTCTGTGTTTTTAAAACTGAAGGACTGTGGATGTTCAGGGGAAGGAGGACACAGAATGGCCTAATGGACACCAGGTTTTATGTTTCAAACTTTAAGTTAGATGCTCTCCCATTTTATCCTCAAAACAGCCTTACCAGGGGGTGCCTTCCCATTCTACAAATGGAAGGGCTGAGGCTCAAGGACTTTCAGTGACTGGCCCAAGGTTATACACTTAATGATATTGAAGGCAGAGTGCAACCCCGGATTCCAGAGCCCTTGCCCTGGCCACTGTCACTGACCACTTCACATTTGCTTCCCTCAAAGGCAGGAAGCCACATTGTAATACATGACATTATAATACATTAGAGAAATACATTATAATACAGTATGTGTGCCCTTTACATTATCAAGTCATGGGGAGAAATACGTTATAATACAGCATGTGTGTTCTTTACCTTTTCTTAGGCCAAAAAATGGTGGGAGGTACTGTGTAGGGCGCAGAATGAAATTTAAGTCCTGCAACACGGAGCCGTGTCCCAAGCAGAAGCGAGACTTCCGAGATGAACAGTGTGCTCACTTTGATGGAAAGCATTTCAATATCAATGGTCTGCTTCCGAACGTGCGCTGGGTCCCGAAGTACAGTGGAAGTAAGTGCATCTGGGGATGTGCTCGTGGCCGGCGGGCTGGCATGGGATCCAGGCACCAAAGTCACGTTGCGTGGTGTTTCTCCGTCTAGTTTTGATGAAGGACCGCTGCAAGCTGTTCTGCAGGGTGGCGGGGAACACAGCCTACTATCAGCTCCGTGACAGAGTGGTAGATGGAACTCCGTGTGGCCAGGACACCAATGACATCTGTGTCCAAGGCCTTTGTCGGGTGAGTCCCAGATGGCGATTTCTTCACTGTGTTGTCTTGCTGCCAAGCTGTGATGTGTGGCTTCCTTGATAGAATAGCAGCTGCTAGTATCTGTGCATTATCTCCAGGGCAGTGGTTCTCAAAGTGGGGCCCCCCAGATCAACATCAGCACCACCTAATTCTTTTTTTTTTCTTTATGTTTTATTTTATTTGATTTTTTTTTATTGGCGTATAGTTGATTTACAATGTTGTGTTAGTTCCAGGTGTACAGCAAAGTGATGCAGTTACATATGTGTGTATGTATTCTTCTTCAGATTATTTTCTCTTATAGGTTATTACAAAATATCGAGTATAGTTCCCTGTGCTATACAGTAGGTCCTTGTCGGTTATCTCTTTTCCATATAGTAATGTGTATCTGTTAGTCCCAAACTCCTAATTTACCCCTCGCAGCCCCACCTGATTCTGATGCATGCCAAAGTTTGAGAACCACTGCCCTAGATTTTCCTGACACTCTCTGTGGGAGTCTGAAAAAAACCTCCCTGTGAAGATTTATTATAATTGACACACATACACACTTCTTTACGATAACCACAGTGCATAAGGTTAAACCCCAAAGCTTCCTGACAGTGAGTTTTGTAGATTGAATAGCTGTGCTCCAAAAAGATGTTATGAGGAAGAGCTGGCCTCACTCAGATTTCTGATTTGAAGCAGGATAACTTCTACCAAAGACACACAGGCAAATTATTCTTGGGAGGGAAATCGAGACCCTTCTGGCAGACGGTAAAGCATCAGTCAGAACTCATTCCTCGCAGCCTGGCTCTTGAGATGATGTATCTGTTCCTTGCATGGAGTCCAGGGCACATTGGAGCTCCTCATTGATAGGAATTGATTGAAGAGCCCCTATGAGCTTCACCCGCCTCCTGACCCACAGCTACAGCGCAGACTTCCTTTTTAGTCTATGCACTAGAGCAAAACATTGAGTTTCTCCTCAAAGACTAGGAACAAAATAGTTGAGGATGTGAACTCTGTCCTCCTGGTCTCCTGGTGATTGCCGGTGTCCTTTTCAGACCCCAGTCTACACTGCTGCATTGCATTAAGATGTGAAGAAATTAAAGAGGCTGCTTAGAGCCTGAGGCCTCAACCTGGCAGCCTGCAGTCATGCTTTGTCCTCCATTCATACCCTGTATTTAAACATAGGGGATTTCACATAAAATCAAATTTTCCAGTCCCTTTTGAGAAATTGGGATACGTCAACACTGGGCTCCTATTTCTGCATGGCAGCAGTAGCCTGCAGTGGACAGCAGCCGCTCCCTTAAGATGGGCCGTGCGCTCTTTAATGGGATACAGTCGTCACCCTCTCTTTTTTTTTGTTTTCATTCCTGAGCTATTTTTCTCATTTACTTTACTTACTTGTAGACTAGTGCTTCTCTAACTTTACTCTGTAGACAGAACACTTAAGGGTCTTATTCGCATGCCGGAAAATCTACTCTGACTCAGTACATTTGGGTGGGGCCTAAGATTCTGCATCCCCAGCATGATCGGGGATGCCCTTGGCTGCTGGTCCAAGGAGCACATTTTCCCACAGCAAGGCTAAAGACAATGTGAGTTCCCAACCCTTGAAAGTTTAAAGTGACTTAAAAGTTCTTGTCGTTTTGAATGCACCTCATTCAAAGAAACACATTACTTATCATTTTATAATCTCTCTAATACTTACCATGTATTTCAACTGTTTTCTTTTTAAAAGCAAGCTGGATGCGATCATGTTTTAAACTCAAAAGCCCGGAGAGATAAATGTGGGGTTTGTGGTGGCGATAACTCTTCGTGCAAAACAGTGGCAGGAACATTTAATACAGTACATTATGGTAAGAATTTGTTCCTAAGAACCATGAGAAGGAAAATAGTCAAAGTGTAAACATTGTTAACCACGTGTAATGTGTAAAAGTATTCATGTCAAGTGTAAAATCAGTCTTGATAAGGTACATTACCCATCTGGCTATTAGGCACCCATTAGTGAGAATTATATTGTATTCCTTTGTTGCCACCTTTTACACCATATGCTTAGAGAAAATGAACCAATCTGTGCAATGCTCAATTTCTGCTCACTTCTTTTCAGGTTACAATATTGTGGTCCGAATTCCACCTGGTGCTACCAATATCGATGTGCGGCAGCACAGTTTCTCAGGGAAATCAGAGGATGATAACTACTTAGGTGAGATGGGTGCCCCCTGCCATTTGCAGGAATTCTGGTTCTCTGGAGCAGTTGGCAGAGGCTACTTCCTTTCCCCTATAGCAAGTGGACAGCTTTCAGATGTCATGTATTTTCATAAAAGAAAGAAGTTGATCTTGAAACTCATTATTTTATTTCTCCCTTGTACATTACACCCTCTGCCTATTGATTTAAGATTTGTGTAGTTATAGTAGTCAATATCAAGGAATTGACTCTGGATCTTAGAAAATAGGCCCCAAATCAAAATTTTTTTTTTTTTTTTTTTTTTTTTTTTTTTTGTGGTATGCGGGCCTCTCACTGCTGTGGCCTCTCCCGTTGCGGAGCACAGGCTCCGGATGCGCAGGCCCAGCGGCCATGGCCCACGGGCCCAGCCGCTCCGCGGCACGTGGGATCCTCCCGGACCGGGGCACAAACCCGCATCCCCTGCATTGGCAGGCGGACTCTCAACCACTGCGCCACCAGGGAAGCCCCAAAATTTTTTTTAACATCTTTATTGGAGTATAATTGCTTTACAATGGTGTGTTAGTTTCTGCTGTATAACAGAGTGAATCAGCTATACATATACTTATATCCCCAAATCAAATTTTGAAAGTATTTGCCTTGTAAGTTTAGCCTAAAATCGTTGCTCTTTTTGAGTCTTAAAAAAAAAAAAAAAATCTGTCCTTTGGGTAACTGACATGCCAGTGTTTTAGTAGAGATATTAGTTGACTTAACCCATAGCAGACCACAGGTGGACTTATTCAACATTTCATTATTCCCAGTCATTCCAAAAGGTTCTGTACTGGCGCTATGTTTCTTATGTCATTGCTAACGTGGCCCATCTTGTTACTTCATAGTTTCTTCATCTTTCTCTCACCATGACCAGGCACGTGATTAATTCATATCTATTCCTATTTTCAAACCACAGCTCACCAACAACCCTGTGTTCATTTTCAACTGTTTGCTCAGCCCAGTCCCCCTGCAGATTATCATTCTGTAAACTTCCATAAGTGATTAGGAAATTCACCCAATTTTTTTTCGTTAAAAAAAGGACATGGGAACTGGGGTAATGACAGAAAGGGATTCAGCTAGTCGACTACTTTGCACAACGAGACTCTTCTTAGCTCTGAAAAGCAGCACGACTTGCACTCAGATCTGGAAGAAATCAGGGCAGTCTTGCTGGGCAGTCAGTTTTTAAAAGAAATGAATGGACTTTCTTATAATGTCCAGGCAGGGACTCCATGCATCTGAATACAGCCCCTGCAGAGGCTTAGTCCGAACATCTGGACCTACTGAGTTTGAAGTGAGAATTAGTTGGATTGCATTAGAACCCGTATCTATATTTTGGAATGTCTGCATGAAATCGTTTATAGATAAGTAATGATACTTTAGCCAAGCGTGCTAATTAAATATAACATTTACACATGCCTCTCTTGTAGCATTTTCTGCAATGTCTCATCATTCATTCAGCCAGCCACTTATTTAATATGTGCCAGGCCCTGTTCTAGGCACAATGAACAAAACAGAACAAAAACATTAAAAAGTAAATAAAAATTTCTGTCTTCTGAGAACTTTTTAGTGGAAGGAGATAGACAATAAACAAGTAATAGAAGGTAATAAGTAAAATTAGAAAACAGAGCAGCATAAAGGAAATTGGGATACTGAGAGTAGGCGGGAACAGTGGAGTTGAAATGCTTGAATTGTAGCGAGAGACAGTGGCTATCTAGGGGAAGAGCATTCCAGGCAGAGGGGACAGCCGATGTGAAATCCTTAAAAGAGGAATATGTCTAGTTTGTTCCAAGGATAGAGGGAGGCCAGTGTGGCTGGAGCTTTGTAAGCGCAGAGGAGAGTCCCAGATGAGATTAAACAGGTATCAGGACTAGATCATATAGGGCCATATAATCATTGAAAGGACTTGAGCTCTGAAAGATGAGGGTAGCTACTAGAGGTTTTGAACCAAGGAAAAACATGATATAATCATATTTATATTTTTAAAAGAGTACCCTGGCTGTTACGTTGAGAATAGATGGGGTCGGTGGGTAGGGTACAGGGTAGAAACAGAAAGATGGGTTAGAAAGTTATTGCAGTAGTCCACGAGAGAAGTGCTGGCGGCTTGTCCCCAAGTGGGAGCAGTGGAATTGGCAGTACACAGTCAAATTCTGGATTATCTTCTGAGGGTAGAGCCATCGTGATTAGTGGATGGGTTGAATATGGTGTATGAGAGAAAGAGAAGGGTCAAGGATGACTCCGTGGTTTTGACCTGAGCAGCCAAAAGGATGCAGTCACCATCAACTCAGTTGAGACTTGTTCCTTATTTATCGATGTGACCACTAGTGTTTTAGGGTCAGAAGCTGTGTCTTTATATTTTTAGCTCCTGATAGAAAGCCTTCACATGATATGAACTAAGTACATGATGGCTGAATTATTGAATAATTATTGCGCATGCTGTCTTCACTTACTGAGTATCTGCCATGTGCTTAATGGGGGGATGGAATTATGATGGAAATACACAGAATCATTCCTTCTTTAAAGACTGTGAAATCTTACTTGGAATCAATTCTCAGTGGTTGCATCAGCTTTTCCTCGCCCTAAGTATCCAAATGAGTGGTACCTTTTAAAACAGTTAACAAAGTTCTTGAGGACCCTATCCAAATTATTTTGGGGGAATCCCACATTTCTCCTTCAACCACTGTGCACAACGGGTCAAGCGTTTTTCTTCGTGGACTGGATTATAAATTAGAACCTGTGACTGCTGTGGCCTTACTATTTCCTAATTAAATCCAGCAGCATTGCATGCAGCCTCCTTTATTGGTTAATTTCCTGAGAGCCAAACACCATGTTGAGCTGTTCCTTTCTTCTCATCGAAAAGGAGAAGGATTCTCCACTGTTATTCTCCTTCTTGGAAAAATAATCTCCTTCCAAGCAGTGGCCTCAGTTCAATTCAGCTTCGTCAACCAGGTCAGGTACCTGAACTGGGGAGGGCCTTCTGATATCCCTTTATTTCTCACTAGAGGTTTCTTAATCTCCTTGTAAAGAATGAAAGCAAAATCAAAGATTTGTCATCTGGGACAGACAGTCTGAGGTAGTCATGGCTCACTAATGGAATATTATGGGAAAGTTACCTGTTGGCCAAAGAACGTCTCTCTGGAAACAAATGAAAAGTCCAAGCAAAGATGGCGAGTCACAGTTCACCAAGCATGAAGGTCAAGACCTTAGAGCCTTTGAACCTTACAGTGGTTTCTTAACAAGTTAGGAGGAATATGATGTTGTCATCAAATCTGCCGTGTGTAAATGTTTACTCTTGGCTTGAAGGAAGGCGCAGCAAATGCTCTAAGAAGGTTTTAAAGCCCCCAGTTGAGTCTTGCTAGAGGCCAGTCCCAGCTGTTCGGTTGCTAAGCGATCATCTGTATACCTCACGTTTTTTTTCAAGGTCAGTCAAGCCATACTCTTTTCGCATGTGTTGGTGAAGGAGCAGTTTCCAGGAGAGAGGGCCTTTGTAGCAGCCCAGCTCTGATGGGTGAAATGGGGGGGAAACCAACCCAGGAAATTAGCTCCCTAATCGCATTAGTGGGAGGTTGGGCAGTAGACTGTTGTTTTCAGGAAACTATTTGTTTCACAAGGTACCGAAGCAGAAAGTCTCCATGTCAAAGGTTATCCTTTCAGCCTAGACCCCTCCCTCCTGTTGGGTTAAAGCCAAGTTGCACCCAGTGCTACCATGTTCGTGTTTCTTTAGGAGAAAAGGGAGCCATTTCCATGGTGCTTATTTGTATCCAGGACACTTAGCCCTTGATTAATGGTGGCAGTGGGAAGACAGGAATCGATTCAGTTCAAGATAAAGCAGGAACTTCATTGCACCTGATGACTCCTATCTCCTTTCCTACTCACCATCTAATGGGATAAAGAGCATGCAGTGAAGGGTGAAATGCCCCCAGGTCAGCATAAGCATGAGAGGAAGCCCGGAGACATTGGAAAGGAGCCCCAGAATTAACATAGGATAGATGATTGCTCTCTGAATACAGCCAGAACTGGATTATCGCTTAATTTACAGAACTGGCCTTGTGACATCTCATTTCCCCCCTTTTAGTGAAACATCAGCTGAGTAGCTAGCATGCGACTTCACTCGAAAGAACTGGGTGATTTTTCTGGCAGCACATCCTGCCACTGCCGTGTAAGTGACCCACGTTAGGAGGCAGCCTCAGGAGGCCTGAGGTGCCACAGAAACAACCTCGTCTCCAACCAGTGACCCACTGAAACTCCTACATCTTGCATGGCTGGTGGGTCTCACGCTACAGGAGCTGCAGGGGAGGTGAGGTTGCCAGAGGTTTACACTGACGGGGAAACAGTTATTTGGCTGGAAGCTCTCAGTTCTCCTTGTCACGAATGTCAGGTTCCATCAGTCACTTGCTCTTTCGACATCGTTGACTGAACACCTACTGTGGACTGAGATCTTTCTTAGGCTTAGAAAAGTACATTTTTAAATGTTGGCTTTACTTAAAGAGGCTCATGCAGTCTAGCAGAACAAATAACTTAAATTTTTAAAAATCTGTAGCTAAACATATTGGCTTTCAATTTGTACATAAGATAAAGAACACCTGAATTCATTCACTCATTTCATGGATATTTGGTGACCTTCCTCTTAGAAAACTTTAGTGGTTAACAGGCTCTGGAGACACACTTGCATGATTAGAAGTCACCTGGCCTTAGAAAATATTTTAATAATGTTTAAGTCATGCTTTTCTTATTCATGAATTAAGCAAGTATAAAAGTGTGATGAGGAGACAATGCATTTGAAGGCATTTTGACCTGCCAGCTACCAAATCCTCTATGCACTATCCTGTTTAATGTCTGTAACAATTCCATAAGAAATCCATTATACAGAGGACGAAACTGAGGCTTAGCGAGGTTGAATAACTTACTCAAGGTCACATGAACAGAAAATGGGAAAAGAGTTAAAATCCTTATTGGTCTGACCTCAGACCCTGTACCCTTAACCACTTCACTTTACTACCTCCATATAGAAAACTACGTAGCTGACCTGGGATTGAACATGACTGGAAGTTGAGGTTTACTGGTGGGAGTGAACGGTGAGGTTGGAAGAATAGGTCATGATGAGATTTGTAAAGATGCAGGAAGGTGATGCGAAGGAGTTTGAGCTGCGTTCTTTTGGTGGTAGGGACAGTCAAAGGCTTTTGGATCAAGAAGAAGAAGCCAGCGTCTTGGATTGCCTATTTTAAAAGGTTATCTTTTTAAAAGCTTTTTTTTCCTGTGTCACCACTTTCTTCCCAACCATTTCAAATGAAGGCATCTTACTTTTACCTCAGAGCCAAGATGGGGCTTCTAAGGTAGGAATTCTGGTAGGTGAAGCGCAGGTTCAGGGATCAGATTTGATGCAATTGATTCCTGATCCTGCGAAGAGCAGTCCTTGCATCAGTATAGTGCCCAGCTGGGTGAACTCTGTGAGGTTCCCATGTCCTCGAAAACAGGGACACTGCTGCTACTGAGCCACAGGGAATATTCAGAGCTTCATTGCGGCCTTCATTAATTTCCACATTAGGGTGTGATATCTCCTTCCCCTAAATCCTCTCAACCTCTTCCACATATGCATCGCTTCTGGTCTACTTCTGCTGAAAGACAGTGCGTCACCTGCGTCAGTGAAGGGCAGGTTAGGATCTGGCAGACACCTAAGATAACTTGGCTCCCCCCGCCCCCCACCCCACCACCGAGACAGATGTCATTAACGATGCTGTCAGGGAATCCTGTTCTGCGTAGTTTCTTGAACGGCTGGTACCAAGTGATTGACATTTTTGTCTGGGAGGACACCTGTTTGCCAACCCTGGGTCAAATTTCCACATGCCTTTTATTCACCGAAATACATGGCCTGTGCATTTCAAAGGGATCCTTCGCTGCCAAGATTTGCTAATCGTGCACAACTTACAGAAGGTAACTGGCCTCTTTCTAGTATTTTGTTTAGGGCTCAAATGTTTAATAGCTCTGCTTTCTTGAGTACCTGCTACATGTCAAGCTCAAAACATGGGAGAATTCATTATTCAAAGAGTAGTACTGGAAAAAAAAAGGTACTTAAAATAAAACTAAACTTTTATAGTAAATACTAGGGGGAAGATATGATTGGGATATGATTTGATTTGATCATGATATGATTGGGATTTTATCTTGAGAAATTAATCAAAAAGGATGAAAATAAAATTTACTTTTTCTTATATTTAACAAAATTATATTTGGATTTTAATCATGCCCACATTTTTAGAATGGAGAATAAGCAATTAATAAATATTTTTCCCTAAGTTTTCCAGTCAAGTCATGTGATAGAGTGGTACATTCTTTGCTTAAAGTTTGAATTTGACAGTAAAATCTGAAAACGAGTCATTTTTTAGAAAGCTGCCTGAGTTTTTTATTCACTTTTCCAATAGTCTCTCTTGACACTTGGATAAGTAAATTATTCCTTCTGAAGCAGCTGTCATCTCATCTTCTTTGTCCATTTTTATTTCCTTTTCTTAAATGTCTAACTGGTCTAACTCTGCCATGTTCTCAGTTGACCAATGTTTTGGCACTTGACTCAAGCTGTTCTCTAACATTACTTGTTCAGCTTCACTGATCGTTGCATCTTTTGCAAGATTCACAGTGGATTCATTCATTCTTCCCCCAAAAAACTATTTTTCTAGCATCTACCATGTGTTCTTTCAGAAGCTGAGATATAGCTGTGAATAAAACAGTCCAGAAATCCTTGCTTACATTCCTGTTTGGGGAGAGAGAGCATAAACAAAGTGATATGGAGAAAAATTACGGTGGGAAATAGGATAGGAAGGATGGAATCTGTGCTGCCAATGGGAGGGGCTTGCAGTTTTAAAAACAATGATCCAGGTAGGTTTTTTCATGTAACAAATTATCTCAAGATCTAGTGGCTTACAACAACAAGTATACACAATATCCCAGTTTCTGTGTGTCAGGAATCTGGGAGCAGCATAGCTGGGTGTTTCAGGCTTGACGTCTCTCCTGAAGTGGCTGTGAAGACTTCAGTTAGGGCTGTGATCCTGTCCGAAAGCTTGACTGGGGCTAGCAGATCCACTTACCAGATGCCTCATGTAGATGCTATTGACAGTAGGCTTTGGTTCCCCACTGCTTTTTGCAAGATGCCTCTCAATGAGGCTGCTTGAGTATCCTCACAACATGGCAGCTGACTTCTCTCCCAAAGCCAGAGATTTAAGGAAGAGCAAGGTGGAGCCCTAATGCCTTTGACCTGGCCTTGGAAGTCACAGTATCCTAGTGATTACACCAGTGCTGCTATTATTACGTCAGTGCTACTCAGTGTGGGTGGGAACAACACAGGTGTGACTATCAAAAGGCAAGGATTGTTGGGGCCATACTGGAGGCTGGCTACCTCAGTGGGCCTCACCAGGGAAGTGATGTTTGAGCATCATATTGGCTATGGATTTCTACATTTCAACATCTGTCTAAACAGAGAAAACTAACAAAGATTCAGTAGGTTCAGCTAATTCTCGTATGAAGTAGAAACGGTTATTTGTGTGGGAACCAATTTTGTAAGTGTTCATTTTATTAATACGTATTTTTAAAGCATAAAACTTTTTTTCTCTTTTTAAATTGGGGTAATGTTGGCTTATAACATTATATAAGTTTCACATGTACAGCATTATATTTCTGCTTCTGTATATAGTACAGCTTGCTCACCACGAAAAGTTTAGTCTCCATGCATCACCATCCAGTTGATCTCCTTTACCCCTTTTGCCCCCCACCCCGCCCCTTCTCCTCTGGTAACCACAGCTCATTGCTTCCATCTGTAATTCTGCGTTTGCGGGGCTTGTATCACAAGCCCCAGGCTAATTAGCACGGTTGTATTATATTTCTAATTTTCAAGGGCACCATGAAGGGGAGGTGTTTTATCTCCACTTAAAAGATAAAGAGATCAAGACCGAGAGGAGGAAAGTGATGTCCCAAGCCACCAAGGCCACATAGTTGGCAAGTGGCAAAGTTCGGATTTGAGCCTGTGCGTGTCTGGCTGAAAAGTCTACATTCTTCACACTCTGGCTCTCTGCCTATCAAAGTATTACTTCAAGTGGCAGCAGATCAATGAGTTCTCTTTTCTCATCTTTAGCTTTATCAAGCAGTAAAGGTGAATTCTTGCTAAATGGAGACTTTGTTGTCACAATGTCCAAAAGGGAAATCCGGGTTGGGAATGCCGTGATAGAGTACAGCGGATCCGACAATGTAGTGGAAAGAATCAACTCCACAGATCGCATTGAACAAGAACTTTTGCTTCAGGTAAAAACTTGGCAGTGAGCCCATGCCCATTTTCTAACTCCAAGAATCACCAGGCCCATACACATCCTCTCCATTTTGTCTGCACGTCCTAGGTGTTGTCCGTGGGAAAGTTATACAACCCTGATGTGCGCTACTCTTTCAACATTCCAATTGAAGACAAACCCCAGCAGTTTTACTGGAACAGTCATGGACCCTGGCAAGCATGCAGCAAACCCTGCCAAGGTATCTGCTTTTAGGTTGAGTTTGGGGGATTCAAGGTGTTTTTTATTTTTTTGGAAGCAGCCAAATACATGGAATCTATAAACCTTTCGATCTGCATGCATTTTCTAATCTTTCTCTGCATCTATCTGGTCACTTTGGGATGGCAAGTTGAGCTGTTTAAGGGATTCAGGATATGCTAGGTTTCCTCATTATGTGTGAAGCCAAGCAAAATGAGCTCTGCCAAACTGATTTTCCCGAGACATAGATTTAGTAGTCTAATGTAATTTATCTTGTTTCCTTTTGTCTACAGCATGAGTTGTCAAACTACAGCCAGTGGGCCGAATCCAGCCCATTTCCTGCTTTTATAGATAAAGTTTTATTGAAACGTGGCCACACCAATTTTTTTACATTTGTAAGCGGCTGCTTTTGCCCTATAACAAGAGTTTAGTAGTTGCAACAGAGGTCATGTGGCCCACAAAACCAAAAATATTGCCTATCTAACCCTTTGCAGAAAATGTTTGCCAGTCCCTGGTCTAAATAGTTTATGGAATAGGCTACTCTGTCTGAATAACTTTTTTCCTCCTTGCTTAGGCGAGCGGAAACGAAAACCTGTTTGTACCAGGGAATCTGATCAGCTTACAGTTTCTGATCAAAGATGTGATCGGCTGCCCCAGCCAGCACCCATTACTGAACCCTGCGGCACAGACTGTGACCTGAGGTGAGGCCAGTGTTTCCTCATGGTCTTTAGTACTGAGTTGTGAGGGTTTGGTAGGAGGTCTCTGCATGTGAGAAGCAGGTGTGGTTGTTAGTCTTTAGACCCCCTTCCTTGTGTTTCAGTGAAATAAGCTTTAGCCGATTTTCCGTCCTTCTGAAACGGATTATCTAGGACATATACCTGCAGATTTCTTGTTCTTCTCCTGAGAATTAGAAACAACTACTAGAGTATGGCACTTGCCAAAAAAAGTTCTCATTTGACCCTCACACCTCGCTGCATAGGTATTATTATGAGGGAGTTACATCAAACGCAAAAGTTTGTTTTGAAAGGCAACAGAAAAGAGGTAACTTCATCCATCAAGGTACCCGTAATGCTCTGTATCCACCCAGAGTGTTTATCACCCAGTATGAGAACTATTACATACGTGAAAGTTGCAACGCACTAATGTAGAGTTATGGAGGGAACTTGAAGAAAATTTATATAGAGATATCTAGATATGCAAACAGTTCTATATTTAAGAAAAGTATGAAATCTGAGGCAAGAAATGGTGAGTGAATAGAGAATTCTAAAGCTTTTCCATTCCTCTTGGTGAAAAGGAATACCTCTGAGGAGTTTTCTGCTCCATGTCTGTTGCCTACCCTACTTGCATTGCCTTAGATTTCACTTCCCCACTGACTGAATCCAGCTGGGGCTGGTAGAGTCTCAAAGGATCAATGCAGATATTGTGGAACACCTGCCTGCGGCACTGAGCATGCTTTTATAATCCCAAGGAAGGCGGGTTTGTACAAAGAACCACAAGTAATAGAACATGACCATTAAAAAAAATGATTTTTGAAGAACCCTGTTTAAAGTTTATGCAAGGAGCACCAAGTTGAGGTGGAGATCATGTTTGAACTGTTTCTTCAAGAAACTAATATTTTTCACTTCAATCAGATTCTAAAATAAGCTGCCATTAGTTGGTGACGATGCTGGCGAATTGGATGTTCTCCAGAGTTTCTCCTGCTTTGGAAGCTTTCTGACGGAGAACAAAAATTAAGCAAATTGTACAAAGCGAATGCATTGAAAGGTAGCCTTGGATCCATGATACTTTTATGTAGAATTATGAAGAAGATCTCAACTGGATTTCTTTTCACTTTGTATTAATGGTTTACGTGGAGTTACATGATACTCAGAACTTGGTTAGAGAATAAAATACCAAGGGTAATAATAATAATAATAGCAGCAGCTACTTTTTGTGAGTACCTGTCATGTGTGTTAAATGCTACACATGCCTTGTCTCATTTAATCCTCCTGGTAGCCCTATGAAATGGATCCTACTTGCCCCCACTGCCCAGATAAGGAAGCTGAACCTCTGTGAGGTTAAGTGTCCTGCCTGGAGTCACTTAGCTAATAAGTGTTGAGCTTGTATTTGCACTTTCTGATTCTGATTTTTATCAAAACTCATTTCACAATAACTAGGTAAATAAAGTCAGGTCTTAAAGTCTTTGCATTTCATATAGTAGGTATATCAAAGGTACTATTCTAAATACCCCATTTGGAGAAAGCCACCTGTTTTTTTTTAATACTTAACATAAAAAAAGAAAAAATGGGCTTCCCTGGTGGCGCAGTGGTTGAGAGTCCGCCTGCCGATGCAGGGGATGCGGGTTCGTGCCCCGGTCCGGGAAGATCCCACATGCCGCGGAGCGGCTGGGCCCGTGAGCCATGGCCGCTGAGCCTGCGCGTCCGGAGCCTGTGCTCCGCAGCGGGAGAGGCCACAACAGTGAGAGGCCCGTGCACCGCAAAAAAAAAAAAAAATCACCTTAAACTCTGCTGATACCAAAGGACGACAGTAGCTCAGGGAACCGGCTTGGGTGATGATAGCACCTCTGGCTGATTAAAGAAAAGAAAGTGAAGGAATTTTAGCCATGCCTTTTGGTAGACGTGTCTACGGTAGAAGTGACAGACCTTGTGGAGGAGAATTTAGAAATGAAAAGAAAAACAGGGGAAGTTTAGGATTAGTTTTTAAAGCCTCATAACTATACAGGTGCATGCTCATGTCTGAAATTAAGTAGAAGATCCTATTGATTGATTGATTGATTGCACTGCACAGCTTGTGGGATCTTAGTTCCCCAACCAGGGATTGAACCCTGGCCCTCGGCAGTGCGAGTACAGAGTCCTAACCCCTGGACCCCCAAGGAAGTCCCTAGAAGATTGTGTTTATATGTCAGCATTCAAGCTCATATTTTACTGGCATTTAAAGATTGTTGGAAGTAAAAAGTTATTTACTGAATAACAGGCAAATGCAGAAACTGAGCCCAAAGAAGGCATTACTGTCTGTCTTCTCTCTATCAACTTGACAGTGGCTGCTTTTATGATTTATACGAATAATTGGCAAGTATCTTTGTGCAAAACTGAAAGACTGGAGAGAAGATTAGTACTGGTTGCTCAAACTGTACAACAGTTTTTCCCCAAACATTTTTATAGAATGCTAGTTCAGCAGGATGGTCCACGGCAAACCAGTATGAGTGAGAAGTATTACTGACTGTCTTCTCCACTATGTGAAGATTTGTAATTCAGATTAACATTCTGAAGGCCCTGAGAAGTTCTCCAATAGAGGAACTTGCTTAAATCAGTAGTTCCCCAAATTATTTAAAATGCCACAATGCCCCCCACACCCATGGAGACATACGTATTTTTCTGTTTCCACTTATGAACAAACACTTTGCTTTTCTGCAATATAGTAACACATTACAGTTGTTACATGACATGAATGAATGAATTCAGAGCACTGAAGGTGAGATGACTTTCCAGTGTGATAATAAGTGAAGTAAGTGATAGCATTTTGAGAACTGTCCTAAAGCAGTGCTGTGACCTTTCCACAGACTACGCCACGTTCTCTGCCTGGGTTCTGGGGATTTTATGAATATCAGGGAAATTCTGGTACACTTTTCCAGCCCAAGCTGCTGGTGTGCTTTCTTGTAGGGGGCAGGATTCCTGGCTCCCTTATCCAGGATGGAAAATAACCCTTCCACGAGGAAATGATGATGAAGGCAAAGAGAAGGTAGCTCAGAATCAAAGGGCAGATGAAAGTTCCAGATGCCTCTGTTGAATTGGTCCACATTTTTTGCCTCATTTCCTTAGGGAAGTGAGAGTTTGCCCAGATTAAACTTTGACAGGATGAGATAAAGCACTGTTTTACAATCCCCATGTAACATGTTCCGGTTAGAAATAAATCCTCCAAATACCATGTCACTCTCATGGAAAATCTCAGTAGCCCACTTTACATGCCAAATGTAGGAGTAGGTCAACTGTGACTTACTTTTGAGCATTTGTCAGAAATTCCAAGACAAGCATGTGTCCAGTGCTCTTCTTCTCTTCCTGAGTGTAGAAGGGAGAACTCTTAGGGCATTGGGATTTGGCAAACCACGGAGTTTATAAGCAGGAGAGAATTAACGATCAAGAGCAAATTCAAATGAAGATTATATAAAGAAATCATCCTTTGGGGATTGCTAAGTTTGATCAACGAAACATGTTTCAAGCTCATTTCTTAGACTGTTCTATTCATTTTAAGCATTTTTTGTTCTTTTTTAAGCTCTAGCTCCATTGCTGGAGCATTAAAAGAACCACTTGATTTATCAGTACATACCGAGCACCTACTGTGTGCCAAAAAAGTCTTATAGGTACTAGGGATATAAAGTTGACAAAAATTTGTAGATTCAAATCTACTTTTAAAAGTGAATAATCATGGGACCGGAAGGGGTGAATAGATGGAGCACAGAGGATTTTTACGTCTGTGTGATACTGTAATGGTGGATATATATTCACTAAGCATATGTCTAAACCCATAGAATATATAACATCAAGAGTGAACCCTAGGGGCTTCCCTGGCGGCGCAGTGGTTGAGAGTCCGCCTGCCGATGCAGGGGACGCGGGTTCGTGCCGCGGTCCGGGAGGATCCCACGTGCCGCGGAGCGGCTGCGCCCGTGAGCCGTGGCCGCTGAGCCTGAGCGTCCAGAGCCTGTGCTGTGCAACGGGAGAGGCCACGACAGTGAGAGGCCCGCGTACCGCCAAAAAAAAAAAAAAAAAGAGTGAACCCTAATGTAAACTGTAGACTTTAGTTGATAATGATGTGACAACGTAGGTTCATCAGTTGTAACAGATGTCCCACTCTGGTGGGGAGTGCTGATGATGGGGAGGCTCTGCATATGCGGGGGCAGGGGTATGTGGGAAATCTCTGTACCTTCCTCTCAGTTTTGTCGTGGACCTAAAACTGCTCTAAAAAAAATTAGTCTTTAAAAAAAAAATTGTGGGACTTCCCTGGTGGTCCATTGGTTAAGAATCCGCCTTCCAATGCAGGGGACTTGGGTTTGATCCCTGGTCGGAGAACTAAGATCCCACATGCCGCCGGGCAACTAAGCCCACGTGCCGCAGCTATTGAGCCCGCCCACTCTGAAGACCATGTGCCGCAACGAAAGAGCCCATGTGCCGCAACTAAGACGCTAAACAGCCAAAAAAGAAAACAAATTGTATTTGAGTTATATAGACTATGGTCCATGGCTTCAACTAACTTATAGTCTTTATTCACAGATAATAATGTACACAGTTTAGCGTACTTGAAATTCACAATTATAGTCCAAATTATCCATTCCGTTATTAATTCACAGGATGTTCACTGAGCATTTTCCAGCACAGGCCCACAAAAAGGAGGTTTCCTAGGGAGTGTTTCCAACAGTGATTCCCTGTTAAAGCAGCCTCCTTGGGCTTCCCTAGTGGCACAGTGGTTGGGAGTCCGCCTGCCGATGCAGGGGACACGGGTTCGTGCCCCGGTCCGGGAGGATCCCACGTGCCCCGGAGCGGCTGGGCCCGTGGGCCATGGCCGCTGAGCCTGCACGTCCAGAGCCTGTGCTCCACAGCGGGGGAGGCCACAGCGGTGAGAGGCCCGCATACCACCAAAAAACAAAAAACAAAAACAAAACAAAAAAACAAACAAAACAAACAAACAAAAAACAGCCTCCTTGACAGATGAAAGGCTGGGTTGCATGAACCTTTTAAATATAAAATTGCTTTTTTTGCTCTGCTGAATTCCAGTGGGTTTTTTTTTTTTCTTTTTGGTTGCTTGAATTTCAGATTGACTGTATCAGGGGAGAATCTTCACAAACATAGAACCACTGACTGTCACTCTGTGACTTACGTGTACATTGGCAGCCATGAAAAATACATGGAAATGCCGGTTTTAAATTGGATTTCAGTAACTGACTGTGGCTTTGGGTTTCATGGTATTTGAGTTAAGGAAGAAAACAGAGCTCAATTCTTCTACCAGTCGAGTCTCGATAAGACATATATATTTAATAGAAATGTTGGTTTCTCCCCGTTGTTTATGCACAGGTGGCACGTGGCCAGCAGGAGTGAATGTAGTGCCCAGTGTGGCTTGGGTTACCGCACATTAGACATCTACTGTGCCAAATACAGCAGGCTAGACGGGAAGACCGAGAAGGTTGATGACAGTTTTTGCGGCAGTCACCCCAAACCAAGCAACCGGGAAAAATGCTCAGGAGAATGTAACACGGGTGGCTGGCGCTATTCTGCTTGGACTGAAGTAAGTTGGTTCTCACTCAGAGAGTCTTCTTCTTGGAGTAAGTCTGATTAGCTGATGATGGCTCCTTGCAGAGCTGCGTTGAGAAATCCCATTTAGAGTACCATGGTTGATTTATAATGGCTGCCCCCATTAAAACTGCAGAAGAGTACCATGATTAATTTGTAATGTCTGATGTGGGCATGGCATGTGGAAAATTGGGAGTGGTGGAACAACTCAACAGAACACTTTTTTCATATCCCACAAGCTATGTCCAATTTTGTTTTCCTTTGCCAGTTTGCTAATACTGACTTCGGTATAAACCTGGTAAATAAATGGATAACATAAACAGATACCCCTAAAATAACAGCTAGAATTGACCAGGCTTCGTTGGTTGGTTGTTTCTTAAGGACTGGAAGAGACAAGCCAGCCCAGCCAGTATCTTGAGCATGCTTGATGAGAAACTCAGCAATAATTTTATTTCATTTTTTGTCCTTTCAGTGTTCTAAAAGCTGTGATGGTGGAACCCAGAGAAGAAGGGCTATTTGTGTCAACACCCGTAATGATGTACTTGATGATAGCAAATGCACGCATCAAGAGAAGGTCACCATTCAGAAGTGCAACGAGTTCCCTTGTCCACAGTGGAAATTGGGAGACTGGTCAGAGGTGAGATGGGAAGGCTGTTATTTCCCCCAGCTCATCTCTGATACTCAATTCTGAGTCTCCCCCAGGTCAGTTCAAGGCTAGACCAGCTGCACCTTTCTCCCACCTCCTCTTGAGGAAACACCTCCAGTCTTCCACCTGCCCCATGACTGTCTCACTGGACATGACTGGTCCACTGGCGACCTCAGAGTCACAGTGGGTTTATCTGGATCACCCGCCATAGTAGCTTCTGTTGGTGATTTTTGAAGCTCCAGCTCCTCACCTTCCCTCCTCTTTGAGCCCTGGCTAAGTTGCTATATAAAGGAAATCAGGGCTTTCTTTATTAATTATAAAGCTGCATTGGCTTCGATCTGAAGTCAAAAATAAGATTCCCTGATTTCTTATCTTTGAAATAAGGGAATTAGACCCCAGTGAGTGACCTATTTGATTACCCATCTAGTTGCTAGTAGAAAACTTGGGAAAAAGAGAAAGGAGCAGGCTGAGTATTCCAGATTTATGCTTTGCTTGTCCCTTGCCCGATGAAGCATAAGGCTAACCGTCCATTGTGTAACATAGGTGGCCCGAGGACAGCAACTCGCTTTTATAGACAGTGTCAGTATTTCCTGGTGAGATTCTCACCGAGCAAGTGCCCCCCTCCACCTTTCTTCAGGGGAGCAAGTGGCAGGGGAACAGAAATTGCCTTATTTATGGGCCAAGTCAGGAATGTGGGGAAAGAGGTATTGCCCTGCTACAGCTTCTGCATCCATTCCCTTATCTCATCCGTGCAAGTGCAATATTAACTGTTTACTTTCAACGTTAAATAAAATCTGAATCGTAAAAGAATACTGTTAACGCCTCTGAAATGGCAGACAGGTAACAGTGCATGTGATTAAAAGTGTCTGACTCCTGGACAAATTAACAACAAACCTAGTTCTTATGTTCTGTGTTAACTAAGTGGCCTTAGATTCAATTCTAGTATTTAGTTAAAAAAAAAAAAAAAAAAACATGAAAGAAGGTATTGGGTTTAAGTTCTACTTAGATAGCTAATACTAGCTAAAGTATCATCTCAAATTAAGTAACACACCTTTGAGAAATACTTAATGAAATGGAAGTGGAAGATATCAAAGTATATATTCAGTATGATCCAACATTCTATAGCTAAAAAGACTGGGAAGAAAACAGCAAAATTTTAATAATAGTTATCCCTAGGTAGGTAGTGAGATTTGGGTTAATTATAGTTTTCTCTTTTTATGTGTTTCTGTATTTCTCAAGTTTTCTACAATGAAAGTAGATAATAATGATGATTATATTTATTTATTTAGATTATATTTAAGACTCATTGAATGAGCGTGTGCTAAGTACTTCACTTGGATTTTTCTTATTTAGTTTTCACAATTCCTGGCAGTAGGCATTTTTGTATTCCCCATTGTACAGATGAGAAAATTGAAGTACAGGGAGATCACTTAGTATCCACAGCTGATTAAAAACCAGTATTAGGATTAAAAACTAGGTTAGTCTGACTCGTAAATTCCCCACCCTTAACTCTTATGCTACCAAACCATGAATGCTGTTTTTCAGGATTTCAGAGCATGATGCTGTGTTAAGTTTATTCAGTGCTTGAAACTGGCCCAGAGCCTGGATAAATACAGAATGAATGAACGAATGAGTGAATGCGTGAAAAGCATGAACCTTGATGTATTTACAAATTGCAACGACTGAGAGGAATTGCTGTGGGAAAAGAGCACACCTGGTCCTGTTAATCAATGACTAATCCCCGGGAACCACGGTACATTGTTCAGAAATGACCCTGACTGGCTGTACCTTTTATTACAGTGCTTGGTCACCTGTGGAAAAGGGCATAAGCACCGCCAGGTCTGGTGTCAGTTTGGCGAAGATCGATTAAACGATAGAATCTGTGACTCTGAGACCAAGCCAGCCTCCATGCAGACCTGTCAGCAGCCAGAATGTGCGTCCTGGCAGGCAGGTCCCTGGGGACAGGTATTTTGAATGATAAAGTTCTTAACTACATTCTTTCCTTCTTATCTGGAGCGGGCCTGCAGAGGGACATTCCAGCGGCCGGGATTTAACCACTATGGCATGTGGCACGCACTGCACCTCCGTGGCGCCAAGTGATGGAAACTCTGCAACCATTTTGCCCCACTTCTGAGAGTTGCCGCTTGGCCTCCTGGAGCTGATTATTCCTTTTCCAGACCCACGTGCGTGTCTTCGCCCTTGGGTTAAAACTGTAGCTTGAGCACACACGAATTTGAACAAATTCACAACAGATCTCGTGCCTGGCTGATGTTATCTACTAGCGTGCAGCTGTGGGTCTGTTACAGAATGTGATCCAGCGCCAGTGTCTTTGGCAGGAGGGTCTGGACTGGGATTTGGAAGGGATGTTTTGGCTCCCAGTGTCATGGTTCCTACGTTCACCTCTCATAAATTATTCAGACTTTTCAAACAGAATTAATTAGATCAAAGGTTACAGGAATCATCTCTCTTGGAAAGAATCTTTTCCAAGCCCCCAGTGTAGGTTTCACAGTCATTTGAACTGTTCTTAAAGGAGAGAGTGAAAGTCTCCCTTGGGCTTTCATTTAAGAAGCCACTACTCTTGGAATTAAGTCTTTCCTAATATAGAAGCAAAAGCGTTCCAGGTACTATTTAAGTAGCACTCCATGTTCCCAAGAGAAGCAAAGCAGCTGCTTGCTGTCACTTGTGTAATCGCTTTAAGAATGACTCTCCCTCCACCCTGTCCAGCCACAGCCTCTTCCCTAGCTTACGTCTTCATTTCCAACATGCGTGCAGTAAATGAGAGCAGCTTTATTACTACACCCTTAGAATTTCTATCGTTCACATTGGCACTCTTCCTCTCCATTACACAGCATCCTTGGTCAGAATGGTTGATCACGTTTGATCACACGTATTAAACAGGGGGAGTCCACTCATGCCCCAGATCTTGCCTCCTTTCTGTCTATATCTGCTAGCTCTTGTAAATAATAACAGGAGGAGAGCACAGCTCAGGACCACTGTTAAGATTTGAATATAACATCTTTTAGAACTAAAAGGCCTGTTTTTTTTTATGTGTGTTTATACCAGGTCAGTCCTAGCCAGAAATGTGTCCTTCCTTTGGCTGAACATGCAATTTAGGGCAACAGACTGTTTCTTAAAATATTGAAGAATAACGCATGTTCATAAGAGAAGTTTTGCAAAAAGTAATTTAGCCAGAAGAAGAAAACCACACTCCTAGCTCTACACTGCAGAGTTAATACATTTATGATTGTCTCCTTATGTTTTAAAAACTAAAAATAGGATTGTATTTAATCAATTTTTTGTTAATTGAAGTAAAACTCACGAAACAAAATTAACCATTTTAAAGTGAACAAATCAGTGGCATTTAGTACATTCAGAATGTTGTACAACCACCACCTCTATCTAGTTCCAAAACATTTTTGTCACCCCAAAATACTCATTAAGCAGTTACTCCCCATTTCCCCTTCACCCCTGCAGCCAACAATCTGCTTTCTACCTCCATGGATTTACTTATTCTAAGTATTTCATACAAATGGAATCATACAATACATGACTGTTTGTGTCTCCAGCTTCTTTCACATAGCATGATGTTTTTAAGGTTTATCCATGTTGTAGCACACATATGTACCTCATTCCTTTTTATGGCTGCTTAATATTCCATGTATGGATATACCGTAATTTGTCGATCCATTTATCCCTCTACAGACATTTGGGTTGTTTGCACCTTTTGGCTATTGTGAATAGTACTTAATTCTTCTATCAATGTTTGGTAGAATTCACCAGTGAAGCCATCTGGTCCTGGACTTTTCTTTATTAAGAGGTCTTTGATTACTGAGTCAATCTTTTTACTTCTTATAGGTCTGTTCAAATTTTCTGTTTCTTTTGAAGTCAGGTTTTGTGATTTTTGTGTTTCTGGGTAATTAGTGTATGTTTGGAAATTTGTGTGTTTCATCTAGATTGTCTAACATGTTGGCATATAATTGTTCATCGTACTTTCATTATCCTTTTTGATTGCTGTAGAGTTTCATTTCTGATTTTCGTTGTTTGCGTCTTCTCTCTTTTTAGTCAGTTTAGGTAAAGATTTATAAATTTTGTTGATCTTTTTAAAGAGCCAACTTCTGGTTTTGTTGATTCTGTTGTTTTTCTATTCTAGTCTTTTTTTTTTTTTCCTTCTTCTAGTTTTGAGTTTAGTTTGTTCTTTTTCTAGTTCCTTAAGTTGTAAAGTTAGGGTATTGATTTGAGATCTTTTTTTAAAAATAATATACATGTTTACAGACAAATTTCCCTCTGAGCACTGCTTTTGCTGCATCTTTATATTTATTAAAACATAAATTTTATGTTTTATTTTTGATTATATTCATCTGAAAGTACTTTCTAATTTCCTTTGTGATTTCCTCTTTGATCCACTGGTTATTTAAGACTCTGTTGTTTTATTTGCACATACGTGTGAATCTTTCCATTTTCCTCCTGTTATTTGTTTCTAACTTCACTCCATTGTGGCCAGAGATGATACTTTGTGGGATTTCAGGGTTTTTAAATTTATTGAGACTTGTTTTGTGGCCTATTATATGGTCTGTACTGGAGAATGTTCCATGTGCATTTGAGAGGAACATGTAATATGGCAGGGGGGCAATAAGCAAAAATGTCTCAGCACTTTTCTACTGAAATTTGGCAGTAAGCACTCACCTAGTTGCTTTAAGTGTTTGATTAGCTTCCAGAGTTAAAAAAAGATTTTGCCATTTTTTGCCAGCTTAATAGTTGCTTCAGTGGAGGGATCGACTCTTGGAGCTTCCTGAACAGCCATTTCCATGACGTCACTCCCTCTACTTATTGTTTTTTAGATGCTTGTTAAATCTAACAATTAGGCTTAGTGGCTACATTTTCCTTATGATCTGTTTGCCATGGTGCATTTAATTGACTTTCAGTTCTCGCCTAGTTAAGTGGTTTCTAATATTTTGCCTTTTACAAATAATATTGCAAAGACCATTCTTATACAAAAATATTCATGCAAACTCTGATAATTGCTTTAGGAAAATTTTCCAGAAGTCAAATAAGAGCTATATAAAGTACGTATTTTAGCCACAGCATTCTGCTAGGTAGAGTGTGAAAGATGTAAAAATGATTGAAATGTACTCCCCTCCTTCCAGGGGTTCACAGTCAAGGAACTGAACTCCTACAAACATAATTCCAATGGGAGGCAGAAATAATTCCATGTAATATCTTGATAATCGATCAGTATAATTTGTACAGAGTAGGATTACCTGCTTTTACCTAATATCTTTGAGTGCCAGCCCTCTGGCCCACTATGATGGAAATATTTTTTCTCTTGTAGAATGTTATAGGTAAAGTTAGGGAAGGAGGACATTGTCTAGATTGTATATACTTTCTGTTTTATTTCTTTCCCCCAGTGCAGTGTCACTTGTGGACAGGGATACCAGCTAAGGGCAGTGAAATGCATCATTGGGACATACATGTCAGTGGTGGATGACAATGACTGCAATGCAGCAACGAGACCAACTGATACCCAGGTAAATTTCCTTTGTCCAAATCAGTGATTGGCTTTGGGCACTGATGCCAAAACTTCCCAGGAGCTCAGTCAAAACTGAAGTCCTTTCATAGTTAAGTATGTAGGTAGAGGAAACAGTAGACCAACTAAATTGTTCTGGATTTACTTATTTGTTACATTCTGGATCTATAATATTTTGATGTACCAGTTTTGTTCTTCTCTGCTTATTGGAATTGTATGTAGGCTTGATTCTGATTCTTATTGGATGGCAAAGGTTGACTCTTTATGCTGGTTTTCTTGAACTCAGATTTTTTTAATGATTTCAATGTAGGGTTTGGCAAATAGTATCATATGTTCAGGCTGCATGTGCTGGAGCTGGCTTGTTCCAGCTCACAAGCGATGGTTGGTAAATTTTCAGAAATTTTGCAAGCTGGTTGTTAAATTCAGCCATTATTAAAAATTGAAAATAAAAACCTATAAATAAATAGATGATATTAAAAATTAAGTTGAGAAATACTCACTTTTCCCTTTCTAATTATTTTCCTGCAGTTTACTCTGATTTACATCACATTTGTACATATTTGTATGGTGGAATACTGTACAGTGGTGAGCTACAGCACATCCCTTTTTAACTCTGTGCTCATTGATATCAAGTTGGTAGCTTGAAATTGGCCATGGTGAGAGTACTTACACCACAGAAATCAGTAGATGCTGTAATTCAGAGTTTAATTGACTGTTGTATTGATTGTTTAGACTTTTAAAAGTGAGGGAACAGATGTTAATAATGCAGACTAAACTTTTAAAAGTCTTGTGTCTGCAGCTGTTATGTTGTAAATAGCATAAAAAAATAAGGAAATATTTTTCTGGTATTTGAAAATTATTTTCTGGTTCAGCAAAGAAATTGTTCATGTCATTGGGTGAGTGAGTGAAGTTCTGACATACATCTTCATTGTTTCTCTTTCACGATACCCTTAAATGTAAACAAAATATCAACTGACATTAATGTCAGAACTACACTTGTCCAGCAATGACAACCATCGTTCAGCCACAGATTCAAGCGTTCAGCAAAAACAACAAAAGTATTCTGTGAGAATCAATTGGCTCTCTGAAATTTAAAATAAAGAATTGTTATTTTATTGTTATTTGTAAATTTTATGCTACACGTTCTTTATATCAGAAAAACTTATAATAAACAAGCATATATATACATGCATAGGTACATGTAATATGTGTGTATGTATATAGGTATATACACATACATATCTATACACACTCATAAGCACGCCTTGTTTCTCAAGAGAGCTAGTTGGTAATCATTCACCAGCAGGCTATTCCATGTGGACCTTGATTTTAGCATAATTTGTGTAAGGAGAATATGTAAAGAGAAGACTTGGGTTTGCAGATGAGCTTTGCTAATTGCAGAAGGCAAGATTTGAACCCAGACGACACGCAGAAGTTATGCTCTGAGGCCCCATCTGGCCACTGTACTGCCTCATCTCTGAGTGCCCTCAATCTGCTACTTGGCAACATGTGTTGTTGATGGATGCAGAGTCTCAGAAAAGGAAATGAATATGGCAGTGTTGTTCACGCTGTCATTGCTGATCAGTTAACCAAACACCGCTTGTAACTTGTGTCATCTTTATTTTTTTTATTGAAATGTTCCAACCCACTGCATGATAAATGCCAGGGAATTAAATTAGCTGCGACATCTAAACACGCAGAAAGTAAGGTCTTAGTGACTCCCTTAGAGATTCACAACATACGTTTCTTAGTTATTCAGTAATATCCATGCACTGACTATAGGGCAGTTCCTGCAGCTGCAGCATGTGAATAAGTTTTTCACTGTGCAACAAGTTCCCCGTGCCACGCTTTGGACCCCAGGCAGAGGAATAGACAAGGTCTGAACCAAATAACAGAGCTTCCTAAAGTCACTTCAGCGCTGAGCCTCCGGCACTTCACACTGTGCTGGGCACAGGCCATCCTGGGTATTTAATGGGTATGTATTTAATCCAAGAACATTTGATAACCGCTGAGGCTGGGGATGATTGTGAACAGGTGTGTACTTCCGATTTCCCATTTGGAGATCTGGGAATATTACCTACGCATGGATCACCTCAATCCATCATAGGAATTGCCTCTGAGTGATTGAGGGGTGTGATACAAATTCTGGGCTTTGTGATATTGAATACACCTCTTGTATCTAGAGTTGACCTTCTTTGGGGCCTCAGGAGCTATCTGTGGGTACACTCGGAAAGCATGTTCATGGTTAGCAAAATCTGATTAGGAAGTGAATTGAAATGTAGGAACAGAAATTGGCCTGCAGAATGTTTCAAAAAATTAACAGTTGATCATTTTAAAAGGTTATGCTGCTCTTTCCTAAACTGTGTGTCCTTTTACAATATCTTCTTCACACAAACAGGTAAATAAACGTGGTTTTGTATTAAGGCACCCACAAAGGGTCTCAGATTATATCCCATTTCACAGTTGAATCTGTAGTCGGGGCTGATGTCACGTGACTTGCCCCAAATCACCCAGAAGTCTGAGATCTTAGAATTCTTAGTCCTTATATTTGTCTACGCCATGACTGAAAGGTAACTTTGGCTTTTTCTTCCCGTCCGCGTCTAGGACTGCGAACTACCATCTTGTCACCCTCCCCCCGCTGCCCCGGAAGCAAGGAGAAGCACACACAGTGCTCCAAGGACCCAGTGGCGATTTGGGTCTTGGACGCCAGTAAGAACGGAAGAAGTAGAGAGGGTTGGGGGGAAGGCAGACGTTCTCTGACACGACTCGAGAAAGTAGGTTTCTATCCAGTGAGTGACTGTTTCAGATAACGTCTCTGCATTGTTTTATTCCAACACCCAGTGCTCAGCCACTTGTGGAAAAGGTACCCGGATGAGATATGTCAGCTGTCGGGACGAGGATGGCTCTGTGGCTGACGAGAGTGCCTGTGCAACCCTCCCTAGACCAGTGGCAAAGGAGGAATGTTCTGTGACCCCCTGTGGGCGGTGGAAGGCTCTGGACTGGAACCCGGTAAGCAAGTGAATTCTTTGGAATTGGGAGAGGACTGGGGGAGCTGAAAGGAGAATGACTAGTCGTGGGTCCCCAGGGTCAACGGGTACTGTTTTAGAATTGGACTTGGTTGTGAGATATTCTTCTCCACGTATGTGCAGCTGGTATGAATCTTAGCCAGATGTGCAAGAAATGCACATTTTTAAAAAATGTGTAAATCAACTTACAACCCCTTCAGCCCACATCCTGTTGGGCTGGTTGGAAAATGCAGTCTTAACTGAGCCAAGTCACATTAGAATGTAGTAGGCTTGTGGGGTACCAGAAGTATCAGGGAGAAGTGGGGGGAGTAAGGGGAGGGCCTCAACTTGCATCTGGGTGCCTCCTGCATCCCATGGTCCCTTCGAGTCCTGTGCCTCTGGCTTCCCTGCCAAGAGTGAGAAGCAGGAACCCTCAGACAATGCTGGGGACCCAGCCGCCTGTGCACACCAGGAACCACCTGTGGACTTTTATAGAAGTAGAAAAATCTTTGTGTTCAGGTAACTCCTGCTTTCTGTCTTGCAAAAGCTCCCGAGTCCCGGAAATACAGAGCTTAGGATAGGTGAAGAGAATGGAGATGAATATCGCAATAAATACCATAGTACATATATGAAATTTGAGAGCTGGATTCAGAGAGAGCTGTGTAAAAATCCAGACATTGACATTAACTGTCTGCTTGACCTTGAGCAGTCTGGTGTTAGTCCTTGAACCTCAGTTTCTTCTGCTCTTAAAAGAGGCCAGAAAGAATATCTACCTTATAAGGCTGTTGTAAGGATTATTTGAGATTCTGTCTGTTAAATGCTTAGAACAAAGAAGGTGCTCAGTAAATGGTAGATAATCTCACTCTCACGCCTTGAGCTTCCACACATACACATGTACATCTATCAGATCCATCTGTCTACTCAGCAGGTATTTAGAAAGAGCAGTGACTGACAAATAAGCAAGTCCTTGCCTTTATGAAGATCATTCCAATGGCGATTCCAGTCAGTGAGCACATAAAGATATAAATATGTGATATAGCACCAGATACTGATGCATACCAGAAGAAAGGTCACACACAGTCATCGCAGAGAGAAAAGAGGCGATGTGCTTTTAGACAAGGTGGTCAGAAAAGGCCTCACATTGCATCGAGCAGGGCTTGCATGGAGTGCAGCAGTGAACCCCATGGATTGTTGTACAGCAGAAAGTAGAGCAGCTGCTAAGACCCTGAGACGGGGGTGTTCTTGGCCTGCTCAAAGAGCATCCATAAGGCCCGTGGGGCTGGAGTGCATGCAGTGTGGAGAGTGATAAGAGATGTGTCAAAAAGGTAGCCGGTGGCCACATCATGAAGGGGGCCTACTGGGTCAAGGTAAGGCCTGTGGACATTATTCACAGTGAATTGGGAAGTCACTAGGTGAATGACATGATCTGACTATTGTTTCCAAGGGTCATGGTTTATGATATGTGGATAACAGACTTGGGTTGGGAGGAAGGCGTCAAGATCACAAACAGGAGCCCAGCTGAAAGGCCACTGCAGTAGTCCTGGCAAGGGAAGGCGGTGGCCTGGACTAGGGAGGTGATGGCAGAGATGGTGGCAAGTGGCTGATGGGGATGTATTTTGCATACTGGGCCGACAGGGCTTCTCCATGGAAATGACCATGAGGTGGGAAGAAAAGAGACGGGGATATGCCAGGGCTTTGGGCCTGAGCGACTGGCTGAACCACCCTTTCCCCTTCTGAACGTCCAATGTAGTGCTCCGTGACGTGTGGGCAAGGGAGGACCACCCGGGAAGTGGTCTGTGTCAACTACAGTGACCACGTGATCGATCAAATCGAGTGCGACCCGGATTATATCCCAGAAACCGACCAGGACTGTTCCATGTCACCATGCCCTCAGCGGACCCCAGACGGTGGCCTCGCTCAGCACCCTTTCCAAAACGAGGATTATCGCCCCAGGAGCGTCAGCCCTAGCCGCACCCACGTGCTCGGAGGAAACCAGTGGAGGACCGGCCCCTGGGGAGCAGTGAGTATTCCCTGAAGCCTTTGAGAATTTGCTTTCTTCTCTTTCATTTGATGCAGTGCTTGGAGGCAAACAAACTAGAAACACCTCTGGAGCATATTTATGTCAGAAGGGATGGACACTGTGCATCTGCATTGGTTGAGGTTAACTGCAGTCCCAGAAGAGGTGTCACTTGAGACAGTCTGCCCGCACCTCTAAGCTACCTTCACTGGGTGGAGGGGAGGGGGTGTCACTGCTGGATGATTTGATCAGGCAGCTTCCTGGAAGGTCATTGTGAAGCTGTGATGATTGATCCTGGAGGTGGCAGGCAGCTCTTACCTGAAGGAAAATTAAAAGGGCAAAAGAATTTTCTGAAAGGAAGTTTTTAATGAAAGTCATTTCCCTTCTCGCTATTTTCCAGATGAGTGTAGTCTTGAAGTGGCACAGTTGCTGTGCCATTTGTAGTAGTAGATCACTGTCTTGGATGAGGAGAGAAGGACTAGGCTGGGTAAAATCTGTGCTTAGAGGGAAAATACCGTAACTGAATGCTTATCGGCACCGGCTTTAAGGAAAGATGCCTCTTCGGCAGGTCCCCTCTCCTCTTTGAGCCTGTTTCCTCGTCTGTAAAACAAAGTTAACAGTAACTCCACCTTCCTTGGGTTGTGGTAAGAATTAAATACGACGATGCAAATAAAGTGTTTTACACTGCCCACCGTCGTGAACATTTAATAAACGTCGACGATTATTTTTATTGTTATCGTTACCTTTGTCCTTCAAATTAGGAAGACCTTGACAAATAATATTTAGTTAGCATTCAAAGGAAAAATATGCTCTCGAAAGTTTCAGAATTTTTATTGAATAATTTTCGAAAAAATAACTTGATTGTGGAATAGTGGACATGTCTAAAGGAACTTCAGGAGGGGTAAGGTAGCAAGAGACCCTGGGGGGGAGGTATAGGGAGTTTGGTGTTTATTAATCTCACTCATGAAGTCTTCTTTTTAATTGTTTACTATTCATTTCCTTCGAGTACTGCTAATTGTGTTTAATTATTTCTGGACTAAAAAGCATTAGAAGGAACCTGTCAGTTTCCCACCATGGTTCTGTTGCAGTAAATTAGGTTTACTTTCCTGTGAATGCAGATAGCCACTGAGTGTTTTCGCACACTGCACCTGTGGGTTGTAAGCAGAACATCTGCCTGGAACCTTCACCACCTCATTCTCCTCCCTTACTTCCCACTTTGAGGCTTCCTTTACCTGGGTTAGAAGAAGTTTGGGTTCTGAGAAATTAAAGGGTGATCAAGAGAGGTCGTCACTGAGTGTCCCATGATTTTTCCAGTGGAAAAAATTCACAACTCAAACGTTTATTCTAATGATAACACTAGAACTTTTAAAAAAAGAAAAAAAGAGAAAAAAAGGCACTGAAAGCTATTCTTATTTAGGACTACATTTGTGGATAATGCATTCCTTTAAGATTGAATGATTCTGCCCTTGGGCAGAGTTCCCAATTAGGGAGGATTAGGTAACCTTTTTGCAGCAGTGGGCAATACCATTCTTCTCATTGTGCCTGTTTTTTGTTTGGGGATTTTTTTTTGTTCTAAGTTAAGTGAGGCTGAAGGTGGACAATGTGATTTTTCAGCTCTCGGCTGACTTACTCCCGGGAGAGCGTGGCATGTGTGTGCATCTCTGCATGGTTCGGGATGCATGGTTCTTCCTGCCTGCCACAGCAGGAAAGGCAGCAAAGAATCATGAACACTAGAGAATGGGAATCTAACGTTTTCAGTAGTTTCTGGAATCAGAACCTCATTTTACAGTATGTTTTTGCATAAACCTGAACCTTCTGTAAGTTTTTTGGTGTGTTACCAGCTAGGGGTCTCTGGCTGCAAGCAAAGACAAGGAATTGATTCCTTCCAGGGAAAGCAAAACAAACAATACTGTTCATTTAGCCCCAGGAGAGACTGGGACCAGGACATCTTCAGGGATGTCGCTAGGGGTTGGCAAATTTTTTCTGCAAAGGGCCAGGTAATAAATATTTTCAGCTGTGTGGACTCTGCAGTCTGTGTTGCAGCTAACCAGCTCTGCTGTCTTAGCACAAAAGCAGGCATAGACAATATGTAAACACATGGAAATGGCTGTGTTCCTATAACACTTTAGTTATAAAAACAGCTTGCAGGAGGCCAAATGCCAATCTCTGATCTCTAGATGTAACAGTACCTACAGTATAATTTCTTTAAGGAGTTTCTGTCTTAATGAACCCTTTTCAACTCTGAACCACCCTTGAGTTGCTCTGCTCAGGATTCAGATTCCCAGGAAAGTCTGATTGGCTCAACCCATTCCTCTTACTCCTTGATCAGGGAAATGTAGAGCATCTTAAAACACAGTCCCACTAAAGTGACATCCGTTGGCAGAGAAATGATTCCTTAAAGGAAAATTGGGCTGCCAGGTGTTAAGGGGAAGTATAGTAGGCAGATAAAAATACCAGATGTCCATCATCTCTTGCTTCCCTAGTGGCCATCCTCTCTCGTTCAGTGTGGATGATAGGTACAGGGTTTGTTCGAAGGAACGTTTACCTGGGAAAATATGTCATCTAGAGAGGACAGGGGCTTCCCTGGTGGCGCAGCGGTTGAGAGTCCACCTGCCGATGCAGGGGACACGGGTTCCTGCCCCGGTCCGGGAAGATCCCACATCCCACGTCCGCGGCTGGGCCCGTGAGCCACGGCCACTGAGCCTGCGCGTCCGGAGCCTGTGCTCCGCAACGGGAGAGGCCACAACAGTGAGAGGCCCGCGTACCACAAAAAAAAAAAAAAAAAAAAAAAAGAAAAAGAAATAAAGAGGACAGAAAAACTGTTAACAAAATTAGTCCAGAGTGAAATTCCACAACATGGGAATGGAACTAAGAATCCCTGTTAATCAAAACCTGGCAAAATTGGAACTGGAGAAAGATGATGTCCCATACTTCACCTGTGTATGGGAGTATAAAGACCCAGGCCGATGCTGGGTTCAGAACTGTGCAAGCACAAGTTCTAGACTGTGTGGTGCAATTGCTTGGCCCCCAGCTGAGCGCTATCTCTGTTTGGTCAGATTCTCAATAGGAAGCATCTGACTGGTCACTGGGCAGCCAGTAGATTAGTTGACCTTGGATTTGTTATCCTTCCTTGCTCCACTCAGCCATATTGAAGGGAAGGTAGCATGTGGTTTATGGAACTGTTGCTTCTAGAAACTCTAATTGGATCAGGCAGTAGATCCTGCGACCAGCACTATAGGATCTAATAGGGATACAAGTATGACATTGATCCCCTCTGAAGGAGCTTACCATTTTATTGGGACAGTAACACAGGTGACATAATAAACAAATAATACAAGATTTTATTATCAAAGGAAAAATTCAAGGGCCAAAATATATATATTCCAAATCTGTTTACAATATGGAAGGTCCTTCCCAATGTTTTAATTTCTGGTCCCCAAACAAAGCCAATTAAAATAATAGTTCTCTGTGTTTCTCACCTAATAAGCTGTTTAAAAGTAGAAAACAAATATTTTTAAGTTTCGAGTGAGTATATCAGAACCCTCAGAGAATAGAGGTAGGATTTTTGTAAATCAAAAATTACCTAAATATTTGCTCAGAGAGAATTCATAAATCTATTTTCCTGCTCTACATTTAAAAATTCAACTCAGTATTTTTGAAAATCCTTCATAATTGACCAGAATAGGCAGGGAAATTGAACTGAAGTCCAGCACAATAAGCAAAAAATAAACATTTTCACGTCTTTACACGGAAGAAGCCAACCAGCAAGGAGCAGTATTTATGGGTATTTTGAAATAACACTGGTTTGAGCTGGGGTTTCATAGCACAAATCAGCGATTGGAACGCGGAACTCAAAACAATGTTGCAGATGCGGTGGGAGACTTGATAATTCCTGAGAATTGGGTTGCTTGGAGGACTAGATGGTTGTTTTACAAGCAAACAGATTGTACAAGTTAAGGGTCAGAGTGAAGGAGACTAGCAAACACATTGGGTTTCAAAAGATAAGGAAATTATGGAAAGAAAAAAAACACTCAAGATGTAGATAAATAAGAGAGCTGTGAGAAGCTTGTGTGGGAAATTAGCTGAAGGGTGAACATAATTCTGTGAGAGCCATGTAGAGGGAGTAAGCACTAGGCTCGTGCACCTGAAGAGAGGTCTGTCAATATGGAATTCACGTTCACTGGGGAATAAAAATAAAGAAGGAAAACAAATCTTGCTACCTTTCGCCACGGAAGTAGAGGCTTTTGCCAAGGGAGAGATGGGAATGTTACCTGCAATGAAATGATATGTAAGTGACATTCCGTGACGCTTTCCTTGGGTAATTGAAGGAGTTAGGACAGAAGCTTAATTTCAACAACTGGCAATTCCTGAATCATGTGATTTGACCCCGGTGTTGAAAGGGAAGTTAAATGTTGTTTCTAAATAAGCGCTTGCGGTTTTGAAAAGAAGAGAATTTCCCAGGGGACTGTGGTGTCAGTCAGCACGTCTGTACCTCTCAGAGATGCAAAGGATGAATAGGACGGCTTTGGAAATCCCAAGACGTGATCACTCATTAGGCATTTATCATAAACACCTACTGAGACCTACCCTGCTCAAGGGGGAAGCCGTGTTTCTGCCCTCCAGGTGTTGCTAAGACGTGAACTTTAAACAGCCCCCTGGAAGGGAGGTTCTCAGGATTGCTTTCTGTCCATTGCGGACGACTTGGGAATGGTTTCTGCCACATTTGTCTCTGACCCTTCAACCCGCTGCTTTTTGTGTCCCTGAGAGGTAGGGATTAACCTGTTGACTGATGTCTGCTGTGTTCAGTGTTCCAGTACCTGTGCTGGTGGGTCCCAGCGACGTGTTGTTGTGTGTCAGGATGAAAACGGATACACCGCCAACGACTGCGTGGAGAGAATCAAACCTGATGAGCAGAGATCCTGCGAATCTGGCCCTTGCCCTCAGTGGGCTTATGGCAGCTGGGGAGAGGTGAGAGGAAGCTCCACTTATACATCCTTTGGGAAAAAACAAACACCAAACAGTGTTATTGTTCGTAGTTTATTTGAAGAAAAGAACTAGCTCTAGTTAAAGCTTCTTGATTTCAGGTTAACTAGGACAACTGTCTTAATTCTGGACTATTTTAAAAGTGCATTTATTACCAAGTAGAGACAGCTGGACTACATAGGAGAGAAAAGTTAGGAAAGAATGCAGATAAATGCTACTTTTAAATGGTTAACCTCTGCTGATTAACACATGGGTGCTTTTAAAGTGATTGAAAATGTGTGTTAAATCAGTCAATGGAAATTTTGCCATCTTCTTTGTAGTTTCGGGGTGTTTGTGATGCACCCTCGTTCCCATGGCATCGTGTCTCCTAATATTTCAAATCCCTGATGAACCAGAATGAATAGGAGCTGGTATTCCTATCACAGGTGATGCGTTTTAATTGTAGAAATGAATAATTAGCTGTATAGTCTCAAATAATAAAATGCTTCGGCTGTTGCCTTTTAAGAATTGCCTGCTATGACCGGTGAAAGGCAATAGAATATTTGGAGCAGACAAAACTGGGTTCCGTCCCCAGGCCTGGCTCTTACAAGCTTTGTGGCTTTAACAAATTATATAACTTTGCCAAATGTCTGTAGTCTCTTCTATAAATGGGAATAATAATGGCACTCACCTCACAGTGTTCACATCTATTATATGAGATAGTGCGTGTCAAAAGCCTAGCCCATAGCCTTCAATCACAGTTAACTGCTTTTATAATAATGATAATCAGTATTATTACTACCAATAATACTGATTATCATTACTATTATCATTCTATTATTATAAAGTGGGGTTTTGAGTCACCATCATGTGTAGGACTTAGATGCTTATTGTTTTGTATTTAATTAACAAAGACTATATCTCTCTACTCCTGAATCCACAGGGAGAACCCATATTTAGAGTTTGTTGAGTTGTTCTGTCTTGACTGTAAAATTTATAGAATAACACACGAGGATTAACATCGTGGAGACTCCCCCCCTCCCCCCACCAAGAGGGGAACAAAGACACATGAGATGGACAGGCATGGCTGTCCACACCCCTGGCTAAACGAAATCACGTGTCCACATTGCATGCTTTCACCCACGTAACCTAGTAGTCATAGGCACTCATAACGGAGAGTTTGTTAACTTTCGGTGATAATACGTCATTCTGGAGGGCTTTGCTGAAAGGCCGGAAGGGGAAGTCAGGTTTGGAGATGTGTATATTGTGGGTTTCCCAAAACTCCTCGTAAAGTTCTGTCCCATGGGGCCTGTGCTTAAGCTTCTGTAATTGGATAGAAGCCAGGAGAGTCCACGCATTTGCTGGTCCGTGCTGTCAGCACGGACCAGATCATTCCAAATTCTGTGGGAGATCTGGCCTTGACACAGCAGGGGAACAGTCAGTGTTGCTGGATGTGAGCACAGCCGTACTGTCCAAGAAATACAGCTTGTTCCTGCCTCAGAAGTGTGGCTCTAGCCAACAGTCAGAACCTCATCCAATGTTCCCACCACACTGTTTACTCATCCCAGGGGAAAGCCATCATATTATCCTCAGATTCAGAGATAACATAAAATATTTGAACGTCAGAAAGGTCTATGGAGACTAGAGTCACAGAATAGACAAAGGTTGGTGACAGCTTCTTAGACGTTGCCAGAAAATAAAACCAGCTAAGTCATTATTTCCTTTATTTGGTACTGAGTGGTTTTTAGATTTTTATGTTTCTTTGATTTTTGGTTTTGAATACCTCAAAAAAAGGCTGTAGTCTTATCCTACACACCTGCTGTTGAATTGACTTTGATCAAGTGAAACTCTCTTAAGCTCAGTTGCCCCATATATAAAATGTGGCAAATAATTACACTCTCCTCTTGATGAGATAATATATATAAAAGCACTTAGTACAGATGCAGAGCAAATGCTCAATAAACAATACCTACCATGAAAGTAGAGGGCTCCGGTCTGCTGTGTATATTACTTTTGATAACTCAGCTTCATTCTACCTACAGACTTACCTCGCCTGATGCTGTAATAGAGTCTGGCTAAGGCGTTTTTCTTACGGGAAAAGAAAATTTGCCACTGGCTGTTCAGGCAAAATAACTGCAGCCTTCCTTTTTCTTCTTCCAGTGTACTAAGCTGTGCGGTGGAGGCTTGAGGACAAGACTGGTGGTCTGTCAGCGGCCCAGCGGGGAACGGTTTCTAGATCTGAGCTGTGAAATTCTTGACAAGCCTCCAGATCGAGAGCAATGTAACACACATGCTTGTCCTCAAGACGCTGCATGGAGTACTGGCCCTTGGAGTTCGGTACGGCCCTAACTATTCATATTTGTTAAGCAAAATATGTAACTAACATGCCCAATTCCAAGGTGTTCTGGGTCACTCCTCTGAGACAGATAATTATCCTCCTCAGAAGAGCATCGCTGAAACTGTGCTATACACAGTCTGCTATTTTCTTCATATTGACATACAACAGAATTAATTTTTTTATGAGATTGCCAAAGTGACTTTACAGGTGACTTGTACCTCATACAGGCCTTTACCAATGCCCAGAAGTAGCATCCTTTCCTATAACTAGACTATATATATTTGTGTGTGTGTGTGTGTGTGTGTGTGTGTGTGTTTAAGAAACTAAATAACTCCGTGCCGTTATTAAGCTCCAAAGTGATTTAAGCAGACAACTCAAAAGCAGATATTCTTTACTTTTCTAAGCTGGTAGTTTTTTTTGTTTTCTTTTGCTTTCTTTTGCGGTACGCGGGCCTCTCACTGTCGTGGCCTCTCCCGTTGCGGAGCACAGGCTCCGGACGCGCAGGCTCAGCGGCCATGGCTCACGGGCCCAGCCGCTCCGCAGCATGTGGGATCTTCCTGGACCGGGGCACGAACCCGTGTCCCCTGCATCAGCAGCTGGACTCTCAACCACTGTGCCACCAGGGAAGCCCTAAGCTGGTAGTTTTGACTTTGGTGGGAAGATACCTGCTTATTGAGGCCAAAACAATTTTCGATTCACAAACTATATACCTTGCCTCTCTGTGACTCGGGTACAGCTCTCAACATAATCACCAAAAAGGTTGTGCCCACAAAATCGACTGAAACCATTTGGAAAATTCAAAAGACCAAAAGTGGACTCAATGACCTGATGCCATTCAAGGCATCTGAAATGTTCTCTCTTCTATCAAGACACAAAGCCTGTTTGAGACCATTTTTTTCTTTGGTCCTAGGCTTCCTTTGCGATCTACTTTTAAAGGACGTTGTGAGACAGATTCGCCACTGTAAATACTATGCAAACTTCTGGGGCAGCTTTTGGCAAACAGAAGGATAGGCTATATCAAAACGATACTGTGGCTAAATTGTGCCTTAGGTATGGAGTCATTAGGGCTGTTTCATGTAAATAGAGTAAACATTCCTGTGAATACATTAATTGCACTGCAGCTGAATTAATATTATATTAAGTCATATCCAAAAGCCTTTTTTATTCCATAGGGTTCTGAGGAAAGGTCTTAACCATTCCTAAAACCGACTGAAGAGCAGATTAACTGACCTGACATGGCTAATACCTGTTGACACTGCTAAGAGTCAAGGGTTTCAGTGTTGGAGATTGTGTCTGCAGGTAGAACACTAGCTGTATAACTACTGTACTTTGTATTAAGTAGAAATCTAGAAGAATTTAGAGCGTTATCTCAACTGGTACTATTCAGCTGGGCTCTTAAGGATTTTATTCAAGGGCATTTCAGATGTTTTGTTCACCCAGAGTATTTTGTCTGCAATACTGGCACTCTTCCAAAATGAACATTTTGAAAAAGATCAGAAATAACCTTAGAATGTCAAGAACAGCTTCTGACATTCCAGCTTCCCTAAGTCACCTATTACATATTATTTTTCATGAAATTTTCCCTCTTGAGCCCATTATATTTTCACCCCTTTCACTCAGCCAACACCAATACCACACTGGAGTATATATCAAAAAATCTAGTAGCTCTCTAAAAAGTTGTGTTTCTTTAATACTGACCAAAAAAATCTCCTAACCCTCAGAGGGTATGTGTGTGTGTATATATAATATAATAATAATATAATATTATATACTATATGTTGTATATAATATATATACAATATATATTATATAGTATATATACATTAGTTTCCACAGCATTCTTTCTTGAACACTTTCTAAACACAGCTTAATTTTTTTTTTACACCGGACCACCACCCTCTCCCACAGATATTTTAAGAGCTTAAGTGCTTAAGTTTAAAATATGATATGCTAATTAACTGAAGACTTTAAGTTTTTCTTACTGTAGTTGTTGTTCTTGGGCCTGCACATAGTTTTCTGAAACACACAGAGAAAAAGAGAGAGAGATTCTAAATGCTCTGGAACGCACAGGAGCAAATACACAGATTTTGAAAATATTTTTGCTGCCTATGCGATTTTAATGCTTCCTTTGTAAAGTGATCATTATTCAAATATATATTCAAATGCCTCTGCAGCCTGGGAGCAAGGCCACTTCTACAAGGTTTTTTTGTGTTTTTTTGGGGTTTTTTTTTTTTTCTGTGCTAGGGCGGGCCTCTCACTGTTGTGGCCTGTCCCATTGCGGAGTACAGGCTCTGGACGCACAGGCTCAGTGGCCATGGCTCACGGGCCCAGCCGCTCCGTGGCACGTGGGATCTTCCTGGACCGGGGCACAAACCCGTGTCCCCTGCATCGGCAGCTGGACTTTCAACCACTGCGCCACCAGGGAAGACGTAGAAGGCTTTTTATTGTGATTTTTTTAAACAACTAAATCAAAAGCATTTTATTTAAATAGATCCATTTGTAATATATTACTTAAATTATGTGTGTGAGGGCAGTCTTTTAGATTCTTACTGTAGGGTTTGGATTTTACTTTTACATTGACTTTTATTGATGCTTTGGTACAATTTCTTAGTAATTCTAGATTGAAGCATACCTCAGTGAATTGTGTTAACAGCCATAAAGCCACGTCTATGGTGCTTCATCACTGTAACTGAGAGTGACATTAACAACAAAAACTGTATTCAAGGTGCTAACATGTTGCTTTCAAGAGAAAGTGAACTAGATTTATTAGAGACCAAGGGTAGCCTTTAGTCCCCCTCCGGCCTTGTTGCTTTCTTTCCCCAAGTACTCCCAAGCTGGAGATAGTGTCGAGAAGCAACTATTGCTGTGTGAGTAGGTCTTTTCCAAGGTCAAAATGAAGATAGCCTAGTTCAACAGTTGTTACTAAGGAGCAGTATTTAGGAGAGAAACCCCAAATGCCTGTTAGCATGGTGTCCAGAAGCTTTTGTGAATGTAGGCTTCAGGTACCCATTTTAAGACCCTTCATTGTCGCTCAAGTCACTAGAGATTTAGAATCATGATTGTGGAAAACACCCTCCCCAGATTTCGTCTTTTCTGTCCTCTTTTGAACGTGTCCTTGCACTCTGACTTGGTAATGTTTTATTTTTGAAATAAGGTTCTTAACACTGATTTGCCTATTGCATGCACACATCCCGTGACTACAGGGATAAATTGGAAAGAGAGCTGTCAAACTGTAGTGGGAAGTGGGTTAAAAAATCTGTAGCATTCTAGAGTAAGCTGCTTCAAGATAAAATCAAAAAGGTTGCTAGGTGATGTCACCTATCCAAGATGGTCCTCCAGCCTTCCTTTTTGCATTGCCCCATGTATCTGCTTGCTGATTGCCTTGGAGACCATGATTCTCCTTAGGAGAAATTGCTTGTGTGAGTTTTTCATGCCAAAACCTAAATGTGTTCTCTGAGCCTTGCTTTAGGTGCTTTGGAATAATGCCTGTCCACCCGAATATTGAGAATTTATGAGCTCACAAAGGAACTGTGCTTTTGTTTCTGCCTGGCCAACTTATGAATTTGTGTCTACCTCATTTTCATATTGAAGTTTGCAGCTTCTGTAGGTAGGAAGAGAAAATGTCTGACATCAGTATTTTATCACCTCACCACATCTATCTCTAGCAAAAATAAAGATTGTAAATATCACTGCCATACTTTCCGAATACATTTTAAGCAGCCAAGCCTAGTATTATCTGAATATTTTGAGCAGTACAGATTTCTATGTGTTTATATAATAAAGCATATTTATTTTTTCCATGTTATTTAATTTTATATACAATGTTTAAAAATCAGTGTTTATCAGCAGACTGTAAAGGCAAATAGGCTGTGTGCTTAGAAATGCATGTATATGTTTCTTTTGGTTTTAAAAAGACACGTTTTAATTTTGTAAATCCCCTCCAACCTGTACCATCCCTCTCCCAAATCTGAGTTAGCCAAGTGGCAAGCTTTATGTAATTGGATAGTTCAAAATGTGTATTTTAAAGGGATACTTTAAAAAATATTTCTGGATTGGAAATGATGCTTAGTGATATAAACAAAAACATACGAGGCCTAATATTTTGTTGGATTTTTTTTCTTCTCTAATACTGTTGTCCTGATTCATTGAGTCTCACCTATGAAATATGAATGCTCCATTTATTATTGAATTTGTAGATAATGCTAAGGCATAGCCAGAAGACAAAACCAGTGATTAGGAGAAATAGTTCTGAATATGTCAGAGGAGCCAGGTACAGGAAAAAGCTCACGTCATGTGCATCAATTTGATCATACCTTATTCTTTGTGTTCAGATAACCGTAAAAGACTTACAACATTTGTCAATTTTGTTATTTGTTCACCTGCAATACATATCAGAAGCATTTCTTATTAAAGAAAAATAAAGAAAACATAACAGTAACTTGAAAGTTTTAAGAGAACCTGCACTTTTCAAAAAATGATAAATCATAAAGATGACCTCAGATCTCTTCTGGTTCCACATTCCCCTGCTGAGCCTCCATTTTGCACTGTAGTTTGTTATGGTAACTGTGGGGGAAGGGACCAAAATAAGGGAGTCCCTGTATGCATTTGAGGGTTTTTTAATGAGGTGCTGAATAAGATAACTTCTCCAAAGCAGGTGATCGTAGCTAACGTTTACTGAGTATTTACTATGTACCAAGCCAAGTTAAGCAAATCTGTGTCACATTTAGCCCCCATGTTACCCTGTTGAGAGAGGTGTTTTTATGAATCCATTTGACTCTGTGATAATCTACTTTAGCGATACAACTTCAATGTCAGTATACCTTTTTTTTTTTTTTTCCTCCCCTGGGAGAAGGAAGGATTTATTACTCGTAGCCAGTAAGGAGAATACCAGGGATCTTTTCCAAAGCAGTGTCTCCCAATGTCCTGTTTGTTTTGGTAGAAAGAAGCAGCGCATATTCAGAATGAATTTTTTAAACTCCTGCTTATATTCAATAAAAGGATATGCCTAAAACTCACACTCCATCTAGACTCAATGTTATTTAGCTAATACTGACATTGCCCCTTTGACTCCAGCAATAGAAAATCCAAGTTTATAACTTTTACTGGTAAATTCCCATAACCGGCAGCTATGAACACTTCAAACAACTGATTATGTTTAGGGAATGGCAAAATGTCTCTCTTTTTTATTTTTAAAATATCATAATAGCCAGATTCAGAGGATGACATAGATTTGGGCTATAAGGAATATCACATTAAGTGTGTATGCATTGTTTTATAAATATAAGATTTTTTTTTTTACTAATGAAGACATATCTTAAACATACTTCTAGTGTCTTTTAAGAAAGAAATAAGAAACACATTATTTGGCTCTATCAGTATGGAGTATAAAAAATAAGATAGGTTTTTTTTAATGAAAACATTATGACATATGAAATTACAAAGTTTATTTGAACTCAGGGTAGATTAAGACTCTATAAACCACTCATCTCACATGTGCTCCGAAAAAGCAAAACACTGGCCTGCATCTGTTTCATTGGAGATAAAACTTAGCTGGACTTTTTTTTTCTCCGTATTTACAGTGATTGTGTGCCTATCAGAGATTCTGTTCCTGCTTTCTGACAACTGATATTTCATGATAGCTTGACAGGTTTCTGTTTTTACAGTCTTAAAAAGTCCAAAGGTGGGGATGGGGGCAAGGGTAGGAGAGACGTTAGACCCTGAGGAAGGAGTGAAGGTCCTCCCGCCTGACTCAGGTCAGCGGAGTTGCCCCTCTGGAATGGACAGGAATGGAAACTTTGGAATGTGGAGTGGGAGGTAGAGGCTGAGTCCAAGTCTAATTGGCTGGGAGGGAATCCTGATTATTAAAGGCAGTTGAGGAAGATTTATGAGGAGGGCGTAAAAGACTCTGGGTCATTCCTTTAAAAAAAAAAAAAGTCATTCATTTTTCAGCTGATACTTTTTATGGGCCTACTGTGGGGCTAGTCTGTTCTGGATGCTAAGGATACAGCAATGAACAGAGCTATTCATTCTAGTGGGGAAACAGAAAATTTGAACACATATAGAACTGACAATTTTTTCCTGGAAGCCTCACTACAACCATAAAAATACAAATCGCTATTAGGAGATATATATATATATATATATCTCTTCATGTTGCTAATGATCTTTGTTCAACTGGTATAAATTACTGATCTTGTCTTTCCTTTGAAATGTGCATTTGCTCAATAATTTTCAGTGATAAATGCCCTCTTGCTGATGGCATGGAACCTTTCAAAACCTCCTGTCAGGAAATATGCTTCTGTTCACCTTTACATTAGAACCCGAACATGAGTTCAGGGGTCTGAGAGCCAGGATAAGTGGAGGGCCTGGCTTTCTGCCTCTCCTGTCTGGGGTCCTCAGCCTCCACACCAGCGTGGGAAGTTGTGGCTGAGAGTACATTTCCCCCTTTGTTATTTAATAGGTACCAATAAAAAGATCTGGAATGTGTGGATTGCCACATCACCATCTTTGCTTCTCGCTGTTGTTCATTTTCATGGATTGTTTTAATCACTGCAACATCCCTTTCCAGAAGTTTATAAAATAGAAAATTGGCAGCCAAGAAAAGAGTGTACAGGAAGTAGTATGGAAAAGAATCAATATAGGCTGAACCTATAAAGCCGCCATTCTTAGCCAGGCCTGCATCCCCTTTCTCTTATTAGAATGAGGTTATGCCTTGGCCACAGCAATCCAATAACTTTCCACAATGTTGGAAATGTTCTCTATCTTTGCTTTCCAATATGGAAGCCAGTAGCCACATGTGGCTAATATTAAGCACTTATTATGTGGCCAAGTACAATAGGGATACTGCATTTTAAATTGTATTTAACTTCTCTAAATATAAACAGCCACCTGTGCCTGGTGGCTGCCATATTAGACAGGGCAACCTCAGGCAATTAGCAGTTAATATTCAACTAAACAGGGGATCAGTAAACTTATAAAAATAAATTGGGGAGAAAAGCCCTATGTCAGCCTGTAATGGGTCCCTATGTAGGTTGCCCTTGCATCTAACACGTACCATCCTCTTGTCATTCTTCTGTTTTGCACCATTGTTTGGGAACACTTTAGTGGGTGTTCCCTGACAGCTGGGCATTGAAAAAGTAGCACAGGGAGATCAGCTCGGTGCTTTGTGACCACCTAGAGGGGTGGGATAGGGAGGGTGTGAGGGAGATGCAAGAGGGAGGGGATATGGAGATATATGTAAACTGTATAGCTGATTCACTTTGTTATACAGCAGATACTAACACAGCAATGTAAAGCAATTATACTCCAATAACGATGTTAAAAACAAGAAAAATACAATGGTCAAACCTAAAAAAAAAAAAAAAAAAAAAAAAAAAGGCTTTTAGAACCAGCTGTCTTTAGAGTAGTAACTCCAGGGCCTCCACATAAAAGCAGCTGTTAAAACAAACTCTCCTCTTTTGCATCTCAGAGTTCAAGTTCCTCATGGCAGTAAGTTCAGTTAAGGAGAAAGAATGTTTATGTGTTCTCTGGGTTGAAAGGGCATGGTGTAATGATGCTATTTAAGAGAAGGCAAAAATGGACAACGCCAGGTAACCACCTTGTAGAAGCTTGAATTCCAAGAGACCATTCCCTCTTTGAAGGAGAAGTTTCAAGAAGGCAACTTTCATATTCCCTGAGCCCTGTAGGTAAAGGTTGAGTAGATTAGGTTTATGGAGCTGTCTCAAAGACACTTCAGAAGAATCAGAGCTGAGGCTGTGTCTCCTCCATCACTATAACTGCCGTCATTTAACTTTGCCTCCCCAGTGTTAAGAAAACCATTATGGTTTGTTTCATGTTCATACCCTGTACTGATGCACCCAGAAATTAAAATGTATGTAACAACATTGGCTCCAGATTGGCTGATGATGTCATCATTGCTCTTTTCTACCGACCAGATAGAGCTGTGGGGTTTTTTTACCCCTTTAGGGTGACATCTGAATTAAACTGTAAACCATTCAGGTGGTCTGTTTTTAGAAGCCCTTTTTCATTTATTATCCTCACTCTTAGGTTGTCTATGTACTAAAATGGGAAATAAGTCAAATAACTCTCTGTAAGCCACTTTCTTCTGAAGTATCTCAGAAAGTAGATGAATGGATTGCTTCAGTTATCTGCAGAAGAGCTGTTTCCCCTCAGTTTTATACAGTGCATTTCCTCCCATAATTATTGTGACAGCTTTGACTTTTTATTATAACAGTCATTTACATTTTGGAGCATTTACTTTCTGCTAGAAATTATGCAAAGCAATTCACTCACATTATCAAATTTAATCTCTTCTACTTGATGAGCTTAGCACCATCAGATAAATTAGCTAGTTGGTTCTAGGTCAAACTGTGGCTGAACCAGGTTCTGAGCTTGGTAACCAAGATATAATCCCCTCATCTTGCTGTTTAGTTGGTGAAGTGGTGAAAAGCTGTGGAAAGAGGACATCTGCAGTTTAAGAGTTTCTGTTTTTCCAGATTGAAACTGCTTGAAACATTCTGGAATTATTGAGCCGTTTACAGATTTTGCTCAGAGCTCTAAAGGGATGAATATGAGAAAATTGTTTTTCTTAAAATTAAACCAGGTAAAGAGCAAGATTGGGGCTTTCTAGAAGACTTGCAGGGAAAAAAGCATGAAGTATTTATTAAGCACATATTAAGTGATATTTCTGACATTTTAATATACAAAGAGAATAACTGGAGGTAATAAATCTAAGTGTTTTCTTTGTTCAGTAGATACATAGGTAACCAGGATGAGAAATTAGATTTTGGTCAAGCCAGTTAGGGGACTTGTAGATGTCTGTGTTGATTAGGTTTATTGTAGAATGTGATATGCTGTCACACTACCAGTGAATTATGAAAAATGATGAAATTAAAATTTATTAAAAAGTGATCTCACACTAATAACTGTCTGCTTGAAATAAAACACACTAAATGCATTGAGATATCTTCCATACTCTTTCTTGAGCTAAAACTAAGCTACAGGAGTTGAACTCTTTTGGCAATGCTAAGGCTTATTCCTTCCCATTGGTAGGACAGTCAAACACTGTGAGTTCTGCCCTTGCGTTCACCTCGTTCTTTCCCCTTCGTTTGCCCAAATACTGATGTATTCCTCCATCCATGTGGCAAGTGCATGTTAAGATGTGGTTATGGTTTGGGAGGTGTGTAAGATGAAGTGAGGGAAGAGATGACATTAAAAAAAAATGAAACAAAACTTGGTTTTGCTCCCTTTTTCTAACTAGAACAAAGGAAGAAATGTAGACATAGCCACCACATTTCAAGTGAAAATCCTTTTAACTGAATCATTTACTGAATTGCCCCAAACTTTAATTTCCTTTGGGCTGTAGATGCCCACTGTCCAAGCTTGGTGCCTTACACACAGTAGGCATACTATCAACAATATTGAAATGAATGAATGAATGAGTGAATGAATGAACCCCTCAGAAGCTGATATCCTTGTTGCACTGGCCTAAACTACGGAAATAAAGAGCTAACTTGCAGGAGGGAATCATAAAAAGAAACACATAGGTTTGGATGCTGGTGGTGTATCAATAATGGTTTCCTGACTTGGAGAGTTGTATGGTAGTTATGTAGGAAAGTGTCCTTGATTTGGGGAAATTAGAGTTTGAGAGATGATGGCACATTATGTCTGCAAATTTTTCAGGAAAAGACAAAATAATAATGGCATATATGTATATATTTAGGGAGGACGAAGGAGGGAGCAAATGTGAAATGTTGACAGTTGGGGAATCTGAATAAGGGGCAGAGGGAGTTCTTTGTGATGTTCTTACCATTTTTCTTTAAGTTTGAAATTTTTCAAAATAAGTTATTTCTTTTTTAATTCTTAAAGAAACATAAATATGTTCAGCGTGTGTATTTTACTTCACAAGGAAGCAGAGAGAAGGTCTGGATTTATTTCAGGGCTTTAAAAATTCTGACACATTTTAGGAAGCTGTTTTTAATCTCAGATTTGCACTGTAACATCATAATAAAAGTGGGTGCTCTTGTCCGAGCTCAGAGTAAACAGCATCTTTCCTAGTTTTTCACTGGCTTTTTTCTCATGAACTTCTTCTTCCTCCTCCCCGCTACCTCCCCCCACCCCTCCCACCCAGGCAGCTAAAATGAAGGGGCCTCTGGGAATGGTGTGGGTTTTTGCTCCCCTTTTCCCGGGGAAATCCAGACTTTCATTGCCGGTCTTGCTAGTAAATTCCAGTAAATACTTGGCCAAATGCAGACTCCCCCTTTTTAATCCATTGCTCCCCAGTCAAAGCCCAGAATCCTTTGAAAGCTAAAGAACTTTTCCACAAGTATGTGTTGTTTGTTCTCCTTGTGCTTCATAAAAAGCCCTCGCCCAACCAACTCACCTATTCCTGCATTGCAGTTGGCCCTTTCTTAGTGAAATCATGATTTCCTTCTCCTTGGTTGTCTCTTAATCAGCTGTGAAGTATCTGGGAACCCCTTAGCAGCTAGTGGCAGGTGACAACTGTGATGTCAGGGAGGAAGTGCTGTCCAGAAGAGCCTGTTTGTTTCATTGTAGCTGCGATCTTCATTGCTGTGCCTGGGAATTGATTTTACACTGTACATGTCACGTTCTCTTAAGACCAGGGATTCCCAACCCTTTTAGCCTAGGATCTTGACCTTGTTGATGTTCAGTGGGCCGTTTACCACCCCCCCCATCCAAAAAAAAGGCTCTGTGTGCCCTGACCCCCACCAAATGAATTAAAATCAATTCAGTTTTGAGAGCTTGTTGAAGGACTTTCTGAAAACCTTGGGGTTATTCAGGGTTCTCAATCAGGGGTGATTTTTATCCCCCCAGTGGACATTGGGTAATGTCTGGAGACATTGTTGGTTGTCATAAATGGGTTTGGGGGGAGGCGGGTATTACTGGCATCTAGTGAAGAGAAGCCAGGGCTGTTGCCAAGCATCCTACAGTGCACAGCATGGTCCCCATAGGAGAGGGAGGACTCATGATCAGAAGTCAAGGCTGAAGTCATAGTTGCAAGCCCTGTGGAATGACTGTGGTTAGCTCTCAGAAAACACTTCTCTCTGGAGAGTTAAATTTTCCATCAGGTAGTATGTGGAATCCTAGGAACCCAGCAAGGTCAAAGATTTTAAAGAATGAACTGAAAATAGGAGGTTTCAAAGTTGTCTCACCAGACTCTGAATTTGCAAACCAACAAGCAGTGTCATTCAGTCTTTTCTGGAGCCGGGAGGGGAAGTCGTTGATATGTACAGATGTGCCCAGTGTGGTACAGAGACATTCCACGTGGCAACTTTGGCAGGGGTCACTAACTTTGGATAGAAAGGCATAAATGAGGATGGGAATTTCTACGAAAACAAGCGTTATTCCAACATGTTTGTACTTTTGGATTGCATGAACTGATAGCACTGCTAGTACAGAGATGATAGATAGATAGGTAGATATCGATAGATAGATTCCTTTGCCTTGTATGTTTCAATCAAACAGCACTTCCCTCATTCATGGTAGAATTTGCACATGTGTAATGCTGTAGCTATATCTAGGAATTGGTTTCAGAGTTGAATATTTAGGAGTTTTTTGGGGGGAGTACTTTTATAAAAGCATAATTAATCCTAGTGAGCATTTTTATCTGGGAAGTAGGAGACCAGTTTCTTACTAGAGACCGAGACAGTGGTACAGAAAGTGTTCCATGACTTGTGAAGAGGTCTGAAACAGGGTTTCCCGGCCTCGGCACTATTGACATTTGGGACCAGATACTTCTTTGTTGTGGGGTGTTGTTCTGGGCATCCTAGGATGTTTGACAGCATCCTTAGCTTCTACCCACTAGAATGCCAGTAGCACGTCCTCTTGGTTGTGATAACCAAAAATGTCTTCCGACATTGGCAAATGTCCTCTGGGGGCAATATCATCTCTCCCTCATGGTTCAATGAGTGTCTTACAGCAGAACTTTCCTTTGCATATTCCCGTAGGCATTAAGTAGGTATAGTCTACAGCATTTCCCAAGTTTGTTTGATACCAAATTCCTTTTTCTTTTTTTAAGTCAGAGAAGTCTTAGAGGTTTTAAAATTGTACTCTTCCTCCTCTCAGGGAAGATAAATCATTATGTTGTAGAGATCACCAGGTTTTCACAGTTATTTTCCCACCAGTTGTCTTTTTTTAAACTAGCAGAGGAAACCCTGATCAGCTTTTTCAGATATGTGGCATTAACCTGGCTTTTCAATACATGAACTTCCCGGGGAAGAAAGTTTCTGAAATTCTACCCCTTCATACGTCTCCTTTCCCACTTTTCAAATCTTTTCTGCTTTAGCAGGTGGCAATTGCTATGTATTTGCCAACCTCAGACCCCCATGCCACACAGACACACGTACTTATGATCAGAATGGCAGGTGCAACTCCAAGATCCGTGGCACAGAGAACATTTTAGATGATCCATCTCCTGGCCCTAGAAGGAAAATCAATCTCAATTCTTCTTCAAAAAGGTCACTAATGATGACCATAAAGTCTAATAGAGACTCCAAATCTTTGAGACCGGAGAAGAAATCTATTGGTAGAGGAAAGGCAAGCAAAATGAACCCAGACACTGTCATCAACCTCAGAAGTTTTATGGTAGGACCTAAACTCTAATGAAATATTGGATTCTTCCCACAATGTTTAACCTTTATTGGATAAAAGACCAGAAATTCTTATAAAAAGAAAGACATACACATTGGAGCTCAATGTAGAAGAGACCTTGGTTCTCCATAAGACAAATGAGTGCTACCTTCCAGAAGTAATCGGAACCTTAAATTACCAATGGACTAACTATGTCAAAAGCTCTTTCAAATTAGAAGTGGAGTTTTGCCTTTTACCTGATTATGATCTTACCAGTTATTCTGGGCTATGAGATGATACAGCCACTAATGAAATCTTGCTTCTCTGAATGAATGGGTTTCTCCACATCCCAGTCACCTGATGACCAATGGTCTTACATGTCTTGATGTGGCACATGAAAGTGCCTGTCTGCAGTAGGCCAGATGGATTTGACCAGAAGTGGAGAAAGAATAACAAAAGGCCCACATTCACGGATCATCTTCTGTGAGCCAAGCTTTGGGCCTAGTGCCTTGTAAGCATTATTGCAAATCCTCATATAATCCTTACAAAATGGTCCCTATGTGTCCATTATGCAGGTAGCAAAAGTGAGCTCCACGCAGGCTAAGCAAGTGTCCCAGCATCCTACAATCAGTAATTTTTGGATCCAGACCCGACTGACTCTCAAGCTTCATGCTTTCCCACTCCCTCTCTGGAAGGGCTTTCAAAACTTCTAGAAATACTGATTTTGATTTGTGACACATCCAGAAATAGGCTCTTGCCCTAGTAGAAACCAGTTTAGCTCCCCTCTGCTTTTTTTTTTTTTTTTTTTTTTTATTTTTTTTTGCGGTATGCGGGCCTCTCACTGTTGTGGCCTCTCCCTCTGCGGAGCACAGGCTCCGGACGCGCAGGCCCAGCGGCCATGGCTCACGGGCTTAGCCGCTCCGCGGCATGTGGGATCCTCCCGGACCGGGGCACGAACCCGTGTCTCCTGCATCGGCAGGCGGATTCTCAACCACTGCGCCACCAGGGAAGCCCTCCCCTCTGCTTTTTAAAAGCCATTAAAACTGAGTCTTTGGGGTCTGAATTTTTGAATAGGCCCTATTATAACACTTCACTTGATTTTGAATGGTTTTCAAAGGAACTCAGAAATTGGGCTTGGTCACCCAACACTCTCAGACCAGAGCTCGGAAAAGGGTTGGTTTTCCTCTGTACATTTATAGCACGCTAGAACAATGTGAATTAGTACATCTTTAAGGAAAGATCTGCTGAACTAAGAAAACTAGGTATTTCTGAATGTGGCCTAATCCTATTATTTGGGTAATTACCACCTCACTTAGTAGGGAGACTTGTGGTGGCCAGCTTGTAGAGAATGTACAGGAGATTGAATTCAATCTACAGTTACAAAGTCTCAGGCTTGATGTTGGTTTTGTAATCCTGAATACCCTACACTCTGAGAGCATTTTTCTAAATGAAAGGGAACTTACAAAAAATCAGGCTCAAACATAGACACATTATTTTGGAACAGATGGTATAAGTCTTTAGTTTGTTTTGCTTTGCTTTGCTTTTAGATGTTTCCAGCCAGAATGGAGATAGACAATATCTGGCCTAGATAGAACCCATTCTGGTCCATTATATTTCTTTGTAGTCTATTTTCAGTCTGTATATCTACATTTTTTCCATCTGGCAAAAGTGTCAATCTAAGGTGACATCTTTGGGAAGGAGAAACAACATTTTGTGACCCTAAGAGTATATGGTGGTCTCAGTGGCTGTTAGCCAAGCTTTCGGTGTTAGTCTTGCCTGTGTAGGACAGTGTGGTCTTCTGAGTTCCCAGCTTCTAACCCTTGCTGTCCATTATCTTACATCATATTCTCAGATAACCTTCCTCTTAGATGTCTCCTGTGCGGTATTCAGTTCTGTAACTGTGAATTAAATATTAAACCACAAGAGTGCTTAGCCAGTTTTAGATTGAATAGACACAGGCGATAGGAGAGAGCACGAGTTATTTATTTGGACCCTACCAATGAACTGAGCATTGTGTAGAATGTTTGCTTCATCCTTAAAAATTCTTGTGAGATAAGTGGCTCTAGGCTCTATTAGATACTATTCATTCACGCATGCATTTGTGTGATCCCTGAGTATTCAAGTGTTTTCTATAAACTAGGCACTGCTCTGAGCACTGGGGAGATAGCAGTGAACAAAACAGACAAAAATCCTTGAACTCATCAAGCTTACATTCTAGTGGGGAGGGGGAGATAACCTATAAATCACAAATAAAACAAAAGTTGAAATATGTATTGTGAAAGAAAGTGAGTGGCGCCATGGATAAATATAAATTAAAGAAGGGAGAAAATAGCATGGAAGAGAAGGTGGGAACTGTAATTTTAAGGTCAGGCAGATCTCCAATAAAAGGTGACATTTGAGCAGAGATCCGGGAAAATACAAAAGTAAGCTATGTGGATACCCAAGAGAAGACTATTTCAGGTGAAGACCTGGAGACGGGAGTATGCCAGGCATATCTTGGCAGTCGCGAGGCCAAGGTGGCTGGAACAGAGGGGGTGTGGATGGTAGGGTATGAAATTAGAGATGAATTGATGGAAGGGAACATGGAAGTTGATCGTGGGAGAGGGAGAGAAAAGGACCATTGGAGGGATTTTTGCTTACACTTAGTGAAGTAGGAAGCCATTGGTGGGGGAGGGAGAGTTGAGTAGGAACGTGGATTTGTTTTAAAAGAATGAGTCTGGGGCTTCCCTGGTGGCGCAGTGGTTGAGAATCCGCCTGCCGATGCAGGGGACGTGGGTTCGTGCCCCGGTCCGGGAAGATCCCACATGCCGCGGAGCGGCTGGGCCCGTGAGCCATGGCCGCTGAGCCTGCGCGTCCGGAGCCTATGCTCCGCAACGGGAGAGGCCACAACAGTGAGAGGCTCGCTACCGCAAAAAAAAAAAAAAAAAAAGAATGAGTCTGGCTTCTGAATTTAGGGGAAGCTATAGGAGGAACAAAGATAGAAACAGGGAGAACATTAGAAGCCGTTGGAGTAACTCAGATGAGAGTGCTCAGTGAGAACTAGTAGGATTCTATTTTTTTTTTTTTTGGATTCTTTTGCTATTTAAAAATATTTATTTATTTAGGCTGCACCAAGTATTAGTGGCGGCTTTGTCGCGGCACACGGGCTCCCTAGTTGCGGCATGTGAACTCTTAGTTGCGGCATGTGAACTCTTAGTTATGGCATGCATGTGAGATCTAGTTCCCTGACCAGGGATCGAACCCAGGCCCCCTGCATTGGGAGTGCAGAGTCCAACCACTGGATCACCAGGGAAGTCCCAAGAAGTGGTAGGATTCTGACATATTTTTAAGATAATGCCAAAGGATTCACTCCAAATTTAGATATGGGATACAAGAGAAAGAAAGGACTTGGAATGACTCCAGATTTTGTGCAGTGGACAAGTAGATGGATAGTTTCCATTGATTGAAATGAAGATAATAGGAAGATCAGGACGTCCGTTTTAGACATGTTAGGTTTAAGATGCTTACTTACCATCATCTCATACCTGGTTAAGTATCTTGCATAAGATCACAAAGGAATAGATAGCAGTGGTCAAACCAGGTCTGATTGATTCCAAAACTGAATTCATAACTACCACGTGCTTCTGCCTCAACCCTTGGGTTTTCATTAGAATAAATCTCAGAGTAGTGCAGGAATCATTTAAATTTCACAGAAAACCATCAACCAGGATTTTAGCCACTTGTATGCCCAGTCTTCCATGTTGTGAGCCACTTACATTTTAGTTGGGTTTTATTTCTTCTCATCTCATCCTTTCATAGTGGTACTTTTGAGCCTTTTCTTTAGCAAAAGGTAAGCAGGAGGAGGAGACAAGGAAAGCCACAAAGGACTTGACTAGCACATATTGATAGTAACTTGGTCTTATCTGAAGTACCAGTAGAGCATTGCAAAGTTGGAGGAGGAACATCTCACTCAATAACGGTTAAGATGACCTTTTTCCCTCTCACTGAGGTATATTTCTCTGATTACAGACTCAGATAGGTGTGCATATTTCCATTACGGGATGGCATTAATATCCACTCAAAAGCAAATTCATTGCATGAACTACTTTCCCCCAAAAGTTGTAAATTTTTCGGTGTAAGATATTTGACATACTGGCAGATAAAGATGTTCCTTTCACACGAAACTGATGCAGGAATGGCCAGACAGGCAGAGACAGCAAGATTGGAAGAAGCAATTAAACGAACCCTGCCCTAGTGTCTTTTAAATGGCTGAAAGCTCTTTGGGAGGAGGAAGAAGCTCAAGGGCTGGACATTGGTTGGGTGCATGAAAGTCCAAAGACAGCCTGCCTGCATTGCTTTTTTACAGAAGCATTCCCAAAAGTGACTTTAGCTTCCCAGGTCTGTCCCGTGGGACAGTAGCCCAAGTCATGAGTGGGTCTACGCAAGTGCTATCATCTTCTAGCAGAATGACATCTCCAGGTAGCCTTGAACCCTCCAGCCTGGGCCCTTAGTTACAGTCCACCTTCAGAGCACCAAGAAACGTGGAAAAGCCATAACTTTTCCATCACACACTCACTCAGACTCTTCTGCACCCACCTTTGAAACAGCTGAGAATAAAGGATGCTGGAACAAAAACCTCACCCATTACCCTTCCCATCTTCCAGTCTGCCTTCATAAATACTTCTGTGGCTAGCCCAGAGTGTGGGTCCTGGTACCATCTTCACCTCCTTCCTGAAAAATGCCAATATCATGATTTTGCTGAACTTGGGTTTCAAAGAATCATCACGTCTAAGCTTGAAAGGGAAAAGAAGCCTTAAAAAATAGGCACTGTGCTTGGGAATGGGGAATCAGAGGGCATGTTAGTGGTAGCAGAGCCTGATGACATAATATACCTCAAATCCCTGAGGGCACCATTGGATGTATCCGCTCTAGAAATCACCACGTATGGCTTTTGCGAATTTTCTTGCTTTTTGTTTCTATCTTGATGGGGAGAAAAACTGTAATATTTACACTCCTGCAGAATAAGAAGAACCCCAATTTGGGTTTTGCAAGTTCCACAGCTAATTTCATAGGCTACTGTATTTCATGTTAAAATGTATTTCCCACCTCTAATAAGAAGTCGTTATATTATGAGGTCGCAGGCTGTATGGCTGGAGAGCCTGGTACCTCATAATTCTTGGGGGGTGATGGGAGGTGGCAGTCATGAGCATCTCTCACTGCCTCCCCTTCTGTTCCTGGCCCTGCCATCTCCCTTGCAAGGCGTATGCGAGGCCACCTACTTGGATATAGTATTGACAGGAGCCTTCAAGTGTGCTCCGAGAGTTGACGTGTGAATCTTAGTTCCCTTTCTCCCACAGTCTTAGACCTTTGTAGCACTGCAAAGGCTGAGGGTATTGGGGGTCAATGGGGCTGGAAGGATGGCCCGATGCCCCATCCAGCTGCGATGACTCTGATTCCTACATCCGCTTTCTTCCTTGGTGTTCCCTGCCAATCTCATGCTTTCTCAGCTCCTTTTCATGGTAATAAGTGCCATGGTGGTCCTGGACATGAACGGCCATCAGGCAGGCCTGTCAACACTGGCTTAACGCCCTGAAGTCACAGCCCTTGTTTCGTGGCCAAGCTTTCTCTCCTTCCTCCTCGGTCATTTTGGATCCCTGATGCCCCTGTTCAGAGCCATTCTTGTATTGTGAGAAGCCCTATGAACATTCCTCTAAACACGTTCGCATCTCCAATGAGCAGATACGCTTTCTGACAAAGGACTCTTAGCACTCCCGCAGCTGAGCTGAACCGAGCAGGGAAGTGAGTGAATGTGTGCTTGGTAATGGTTATCACTGATGTGGATTCTGTGCTTCAGGACATTGAAAGAAATAACATAATAAAAAAACAAATGAGAAACACAAGGAGTTTTTGAGATAATAAGCGTGAGCAGGAAACGACAGAGTAAAAAAAGAGATATGGCTTTCAGAGATGGTTCCTTTCTTTTCCTTGTCTTTCTGTCTTCTCTGGTTAGAAGAGACCATATTAATAAGTAATAGTCTATGAGAGTGAAAAGGGCACTGCAGAAGAAAAGGAATCATCAACATTTATGTCTGCTCTGGGGATTTCTCTGTGACCTTTAGAAAGAAAAGCTCTTCACCCATTCACAAGAGGGAGATTTTGCCAGATAAGTTCCTCGTTCACCCAGCAGTGCCAGTATTAGAATGTTAATTTTAGACTCCATGAGTAAACATATATTTTTTAAAATACTCAACTTTTAAACGGCATGTTAGATTTTTTTTTTTTTTTTTTTTTTTTTTTTGCGGTACGCAGGCCTCTCACTGTTGTGGCCTCTCCCGTTGCGGAGCACAGGCTCCGGACGCGCAGGCTCAGCGGCCATGGCTCACGGGCCCAGCCGCTCCGCGGCACGTGGGATCTTCCCGGACCGGGGCACGAACCCGTGTCCCCTGCATCGTCAGGCGGGCTCTCAACCACTGCGCCACCAGGGAAGCCCAGGAGATATTTGTAAAGAGTGCACTGAGTAGAAGTAGCAGTAGCAGGAACAGTGAATGCGTATTGATTTTACACTGTCGGCCCAACACCGAGAGCTTGGTATGCATTGTCTCATCTAATTGTAAGGCAGCCCTGTTGCGTATACATAGTGCTGTTATCCCCATTTTACAGAGAACAAATCTGAGCTGAGAGTAACTTGCTCCAAATGCCACTATGGTAAAGTGGCAGATAGCACTGCAACGTAGGTCTGACTCCAAACCCTGTGCCTTGAAGGGCTACATTTTAGAGCAAGGTGAAGACAAGCACCCATGGTGAGCTGTGGAATCCCACGCACAGCCACCCCATGGGATTTGTTTTTAACTGGTACCTTAGAAGAAGAGGTGGTTAAACTCATGCTTGTTCATATTGGTGTTGGTAATTCCTCAAAGCCAGAGGCACAGAATCTACACCTGCCTTGGCTAGCCCCAGCCCATCCTGCTAGCTCTCTGTGATCATGACTGAGTTGCACTGGAAGGAATCAGGACACCTGGTTAGCTGTGGTTCCCAAGCAACACACAGAACGCCAGAATCTGGTCACAAATACCCAGTGCAATGGGCACCAAATAGTGTTCCTTGCCAGGTACAGGGGCTCCTAGTCATAAGCCTACGTCTATTCCTTCTTTACTGTGTGGCAGTGAGCGTGACGTGTCTGATTTTCCATAGCACTGAATCTGTAAAATAAATACATGGACTGATTAAAAAAATATATAAAATATGCTGAGATGACCTACAGCTCAGAGATTTGAGAGCTTAGTCCTTGGTGAATCGGCAGGCCAAAATTTACAACCTGTAACCTTCCATTCATGACCACGCAAAGGGCCGTTCACCATGTGGCATCAGGCTGAATGCAAAGGGTGAATCGACCTTGACAAATGGCCAAGAGAAGACCAGAGTGTGGCTTTGGGCAAAGAGAAATGTGGCTCTTTATTTATATTTATGTTATTGTATATGATGGTATATTTACTTTTCATAGCATCTTTCTTCCCAGGGTGCTAAAGAGTTTGTGAAGAAAGTATTAAAGTCAGAAATAGATTGCGTAGCCATCCTCTTCCTGGGAGACTAAGGAGTCACAGAGGTCTCTGAAATAGTCTTAAGGGACATTTCTTTAAAGTCCTAGTTTTCTGTTATCACCATGGGTAAGCAGAGGTGAGCAGCCCATTTTCTTAACCAAGCCCTCTCTTCAGTATAACTTAGGGGAGAAAATGGCGGTTCTTGAAAAACACATGCTGTATGTGAAGGCTAACTCTGCTTGCTTCCTGGCTCTGTGACCCTGGGCAAGTGGGGTCACCTCTTTAATCCTCAGTCTCCTTATTTGTAAAGAGGAATCCTAATAGTACCTGAGCCACAAGGTTGCTGTAGGGATTAAATAGGAGAAGCCAGTAGCCTTCAGCTTATGGCCCCACTCACAGTAAGCGCTCACGGTGTGATTTCTAACAGTTCTACTCCAACCGAAAGAGTGCTTTTGGGGTGGCCTCTTTGAATTTAAATAACAGCCAAATCAGTTCAGCATTAGCACTGGGGGTCAGATTCCAGGTGGTTCTTTCTTGAAACCTTTAGGAAAACATGACATTTGGTTTATAGTACACTTCTATGATGGCTGTAGCTTTCATGTATTCATTCCCAGTGCCTGCAGTGTGGAGAGCAGTAATAAACATATGTGGATTGCAGCTACTATCTTTTTTCTATGTAATGCGCCCACATGGTTTTCCAGGTCTTGCACTGAGCAGATTTGAAACTTTGATCCCTAAGTCTACCTCTTTGCACTCAACGTTCTTTCCCCCCGCCCCCTGGTGGAACAGTGGGTACAGGCTGGAATCCCTTTGCCTTTTCCGATTGTGTGATGTTCATGCAATACTCACGTCACTTGTCATTATAACTGGCAAAGGCAGTTCTGCACCTTGGGCATGAGCGTTGCCTCCTTTCTGATATCATCCTTTCCAGATGAGGTCTGCCTTTATGTTTCTTAAACAAAGTCAAAATGAGAGGAGAATCAAGAAGAGCTTGTTGGGGAAAAAAAAGAAGAGCTTGTTGTTATGAAAAGACACACTTCATTTTTTAGATGAAGTGATTGTTGTTTGTTTCATATTTTATAGAATCACAAGGGAAAGGCCTTGAATAATAATTAGTACAGTCTCCTGTCTCACAACAGAACTCTACCCACCAGTGTCAGAGTGATGTCAAAAATCCTTAGATTGTCAGAGTCTTGGCTTAGCTTGGTAATGGATTCTAGTATATGACCTTTCTCTTGGCTTCTCAATTCTGTCTTAGTTCTAACCTGCTGTCAGCCAGTCCTCTGGTTGGAAATATGGACTAGTTGATCAACACCCTCCATAAGACATTTCATATAAACAGAATCTTATGTATACAGATCACTTGGAAATAGGAATCACACAGACACACTCAACTGTGCCCACTCTGCTGGGACTGTCCTCCTAGACCATCTATTAACCCTTATGTATAAGCATCTGCTACAACTCAGGCAGTCCTGGTCCACACCCCACCCACTCCGGTGCTTCCTCTGAGCCCCAGCATCATCTAGCCCCATCGAGAAGCTTCCTTCTAGCCAGATTCTGTGTGCATCCCTGACCTAAACCCTCCCCTTCCTATTCCTTCTTGGCTCCTCGTGGCGTCCTTACCAATTCCGTGCGGTCCTCCCGTCTCCATTTGGATGTCCAGGTTCTCAGCAGCCTCAGCAATGCTGGGGATCTCATTCTTTCTAGGTCTTCACCCCTTCTCATCCAGGCAGACACACTGGGGTTGTTTGCTGGCTTCTCGGCGACTGAGACACCCAGCCCCTCTGTATAAGTGAAAGAACCGATGCAGGACCACCCTAATGCCAGGGACAGCACACTAGGAACAGTGAGATACAAATCCACACCACATCCAGAGCTACCACTAGAGAGGGAGCCAGTTCTGTTTCCACCAGATGTGTCGAAATGCAAGGATTTTAGACCTTCCTCTAAAAAGTAAAGACAGCATCTGAACAAAGCTTCACATTAAACATTCCCTTGGAGGGACCTCGCAGAAACAAAAGCCCAGGCATTTGAGATACTGACCTTGGTGTTTCTGTGTAACAAGCAGAGATTACTTTGTTTGAGAGTGTTGCTCAAAGTTGGGGAGGAAATCGTTCTCTTAAACAAGTTGGCTTGTTTCCCCAGGGGACAAAGTCAGAGTCCTACTGGCAAACTAGGAGATGATTTTGGCTGTAAATGTAAGGAATTAAATATTCCCCAGAGCAAGAACCCTCAGATATGTAGCCAATAAATAATATGTACTGGGTGACACTCTAAATTTAACTATTATATCTGTGACACACATTGATGCAAAAATCACTGCCTGGGAAAGGACTGGAAAAAATCAGATGGAAATTTCCCTCAGAATAGAAGAGCTGAAACCTGTGTTTGATTATCAAGATGATAACTTCTTTATGAGATCATAATAGACCCACTAATAAACGTGTTAGATAGGAAAATTTCCACAAGCAGCTGCTTTTCTTCACTGGTAAGTTAGAAAGCATGAAATGAAAAGTGTTTGCTATCAGATTAGATACCTTGTGAATTTCCTTATCGCTTTTAGATCTTAATTTGAGGCAAATAATATGTGTAGTATTACATCCTGTTTTCCAAGTCAGTTCCATTGAAGTTCCCAAATAAGAAAACCACACATAGGAATGGGTGGGATACAACTAATCCAGATATTTAAAAGATTTTTAAGGCTTCATAGTTCGTGTCAACTTCATCTATCTTCATTTCACGGGCAATAGATGTTGGTTGCACCAGTGGTGCCCCTCAGGTGAATTATTTTCAGTGATGTTGTTGATAACTTAATTATTTTCATTGTGCTGTTATGTTCCCAACAGACATCTAGCCACTTGGATTGGAGTCATGTGGGAAGAGATATATACATATAAAGCATTTTGCTTATGCCATTTGGAAAACACCTTTTGTCTCCAGTAATAGTACCTATCTCTATGGTTATTGGAATGATTAAATGAGATAATGTATATAAAGTCTTAGAGCAGTGCCTGGCACCCAATAAATGGGAGAAAGCTGTGCCTTTTCTAATTCTGCCTCTGTAGATTGCTCCCTACTTTTCGGTTATCTCTTCCAGTGACCACTAAATGGGATTTGTTTCATTTGTGTATTCAACATTTACTGAGCACCTAATAAGTTCCAAGAATTATGCAAAGTGCTGGAGTACAGCTCCATAATCCTTGCCCCCATGGAACTTACAGACCAATGGGTAGATTACTAAATCAGCATTTCTACCAATTCTCTTTCTCCCCTCCATAAGAAGGGACAGCTTGTCTGGACTGTTTGTATATTGAAATGATGATCCTTCAAGGTAGACTTGCTTTAAGTTGACCCATGTTCATCTGATTTTAATAAGACAACTATTTCTTCACCATAATCAAGCACATTACCACCCATGAATCCATATCCTTTAAGTGCAGCTCATTTCCTACAAAGTAATATATTCTTGACTCCCAATGCAGTTTTCCCCATCTCTATTCATGTCATCACTGTCTATCCAGTTGCCCATACCAGAAACCCAGGAGACCTTCCTGACTCTGCCCTCTCGCCTCCACGCCACAGCTGATCCATCAGGAATTATCATTTCTACTTCAAAAAATGCGTCTTCAATTCACCAACTTCCTTCACCCCTCCACTCTGCACCCTAAGATTATGCCACCATCACCTCTTGCTTGGACAAATGCATTAGCTTCCTGAGCAGTTTTCTTGTTTCCACTTATGCTGTATTTCCACTCACTGCCTAGCCGGTAGTCAAAGTAGAATTTTTGAAAGGAAAATCAGACCGTGTCTTACCCCGACTTAAAACTCCTCAGTGATTTTCCCTCTCGTGGAGGATGAAATATATTATTATGACCTATGAGCTCTGCATGGTCTGGCCCCAGGGAATGCCTCAGGGAGCCCTCTTGCAACCACTCCAGCTTGTTTTCTTCAGAGTACTCATCTCAGTTAGCATGTATATATTTATTTTTGTCATCACTTGATTAATGCTGGCCTCCCTCACTGGTCTGTAAACTCCACGAGGGCTGGAATTATATCAGTTTTACTTATCACTGGATTCCCAGCACTTTGCATAACGTTTGAAACTTAGTAGGTGCTCAATAAATGTTTGCTGAATAAATAAATGAACTCACCTCAGATTCTAACTGTGCCTGTATTTTTTGGTGGAAGTAACATTTTTAAATATTAAAATAGTCACTGATAGCAGGGATTATCTGTGTGTAAGTCATTAGACAATTGGTTTATAGGTATACTTCTTGGAGGTTCATTCTAAAAGCCTTCTAGAATCATAGCCCAAAGGCTTCATATACATCAAAACACTGTAGGTTGAAGGATGGATATTTTTGTTTGGATGCAGATATCTAAATTTGGCTCTTTCCTTCCACACTGCATACTCTATTAAGAGTGCCAGAATGACTACTCCTAATCATAACACTCACAAGATGAGAGCTCAAAACAACCTTTCCATCTCCTAAAGTATAGCCAAACATATTAATATACATATTTTAAATTTCTCTAGCAGCTGCTATTGGAATTTTTATAATGGTTTATGTTTACTAGAAAAACGTGTCTGACACATTTATGAATGGGATCACTTTGAGCTTGCTTGGTGATAGTGTTTGAATTTCTGTTAGGCTGCATGTTTTACATGGTGCTATTTACCTATTAGGCATAAAAGGGTACTTTGGCCATTTAAGTTCACAAAATCACAGAGTTAGCAGGGGAAATTAGAAACATTGAGTAGAAGGAAATGACGCTTGAAATCTATTTTTTGTTGTGTTTTCACATTTTGCTCTTCATTCTTAAGCTCATTTCCCTCTGACATGTAAGGACATTATACTGGGAAATAATGTGTCTTGAAAACCGGAGCCAGAAAGCTTATGATCCAAGTGGTAATGAATTCTGTAATCGCTAATGAGGCAATGGACGTTGCATATCTCGGCATACTCGTGGGGGCCAGCCTTTTGCCTATTCCACAAGAAGCTGTCATATCAAATTTTTGTCCTGACGCCATGAGCCCTTTGATTCCTAAACCTTTCTGAGAAACCTACTCTGAAATCAGAGTCAGGTTTCTTAGATGTGGTCAGACAAGGTCACATTAAAACAGTTCAGTGAACCTGCAGATCAAAGTTGAAAGGTAATGCCTCCCTCCCAAACTTGGCACTGACCCACCTGCTAGCTTACCTTTTTCAGTTTCTAACATGCCTTTTTTACCTCCTTTCCAATGGACTCGGTAAATGAGAGCTTCTCCTCTGAAAAATGGTAGGAGAATCCTTAAATCAGTTCACTAGGAAATGGGACACAGCTGAATTTGGAAACACACCTTTATCCAAAAGAGTGAATTGTGAGGTAGTGTGTTGAAGCAATGTCTTGAGCAACGATTGCATGAAGTGAGATGTCTGAAAGGAATCCTAACTAATTCATAGTAGGACTTCGGTAAATCAGAATTTCACGGTAATTTCATGGTAATTTCATGGGCTTCGTTTTGGGCCTAAATTACCAGGATTTACCCTCGTTCTTGAGTGACCCAAGATACTAGACAGGATTCCTGCTGTCATGCTGTCCACATTGTTTTCTCCATTGCTACCTTCCTTCCGTGTTGAGCCTTGAGGTGTTATCCAACATGACACTGCAGAAGGGGGGAACGGTGACTCTAGTTAGGCATGATCGTAACTTCTCACGACACAGGTTTTTATCAAATTCCTTGTGATTAAAAAAAACAAAACAACAACAACCTTGCCATTGCTTTATATTTCAGTGTTCTGTCTCTTGTGGTCGAGGGCATAAACAACGAAATGTTTACTGCATGGCAAAAGATGGAAGTCATTTAGAAAGTGATTACTGTAAACACCTTGCTAAGCCAAATGGGCACAGAAAGTGCCGAGGAGGAAGATGCCCCAAGTGGAAGGCTGGCGCGTGGAGTCAGGTGAGCAATGCTTCTCCTCTCGTGACTGCTTCCTTACCTTCGGCCACATGGCTGACACCAGTGTGTTGGCTTGTTTCCCTGCGCGGTTTTCGTTTCTCAGAGGGGAGCTTGGGGACAGGGAGGGAAACAGCTTTATGTCAGGATACTTGTTAGCTGTGGGACCTTGGCTTGGGCAAGTGGCTTCAGCCCTTGGCACTTTGGGATACCATCTATAATAGGACAGTTGTGCGGATTAATTCCAAGCGGTGGTAGATGTAGATGTCAGCTGTCTAGGACGGAGTAGCCCCTCAATCCTTCGCTGATGGCATTTTTATTACTATTTACCACTTAAAAAACCGCTAATTCAGATGCTAGTAAGGTTGACTATGTTACCTGGCGGGAAGTGAGTCTGAATTTACCTTTGAGGTTCTTAAAGAAAAGGCTGTCAATATAAAGTGTTAGAGAATACTTCTCTGACTGTTAGCTTGTATACAGTCGAGGTGGGGGACAGATGGGGAAGTTCTCTGTCATTTCCTAGCTCTGCAACCTTGGGTGATTTTTTTGACCTTGCCGAGCTGACTTCATATAGCTCTTGTGAGGATTTAAAGCAGTAATGAATGCCATGTACTTAGCTCTGGGGTCTTAAATCTAATAAGATCTCAAAAGTAATATTCTTTTTTCCTTGAATGAGTGCGATGTGTGTATATCCAATGGGGAAGGAGAGTAAGTACCCAAGAAACTGACTACAGTTAGACTCTACTAATTCTAAACCTTTGGTAACCTAGTCAGGAACTGGGGGGTGGGGGGTGGGGAGAGTTTCCCTATCGAATTCAGGAGGGAACTTTAGAAGCTTCTGTTTACCTATCAACAATTGAGGGGTGAACAAAAGTCACTCATTTCTGGCCCTTAAAGTAGATCTTGTCACTCCACACTTGTCCATTTCCTCAGCTTGGTTGAGGTGCTTAAAAGTAATAAGGCCCAATTTCTTTTCACATATTCTGTATTTAATGTGTTCTTTCTCTCCATTAATCTGATTCAGTAAGGTTTTACTGAATTTGTAGCTCTCCTGTGCAGTGGAGATGTATGAAGATACTCCAGAGAATCAATAGAAAACTAGGTTCAAGGTTAGCAGCCTCTAGAATTGATGCTTTCAGAGCCTGGTTCTTGATTCCTGATGCCCCAAAGAAGCTTTACACAGGTGTGTTAGCATGAGAAGCAATTGAGACTCCTCCACTTCAACACGGCTAATAGAAAATTCCTCTAGAAACGTGAATTTTTCTTAAATGCCCTGAGCTGCCGTCATTGTCCCCCGTACCTCACAGTCTCATTCCCTTCACAGAGAAATAAAACATGGCCTGCATCATTCCCCAGCAGGGGAGCCTCACGCCTCTCAATGCTTTTATCATAATGATCATGTTTTGTTTTCTTTTTGTTTTAACAATCAAAGCATCTGTGCCCAGCCAGAGCTAGCTCCTCCTCTGGCTTCCTTAAGGGACCAGATTTCTAGGCAGTATTCCATACTGGTCATCCTTAATGGTTTGTCTTAAGTGACTAGTGTCATCTGTAACTTCCAGCCCATTTTATTTTTGGAGCTATTCAATGCATGTAAAAGCCTACAGCTAACATTATTTAAGATACCACACTAATTGGCTTGTCCTCTTGCACACTTCCATGCTCTGTTACTTTTCTTTATGTCCCTTGGACATACCTACTATTTGCATCTTGTCCTGAGTATTAAGTTGAGAGCATGTAAGTGGTACTCATTATAAAGGCCAATTCATTCAATAAAAGGATGATTAAAAGAATCTTTCACTCTTTATTGGTAAACACAGAGTGAGTTTTACTCTAGTATCCTGTGATCTTGATGGGAAGTCTAAAATTGTTCACAAAGCTGGGATGATTAGGTTTGAACCCTTGGGGTTTTTTCAAACGTAAGGTAATAGGATTATCGGAATTCCTCCCCAGAAAAGACCGCACCTGTTCAAAAGAATTGCTTAGAAGAGTCTAGTTACCTTTGTGGAAAATGCAAGTAAACACAGCTATGTAATGATCTGTGGCCAACTTGCTAATGCTCTGATTAGATTTATAGAAATTAATTATAAAAGCAAGCAAGACAAGATGCTACATGGGTAAAATCCAATTTGTGCAATTTAGAAGCATACCTGAAAATAATCAGACCCAGAGTTTGATGGAGAAAGACAGTCTGCATGATTAAAGGTTATTGGTTTACTAATGATCCCGTGGTAAACAGAAATATCCCTAAGGCAGTAATATAAAGCAAGAATAACGATTATTCATTTGCAACAATATTTAGAAAGTTTTATATCTGGTCCTTCTGTTTTCTTCTGGTAGCTATATTCTAGTCATCTCATCTTCAAGTTAGGGAGAATAATTATTGCAATTTCTCATCATGTCAAAATGTGTGACGATAATAAGGCATATAGAATATTGGGATAGGAAGCTAGTATAGCCTTGCTAGTCTTCTTCGTCTCTCCCTCAGAATTGGTGATTTGAGGTTTAAAGCGGAATGTTTCACTTTTACATCTTTTGAAAATCTGGCATGTGTCAAGGAAATTTTTCCAGTAAAAGAATAGCTTTTACTGGAAAACATCCTCAATAAAGTTTGAAAGCATTTTTTTTCCAAAAGGTCATGTTCAATTTGTTTAGATGATTTTGATCAAGAGCTGAGAGATGAAATTTTCAGACACAATCAGCATCCATTTCTTGATTCAGCCTGATAAATGTGAAGGCTCTGTCGTCACATGATTCAAAAGCATTCCAGAATTAAAAAGTTTTAATGTGTCCTGTTCCTATAGAAAGGCTTTTTAAACAAATGAAGATTAGGACTAAACAATAAATCATCAGAGTAGAATGAAAGTAGCACTTTATCATCATTTATCACTCTTGAATTCATTCAATCCTGAGATGCCTGTTTTTTTCATTTTTTAACATTTCTGTTTTCAGGATGGGCCTAACAACCAATGAAGGCCATGATTGAATTAATTGCTCTTGTTTTCTTTCTGAGTGATACAAAATATAATACTGTGTCTTGGAATCAGTGGTGTCTTAAATTCAGAGAAATCGTTAATTTTTAAAAGCTCCTCAGTGCTCATGCCAAAATGGAAACTGGCAGATTGCATTATGAACCTACCAGCCATTTTTGGTTGGGATTTTTCTTGTAATTACAATGAGAGCGGCTTGGTTGTGGTGTCTGATTCTGAAGTATCCTGCAAGTGTCTAATGGAGAAACATGGCAGATGTGTAGCATGTGTCCTTTGAGAAGTCAGGGAAACCATATGCACGTGGTCAGTGATGAGAAGGAGACTTGCCTTAGTGATTTGTGCTTTCTTGTTACTTTGTATGTGAACTGCAAGCATTGATGTTGAATTGCTTGAATACAGGCTTTTCACCCACACTCTTGCTGATGTACAAAAGGCTGCATAATATTAGCGCCATATTTTAAAACTGGAAGCCAAATTTTAATCAACGGTAGCTTTGGTTTATTGCCTGGGATAGAATTTACTTGGACTGTTTTCTGTTTTTGCTAGAGTTAGGGTGATTATCTCTGTTCTTTGCTTTATTTATTTGTGGAGTATCTACTTAAAAGGTTTACTAGGAAGTATGAAAGATATTTTATGCAAGATGCTTAGCATAGAACTAAGGTCTCAACGGGCAGTGATTTTGTATCTCGTGGGATGGTTTGGCGGTGTCTAGAGACAGTTTTGGTTATCTCACTTTGGCAGAGGAGGGGAAATGCAACTGATATGTAGTAGGGTAGAGTCCAGGGATGCTCTTAAACTTCCTACAATGCACCGGACACCCCCAACAAAAATGAATTATTAGGTTGAGAAACCCCAGAATAGAGCCTCGGCTAGTAAATTCTTATTAAGTTTGCTATTGTTGTTACCAGTTGTTATTTATTAAAGTTGGTTCATACAGTTATTTTTCAAACTAATCCCTCCTTTAAATAATGTCCCTGCCATGGTTGCAGTAGTTGTACTGGAGAAAAGTATGTAAAATTCTTTCCAGGTTTTCAAGTGTATACTACAATTCCCTAAACATCAGAAGTTACATAGAGATTCTTTTCATCTATGGAAATGAGCATTGTTTCCCCTTTAAATTGGTGAGTTCTGCATACTAGCATTGCACAGTAGGGAGTACAGCGAGGTGAAACACAGCTCCCAGCTCAGTAGTTTGGAACTAAAAACATCTACTTTCAAACCGGCACAAATAGACTGCCATGCAGAAATGATAGATGGGACAGAGGAGGAGGGCATGTTAATAGACACTGCTAAACCTCTTTCTTCTGCAGAATAACTAAAAGTTGGACTAACTAAAACAAGAAGAATTCAGCACGCACACGTGCACACGCCACCACCATCAGCACCTCCAGGGTCATGCAGAGGTCTTTTTGATGCTTTTATTCATGGGGCTTCTGCACAAATCTCTCAGAATTCACCAAGCAAGCCTGGCTGTCTCTGTATGCAAAATGTTGCCTCCCCTGAGACAGCACAGGAAGAAAAGTTAAACACCGAGAACTAACTCTGATGCAGTATACTTCATTTTGAAAAAAGATTACCATGGATGCAGTATTCACAGAGGCAGGGCTTACACCTTACTGTGCATATAAGTCCTGTCGAAACTTTTGAATGTGTTAATTGAAGGCTAGCTTTGACACTACGAAAATCGGAAGCCACAGTGACATACTGTATCACTGAAACTTCCTTTATCTTTTGAAAAAATACTGAACATTTTAGAAATAATTTTTAAAATATTGGTTGCTTATGGCTCTTAATACCTTGCCTTTGCTGAACCGTAAGTAATAATTTACTCAGTAGCAAACAATAGCATCAAAAAGAAGTTTCATTTACTTAGAGCCTGAATAGTATACACCCTGAAAGCCTTTAATGTTTTTTCCTTTTTCTTTACCTTATTAAAGCGTTATGAGCTTTTGAATATGTATTAGCTCTATGCCAAACTCAAATTTGTTTACTTAATTGTTCTTATTTTTTCCTTGTGTTACCACGTGGATACATTGTTCCGGAAGTGTACTGTTTTATTTTTTTAAGACCCCAAATTCAAATAGCCAAAGGGTATTTTGGTTGTTGTTTGTTGTCAGTGGTTGCTGATGATTTCTGTCTTTCATGTGCTATCTCTCCGATGTTGCAGTTCATCCATTTCCTGTGTAATCAATGGGAAATATACACGTAGCTCCCATAAGTATTAAATGGACATCCTCTGTACACAAGGCAATCAGGCACCCTCTCATTCCACCAAGAACATAATGACGTTAAAAGTGTGGCTCCTTGTGGGTCACAAACTCATTCAATCCAATTAATACAATTAAACCCAAACAATAGTAGCTATGTTGCTCCAAAATATTTCCTTCTCTTCAGCTAGCTTTGATGTGAACATTTAAGCTCCTGCCTGGCATAGACTCATCTGAAATGATATTATTTCCCAAGATGCCTTCTAAACACTACCACCTATTTTCTTAGAATCTGAAACAGAAATAATATTATTATGCAGCAGAATTCATTAGGGTGTGCTTCTTATTAGTAAATTCCCATTAGCCTCAGAGAACGATGACTCCTGCTGCAGGTTTTAATTGGACAAGAATTTTTGTCTAATTTAAAAGCGTGATTCTATTCTTTAGGAAAACGTCCTCTTAGGAATATGGCTTTAGTGTATGTTAAGCTTGTTTTCTCAATTACACAAATGAATGGCAGGTGAGCTATCACAAAAACTTGGAAATAATTTTTAATAGCTAAGTGAAATAATAGGCTGTTCTTTCCAGTCAGATGTTGCCTTTAGTTTCTGAATGTCAAAAGCTTAATAAAGACAGTAATTCTTGGCCTGCCCATAAGTGAGATTATGAAACCCAGCAATGAGGAAACCATTAAAAAAATTAATTTAGAGGAAAGTTAATTACAGATTAATAGGGTGTTGTGCAGCTTGGTCAACAAAATGTTTCAGCCTGATTAACAGTATTTTTCACCGACTGAAAACACAACACCCGAGGAAATTTTTTTTTTTGTCAGCTTTTATTTTTTTGTATATTCATCCCAGGTTGTAAATAGATACAAATACTTTAACGAATTCCATAGTTTAAAAAAAAAAAATGTCCCTATCTCCAGGAATAGGAGCAAGAAGAAGAGACTGAAGAAAATAATTCTATTTATAAGGCCCTAAAAGCTTCAGTGATTTACTCTCCTTGAGTTATATTTTCCATCTGCCAAGCAATTCTCTTGTACAGAACTGTATCTCCAATTTTCAAGACCCTTCAACCCTCCAGGATAGAAATCATTTGGGATTTTCATTTCACATGGCAGCTCTACTTCTAAGTTGTACTGAATGTCTCAGAATGATCTGTCCCAGCCTATTCCACTGTCCAAGAGTTTTGTTAACCTGAAAGATTTCCCCCTGACTTGAGTCTCTTCCTCATTCAACCGCCTTTGATAGGCAGTGAGTTTGCAGATTTAAGACATTCTCTTGGGTCCCTTTCACTGGAAATTAGAAAGCCTTGCGATAGCTTTGAGGGTCATTGGATTAGGAATGCGGTCCCCAGATCTGTGACCCTCTCCACCCCGATGATCACTCCCTCCCCCAAATGACCCGAAGCTCCCACTTACACACTCTTGTCCTTTTAGTGCTCTGTGTCCTGTGGCCAAGGCGTGCGGCGGAGAAATGTGGGCTGTCGGCTGGGAACACACAAAATAGCCGGAGAGACCGAGTGCAACCCATACACGAGACCGGAGTCAGAGCGCGCCTGCCAAGCCCCGCTGTGTCCACTCTACGCTTGGAGGGCAGACGAATGGCAAGAAGTAAGTAGAGCCAGGAAGTGGGCACCTGCTAGTGTTTTCGCTCAACCCCTTTGCTATCATCACATCCGTTCCCCCGTGAAGCCCTCCAGCATGGTGACAAGGCTGGCTCTTTCCCAAAAGGTTTGCTGTCAGGCGGCCAACAGTTCACTCCAACAATGATGGGAGAGCTCTTCCTTTTTCTGCTGTTCCGACGTCTGTGTTCTTGAGTGTTCCAAATCTGGCTGCCTCCAGAAAAAGTTGAACAGGCCTTGGGCCAAATGCATAAAGATAACTTTCCCAGAAGGAGGGCGAGATGGAAGAAATATTTTAAATATGTATATTCAGACGCGGTCATCCTGGATGAGTTCAGACAGCCACTAGGGGCAGACTCTAGGTAGGACCTCCTCTGGGTTTTTTCCTCCTTCCACTGCTTTGGCCGTCAGCTAGAAGACAGGCACTCATTTGAAACCGTGATTAATTAGCGAAGGATTTCCAGCATTTCAAACACTGAGGGCATCTGAAGAACTGCTCCATTGATGCAGAAATAGACTTGTTTTCCTCCTGCCCCAAGTTAATGTCTAGTTAAAGAAAACACTAAGTGTTCCTGGGGAATGGCCTGGCCAGCAAGGATAGGACATTAATTAGTAAGAGGGAACCTCTGTTTCCAGTACAGAGGATTGATTTGTAGAAAAGGGGGGAAAGGATATTAAAGAGCAAAACTGTATCCACTGACATTAGAATGAAGCAGAACGTACAAGCTGTAAAAGGTTCAGAGCTAGGCATAGTGAGACAGGAATTTCCCACCGGGACTGGTTTTCAGGACAGGCGAGACAGTGCCCCGCACCGTGCTAAGTGCTTTACGTTCATTACCTCACTGAATCTTTTTAACCACTAAGTGGTTTAAAAAGACAAAGTGAGTATTCTTATTATTATCCCATTTTGCAGTGAAGGAAACTGAGGTTTGGAGGGCCAGTGTCATTTGTCCAAGTGTTATACACCTAGCAAGTAGAAGAAGCAAGGCTTGATCCTAAGTTAATTCTCTTAAACCATTACGAGATACTGCAGCTGCTTTCTTTGTCCTTTTTTTTATGCAAATGCTAACGGCATTGCCACTTTTCCCCCTGTTTTTATTGAGATATGATTGACATATAATGCTGTATTAACTTTAAGTGAAAACCTGGTGATTTGACATATGTATATGTTACAAAATGATTACTACAGTAAGTGTACTTAGTATTAACAACTATGTCACAGTTACCTTTGATCACCTCACAGAGTTACAATTTTTTTTTCTTGTGACGAGAACTTTTAAGATCTACTCTCTTCACAACTTCCAAGTTTAATGAACAGTATTATTAACTGTGGTCACCGTGCTGTACATTATATCCCTAGGATTTATTTCTCTTACTACTGGAAGTTTGTACCTTTTGACCACCCTTACCTGTTCACCTACTCTGTGCCCTTCCTCCACCTCTGGCAGCCAGCCATCTGTTCTGAGTTGGTTTTGATTTCAGATGATTCCACATATAAATGAGACCGTACAGTATTTGTCTACTTATGTCGCTTAGCGTAATGCCCTCAGGGTTCATCCGTGTTGCCACAGATGGCAGGATTTCCTTCTTTTTATGACTAAATTATATTCGTATATATTTTTTCTTTCTATCACATTTTCTTTATCCATTCATCCATCATTGGACACTTAGGATGTTTCCGTATCGTGGCTATTGTAAATAATGCTGCGTGAACATGGGGGTGAGTATATCTTTCGAGTTAGTGATTTTATTTCCTTCAGGTAAATACCCAGAAGTGGAATCGCTAGATCGTATAGTAGTTCTATTTGTAAGTTTTTGGAGGAGCCTCCAGACTGTTTTCCAGAGTGGCTGCACCAACTTGTATCCCCACCAACAGTACAGAAGAGTTCCCTTTTCGTCACATCCTTGCTAACATTTGTCGTTTCCTGTCTTTTTGGTAATAGTCATTCCAGCAGGTGTGAGGTGATATCTCACTGTGGTTTTGATTTACATTCCCCTGATGATTAGTGATGTTGAGTACCTTTTCATGTATCTGTTGGCCATTTGTATGTTTTTTGTTTTTTTTTTTTTTTTTTTTGAGAAATGGCTGTTCAGGTCCTTTGCCCATTTTTAGTTTGATGTACTCTGACTTGTTTATTTTTGATCTTGCTGCCTTTGGTTTTGGTGTTAGATCCAAAAAATCATTGCCAAGACTGATGTCAAGGAACTCGCCCCTATGTATAGGACTTTTAAGGTCAGGTCTTACGTTCAAGTCTTTAATCCATTTTGAGTTAATTTGGGGTATGGTGTAGGATTGGGGTCCAGTTTCATTCTTTTGCATGTGGTGCTTTGGGTAGTATGCACCTTTTGTGTGTGTGTGTGTGTGTGTGTGTGTGTGAGTGTGTGTGTTTTCCCTCCCTTAAAAAAAGTAAATCAGGATTCTAATTAAATAGGTTAAAGCTACGTATGAAAGAGAATGCAATTTTCTTTTTTCCTTTTTTATGTAACATCTTTATTGGAGTATAATTGCCTTACAATCGTGTGTTAGTGTCTGCTTCATAAGAAAGTGAATTAGTAATACATATACATATATCTCCATATCTCTTCCCTCTTGCGTCTCCCTCCCACCCTCCCTATCCCACCCCTCTAGGTGGTCACAAAGCACCGAGCTGATCTCCCTGTGCTATGCGGCTGCTTCCCACTAGCTATCTATCTTACATTTGGTAGTGTATATCTGTCCATGCCACTCTCTCACTTCGTCCCAGCTTACTCTTCCCCCTCCCCGTGTCCTCAAGTCCATTCTCTACATCTGCGTCCTTATTCCTGTCCTGCACCTAGGTTCTTCATAACTTTTTTTTTTTTTTTTTTACATTCCATATGTATGTATTAGCATATGGTATTTGTTTTTCACTTCCTGACTTACTTCACCCTGTATGACAGACTCTAGGTCCATCCACCTCACTACAAATAACTCAGTTTCATTTCCTTTTATGCCTGAGTAATATTCCATTGTATATATGTGCCACATCTTCTTTATCCATTCATCTGTCGATGGACACTTAGGTTGCTTCCTTGTCCTGGCTGTTGTAAATAGAGCTGCAGTGAACATTGTGGTACATGACTCTTTTTGAATTATGGTTTTCTCAGGGTATATGCCCAGTGGTGGGATTGCTGGGTCGTATGGTAGTTCTATTTTTAGTTTTTTAAGGCACCTCCATACTGTTCTCCATAGTGGCTGTATCAATTGACATTCCCACCAACAGTGCAAGAGGGTTCCCTTTTCTCCACACCCTCTCCAGCAATTATTCTTTGTAGATTTTTTGATGATGGCCATTCTGACTGGTGTGAGGTGATACATCATTGTGGCTTTGATTTGTATTTCTCTAATGATTAGTGATGTTGAGCATTCTCTTATGTGTTTGTTGGCGATCCGCACATCTTCTTCGGAGAAATGTCTCTTTAGGTCTTCTGCCCATTTTTGGATTGGTTGTTTGTTTTTACGATATTGAACTGCATGAGCTGCTTGTAAATTTTGGAGATTAATCCTTTGTCAGTTGCTTCATTTGCAAATATTTTCTCCCATTCTGAGGGGTGTCTTTTCATCTGCCTATGTATGTCATAGAGTATTCTGCCTAAGAGTTTGATAGTGTCTGGCCTTACATTTAGGTCTTTAATCCATTTTGAGTTTATTTTTGTGTATGGTATTAGGGAGTGTTCTAATTTCATTCTTTCACATGTAGCTGTCCACTTCTCCCAGCACCACATTGAAGAGGCTGTCTTTTCTCCATTGTATAGCCTTGCCTCCTTTATCAAAAATAAGGTGACCATATGTGCATGGGTTTATCTCTGGGCTTTCTATCCTGTTCCATTGATCTATATTTCTGTTTTTGTGCCAGTACCATACTGTCTTGATTACTGTAGCTTTGTAGTATACTCTGAAGTCAGGAGCCTGATTCCTCCAGCTCCATTTTTCTTTCTCAAGATTACTTTGGCTATTCGGGGTCTTTTGTGTTTTGATACAAATTTTGATACTTTTGGTTCTAGTTCTGTGAAAAATGCCATTGGTAATTTGAAAGGGGTTGCATTGAATCTGTAGATTGCTTTGGGAGGTATAGTCATTTTCACAATGTTGATTCTTCCAATCCCAGAACATCGTATATCTCTCCATCTGTTTGTATCATCTTTAATTTCTTTCATCGGTGTCTTATAATTTTCTGCATACAGGTGTTTTGTTTCCTTAGGTAGGTTTATTCCTTGGTATTTTATTCTTTTTGGTGCAGTGGTAAATGGGAGAGTTTCCTTAATTTCTCTTTCAGATCTCTCATCATTAGTATATAGGAATGCAAGAGATTTCTGTGCATTAATTTTATATCCTTCTACTTTGCCAAATCATTGATTAGCTCTAGTAGTTTTCTGGTAGCATCTTTAGGATTCTCTATGTATAGTATCATATCATCTGCAAATATGGACAGCTTTACTTCTTCTTTTCCAATTTGGATTCCTTTTATTTCTTTTTCTTCTCTGATTGCTGTGTCTAAAACTTCCAAGACTATGATGAATAATAGTGGTGAGAGTGGACAACCTTGTCTTGCTCCTGATCTTAGAGGAAATGGTGTTAGTTTTTCACCATTGAGAAGATGTTGGCTGTGGGTTTGTCATATATGGCCTTTTTTATGTTGAGGTAAGTTCCCTCTATGCCTACTTTCTGGAGGGTTTTTATCATAAATGGGTTTGAATTTTGTTGAAAGTTTTTTCTGCATCTATTGAGATGATCATATGGTTTTTCTCCTTCAGCTTGTTAATATGGTTTGTCACATTGATTGATTTGTGTATACTGAAGAATCCTTGCATTCCTGGGATAAACCCCAGTTGATCATGGTGTATGATCCTTTTAATGTGCTGTTAGATTCTGTTTATTAGAATTTTGTTGAGGATTTTTGCATCTCTGTTCATCAGTGATATTGGCCTGTAGTTTTCTTTCTTTGTGACATCTTTGTTTGGTTTTGGAATCAGGGTGATGATGGCCTCGTAGAATGAGTTTGGGAGTGTTCCTTCCTCTGCTATATTTTGGAAGAGTTTGAGAAGGATAGATATTAGCTCTTCTCTAAATGTTTGATAGAATTCGCCTGTGAAGCCGTCTCGTCCTGGGCTTTTGTTTGTTGGAAGATTTTTAATCATAGTCTCAATTTCAGTGCTTCTGTTTGGTCTGCTTACATTTTCTGTTTCTTCCTTGTTCAGTCTCGGAAGGTTGTGCTTTTCTACTAATTTGTCCATTTCTTCATGGTTGTCCATTTTATTGGCATATAGTTACTTGCAGTAACCTCTCATGATCCTTTGTATTTCTGCAATGTCAGTTGTTACTTCTCCTTTTTCATTTCTATTTCTATTGATTTGAGTCTTCTCCCGTTTTTTCTTGGTGAGTCTGGCTAATGGTTTATCAATTTTGTTTATCTTCTCAAAGAACCAGCTTTTAGTTTTATTGATCTTTGCTATTGTTTCCTTCATTTCTTTTTCATTTATTTCTGATCTGATATTTATGATTTCTTTCCTTCTGCTAACTTTGGGGGTTTTTTGTTCTTCTTTCTCTAATTGCTTTAGGTGTAAGGTTAGGTTGTTTATTTGAGATGTTTCTTATTTCCCGATATACGATTGTGTTGCTATAAACTTCCCTCTTAGAACTGCTTTTGCTGCATCCCATAGGTTTTAGGTCATCGTGTTTTCATTCTTATTTGTTTCTAGGTATTTTTTAATTTCCTCTTTGATTTTTTCAGTGATCTCTTCGTTATTAAGTAGTGTATTGTTTAGCCTCCATGTGTTTATATTTTTTACAGATATTTTCTTGTAATTGATATCTAGTCTCATAGCGTTGTGGTCGGAAAAGATACTTGATACAATTTCAGTTTTCTTAAATATGATCTATCCTGGAGAATTTTCCATTAGCACTTGAGAAGAAAGTATATTCTGGTGTATTGGGATGGAATGTCCTGTAAATATCAATTAAGTACATCTTGTTTAATGTATCATTTAAAGCTTGTGTTTCCTTATTTATTTTCATTCTGGATGATCTGTCCATTGGTGAAAGTGGTGTGTTAACGTCCGTCCTGTGATTGTGTTACTGTCATATTCCCCATATGGCTCTTAGCCTTTGCCTTATGTATTGAGGTGCTCCTATATTGGGTCCGTAAATATTTACAATTGTTATATCTTCTTCTTGGATAAATCCCTTGATCATTATATAGTGTCCTTCTTTGTCTCTTCTAATAGTCTTTATTTTAAAGTCTATTTTATCTGATATGAGAATTGCTACTCCAGCTTTCCTGTGATTTCCATTTGCATGGAGTATCGTTTTCTATCCCCTCACTTTCAGTCTGTATGTGTCCCTAGGTTTGAAGTGGGTCTCTTGCTGACAGCATATATAGGGGACTTGTTTTTGTATCCATTCAGCCAGTCTGTGTCTTTTGGTGGGAGCATTTAATCCATTTACATGTAAGGTAGTTATCGATATGTATGTTCCTATTACCCTTTTCTTAATTGTTTTGGGTTTGTTGTTATAGGTCTTTTCCTTCTCTTGTGTTTCTTGCTTAGAGAAGTTCCTTTAGCATTTGTTGTAAAGCTGGTTTGGTGGTGCTGAATTCTCTTAGCTTTTGCTTGTCTCTAAAGGTTTTGATTTCTCCATCGAATCTGTATGAGATCCTTGCTGGGTAGAGTAATCTTGGTTATAGGTTTATCCCTTTCATCACTTTAAATATGTCCTGCCACTCCCTTCTGGCTTGCAGAGTTTCTGCTGAAAGATCAGCTGTTAACCTTATGGGGGATTCCCTTGTATGTTATTTGTTGTTTTTCCTAGCTGCTTTTAATATTTTTTATTTGTACTTAATTTTTGATAGTTTGATGAATATGTGTCTCAGCGTGTTTCTCCTTGGATTTATCCTGTATGGGAGTCTCTGCACTTCCTGGACTTGATTGACTATTTCCTTTCCCATATTAGGGAAGTTTTCAACTATAATCTCTTCAAATATTTTCTCAGTCTCTTTCTTTTTCTCTTCTTCTTCTGGGACCCCTATAATTCGAATGTTGGTGTGTTGAATGTTTTCCCAGAGGTCTCTGAGACTGTCCTCAATTCTCTTCATTCTTTTTTCTTTATTCTGCTCTGCGGTAGTTATTTCCACTTTTTTTTCTTCCAGGTCACTCATCTGTCTCACTTATTCTGCTATTGATTCCTTCTAGAGAATTTTAAATTTCATTTATTGTGTTGTTCATCATTGTTTGTTTGCTCTTTAGTTCTTCTAGGTCATTGTTAAACGTTTCTTGTATTTTCTCCATTCTATTTCTAAGATTTTGGATCGTCTTTACTATCATTACTCTGAATTCTTTTTCAGGTAGACTGCCTGTTTACTCGTCATTTGTTTGGTCTGGTGGGTTTTTACCTTGCTCCTTCATCTGCTCTGTGTTTCTCTGTCTTCTCATTTTGCTTAACTTACTGTGTTTGGGGTCTCCTTTTTGCAGGCTGCAGGTTCGTAGTTCCCATTGTTTTTGGTGTCTGCCCCCGGTGGGTATGTTTGATTCAGTGGGTTGTATAGGCTTCCTGGGGGAGCGGACTGGTGCCTGTGTTCTGGTGGATGAGGCTGGATCTTGTCTTTCTGGTGGGCAGGACTGTGTCCGGTGGTGTGTTTTGGAGTGTCTGTGACCTTATTATGATTTTAGGCAGCCTCTCTGCTAATGGATGGAGTTGTGTTCCTGTCTTGCTAGTTGTTTGGCATAGGGTGCCCAGCACTGTAGCTTGCTGGTCGCTGAGCGGAGCTGGGTCTTAGCGTTGAGATGGAGATCTCTGGGAGAGCTTTCGCCATTTGATATTACGTGGGGCCAAGAGGTCTCTGGTGGACCAATGTCCTGAACTCAGCTCTCCCACCTCAGAGGCACAGGCCTGACACCCGGCCAGAGCACAAAGACCCTGTCAGCCACATGGTTCAGAAGAAAAGGGAGAAATTAATTAATTAATTAATTAATTAAAGTTATTAAAATAAAAAATATTTTTAAAAATTTTTAAGTAATAAAAAAGAGGAAAAAGAAAGAAAGCAAGAAAGAGAGAGAGAGAAAGGGAGGAAAGAAGGAAGGGAGAGAAGGAGGGAGGGAGGGAGGGAGGGAGGGAAGAAGGAAGGGAGGAAGGAAGGAAAGAAGGAAAGGGCAACCAAACCAAAAAACAAATCCACCAATAATAACAAGCGCTAAAAAGTATACAAAAAAAAAAAAAAAAGACGAAGCGAGAGAGTGGCATGGACATATATACACCACCAAACATAGGGTGGATAGCTAGTGGGAAGCAGCTGCGTAGCACAGGGAGATCAGCTTGGTGCCTTGTGACCACCTAGAGGGGTGGGTTAGGGAGGGTGGGAAGGGAGGGAGATGCAAGAGGGAGGAGATATGGGAACATATGTATATGTAAAACTGATTCACTTTGTTGTAAAGCAGAAACTAACACACCATTATAAAGCAATTATACTCCAATAAAGATGTTAAAATAAATAAATAAATAATTTTAAAACTGTCCTGCAAAAAACAACAACAACAACAACAACAACCAGACAGAAACCTAGGACAAATGGTAAAAGCAAAGCTTTACAGGCAAAATCACACAAAGAAGCATACACACTCACAAAAAGAGAAAAAGGAAAAAACATATATTTATATATATATAAAAGGAAGAGAGCAACCAAATCAATAAACAAATCTCCCAATGATAACAAGCTCTAAATATTAAACTAAGATAAACATAAAACCAGAAACAAATTAGATGCAGAAAGCAAACCCCAAGTCTACAGTTGCTCCCAAAATCCACTGCCCAATTTTGGATGATCTGTTGTGTATTCAGGTTTTCCACAGATGCAGGGTACATGAAATTGATTGTGGAGATTTAATCCACTGCTCCTGAGGCTGCTGGGAGAGATTTCCCTTTCTCTTCTTTGTTCACACAGCTCCTGGGGTTCAGCTTTGGATTTGGCCCTGCCTCTGCGTGTAGGTCACCTGAGGGCGTCTGTTGCACGCTCAGACAGGACGGGGTTAAAGGAGCAGCTGAATCGGGGGCTCTGGCTCACTCAGGCCAGGGGGAGGGAGGGAGGGGCACGGATGCAGGGCGAGCCTGCGGCGGCAGAGGCCAGCATGACATTACACCAGCCTGAGGCGTGCCGTGCGTTCTCCCGGGGAAGTTGTCCCTGGATCACGGGACCCTGGCAGGGGCCGGCTGCACAGGCTCCCAGGAGGGGAGGTGTGGAGAGTGACCTGTGATTTTGCACACAGGCTTCTTGGTGGCTGCAGTAGCAGCCTTAGCATCTCATGCCCGTCTTTGGTGTCCGTGCTGTTACCCGCGGCTCACGCCTATCTCTGGAGCGCGATTAGACGGTACTCTGAGTCCCCTCTCCTCACGCACCCCAAACAATGGTCTCTTGTCTCTTCAACAGCTCCAGACTTTTTCCTGGACTCCCTCCCATCTAGCTGTAGTGCACTAGCCCCCCTCAGGCTGTGTTCACGCAGCCAACCCCAGTCCTCTCCCTGGGATCTGACCTCTGAAGCCGAAGCCTCAGTATGGACCTTTTAACAATATTAATTCTTCCAGGCTATGAGCACAGAAGATCTTTCCATTTATTTCAGTCTTCTTCAGTTTCCTTGATCAGTGTCTTGTAGTTTTTGATGTACAGATCTTTCACGTCCTTGGTTAAATTTATTCCTAGATATTTTATTCTTTTTGATGCAATTTTAAATGGGGTTTGTTTTCTTACAACTGCGTTCTTAACCCTTGTAGGTATTCAGCCTGCCAGCTCTGTTCTTCCCTCTCCTTCACCCTCCTGATGGATTAGTTCCATTGTTTTCAGTAATCTCTGTTCTTTAGAACTCTCACCCTCTCTGTCTACTCAATTTTTTTTTTTTTTTGCTCATTTTCCTTCTAAAGTTTAGTGGGGTTTTTTTGTTTTTACTTCCACCAGGCTGTGGCAGGGAGGAATAGCTAAAGCAGTTACATTTCAAATTAATTGTACTTGAGCCACACACGTTATTGGGAACCCCCAGAGGCTGTAGAATTTTACACTCGTGGTTCATATACCAGCACTGCCACATTTCAGCTGTGTGACTTAGAACAAGGATGCTTTATTTTCTGAACTGTGAGTCTGCCATTTGTAAAGTGGGAATAATGATAAGTGTGCAAAGTTGTTCTGAGAAAATTAGAAATAATCGAGTGATTTGGGGATTGACAGAGTCAGATAGAGAAGGAAGAAGAGCCGTCTTCATCCCTCTCTGCCTGTGTGTTACCACTTGATTCTCTTTGTAATTCTTGCTTCAGACCTACCACTGCCTGCTCCCTCCCTCTCCCTCTCCCTCTCCATCTTCACGTGCCAAACACAACCCTGCATGACTGCTCCAGGGAACACAAAGTAAGAGAGTGTTCAGAAGTGAATCTCAGCTGACAGCTCATGCTTTAGCCAACTTTTAAAAATGCTAGTGCCAGTTGGGAAAATGCAAGCTCCATTGACAATTCCTTCTGAGTCCCAAAGACTAGAAACCTTGCCACATATGCTTTGAGGAAGTCTGCTTCTCTGATCTTCTGAAATGTGCCTAGAAATTTACTTCTTTGTCTGTGCCATGCAGATCAATCTTTCTAAATCCTGCCTTAAATATTGCTCTCAAGCTCTGTATAAGAACAGAAGACCTACTAAGATAGCCTGACCTATGGCTAAATTTAGAGGTTGACCAGAGGGGAGCAGCAAGAAAAGTGGATCAGATAGTTAGTTGCCCTCCTGCCAACATGCTTTCTCATCTGCCTGAACCCGAAGTGGAGAGTTTGAGGCCAGTGGACCTGGGTGGTGAGGGAGGTTGGAGGACTGTGGGAGGCCCTCACATGACACTGAATTGGCCCAAGGGAGGTGCAGGGCAGCTGGATGGGGGAGGGAGAAGCCCCATTAGAACCCGTTGTTCCTCATTTGCAAAGCATGCGGGTAGTCCTCTCTTCAAACATCCCCACATCCACGAGGCTTCGAGGGAATGTTGCTAGCAGCTGGGCAACCACCTTCATATTTGCCCCTGCTCCTATTTGCCTACAGCCGTCCTGGTTTATGCATGGGGTAGGCCTGGTGTAGTTATTAATTGCCCCTACTTCCATGATCAAAAGCGTCCTCGTTAAACAGTACCTTGGGTGGTCACTTGATAGTACAGCACCCTTCAGGCTCCTCTTAATCAGCCTTCACCTCCATTCTGGTTCTCACCTCCTCTGTACCCACTCATTCTGCTACCATTTCACCTGATATGCACTTTGTGCATGCACATGCCTTGACTTTCTTCCCCTCATCTAGTGACACCTTGAGCTGACGTCAGTGAGATGCCAGGGCAGTCTCAGAGCCCAGTGAACTGGATGCTGGAGACTCCCACCCCACCCCATTATGGGAGGTTTTCTTCTTCTTAGCCATTCTTTACAACTAACTCAGAGCTGTTGCTTACTTTTTGAGTGTGCATTTTTCCCTTTTGCTTCCCCCTTAGACACTATTAAAAACCCACCTGTTTGTTGGCAAGAAGTATTTCACACCAGGCACATAGCACATGGCACCCTCCTCTTCATGAGAAATAATCCAAGTGTCCACCTGGAGAAGCACGATTCCACATACCCACAGTAGCATGATCACCAGGGATGTTATAGACAGTCACACAGGTTGTACACTGCACAACCCAGGGGTACCATTCCCCTAGGCTACAATGTGAGGGGCATCCTCTAGAGTTATACAGTGCAGTGGCCCTGATACTATGATAATAAAAATAATACATCTCATTGTTTATTAAGCTATGGACCAAGCACCATGTTGAATATTTTTATATGGAGGACCTCATTTAACCTTTTCATAACTCTCTGATGTCGTAATTACATTTTTATCCCCACTTAAAGATGAGGCTTGGGCTTCCCTGGTGGCGCAGTGGTCCAGAGTCCGCCTGCCGATGCAGGGGACATGGGTTCGTGCCCCGGTCCGGGAGGATCCCACATGCCACGGAGCGGCTGGGCCCCTGAGCCATGGCCGCTGAGCCTGTGTGTCCGGAGCCTGTGCTCCGCAACGGGAGAGGCCACAACAGTGAGAGGCCCACGTACCACAAAAAAAAAAAAAAAAAAAAAAAAAAAAAGATGAGGCTTAGCTAGGTTAATTCACCCAGGTTCATGGAATCACTAGGTAATAAGGCTCGGATTTGAAGCCCAGCAGCCTGACCTTTGGAACACATGCTCTGAATCTTTATATTCCTCTGATTCCCATGTCGAAATGCACCTAAGGTGCATTCTTCTATTTTTATTGGCTTGGCCAGACTGTTTCAGCAGAGTTGGCATCGAAGTATAATTCTCTGTACTGGTGACTGCCCCCACCCGCTTCTGAAGATGAAATTCTTGGTCTAGTTGGTTGGCGATCAGACCTTAAGCCGTGAGGTTGGGGGGGAGTCTTGATGGAGTACTTCAGTGGACCTTTTTTGTTCATTGAGGGGCCTGTGGACAGTGCAGGGGAAGGAGCATCAGTGTTCATTCATGATATCAGAAGATAGAGCCTGGACTTTCAGACGCAGAGAAAAATTATTAGAGAAGAGGAAAATGCTCTTTCCAGACATTCATGTTCCATTTGTTTATGCCCTCAAAGCAGTGTGTTGTCAACAAAAGAGCATTCAGTATGTGGCTCTGGGAAATTGACCTCAAATCTCTGGGCTCCAGTTAGCTCATCTGCAAAGTGGGAATTGTATGGCAGACTTTGCTGAATGTCATAGTGAGGATTAAGTGAGATTAAGTGAGGGATTCAGTGCAGTGCCTAGTATATTTTAGGCCTTCCACAAATGGTAGTTCTCTTTGGTACAGTGGACTCCTGATGGAGGATTCAGATGATGACCAGCACTTCAGCTTATCCACGTATCACAATGTTGGGCTTTTAAGATCACCTGCCAACTTTGAGCTAGTTATTTAGGTTTTCACTGCTCAGTTTTACTCACTTTAGAATTATTGTTTTTTTTAACATCTTTATTGGAGTATAACTGTTTTATGATGGTGTGTTAGTTTCTGCTTTACAACAAAATGAATCAGTTTTACATATACATATGTTCCCATATCTCTTCCCTCTTGCGTCTCCCTCCCTATTCCACCCCTCTAGGTGGTCACAAAGCACCGAGCTGATCTCCCTGTGCTATGCAGCTGCTTCCCACTAGCTATCTATTCTACATTTGGTAGTGTATATATGTCCATGCCACTCTCTCACTTTGTCACAGCCTACCCTTCCCCCTCCCCACATCCTCAAGTCCATTCTCTAGTAGGTCTGCATCTCCATTCCTGTCTTACCCCTAGGTTCTTCATGACTTTTTTTTTCTTAGATTCCATACGTATGTGTTAGCATATGGTATTTTTCTCCTTCTGACTTATTTCACTCTGGATGACAGACTCTAGGTCCATCCACCTCACTACAAATAACTCAATTTCCTTTCTTTTTATGGCTGAGTAAAATTCCATTGTATGTATGTGCCACATCTTCTTTATCCATTCATCCAATGATGGACACTTAGGTTGCTTCCATCTCCTGGCTATTGTAAACAGAGCTGCAATGAACATTTTGGTACATGACTCTTTTTGAATTATGGTTTTCTCAGGGTATATGCCCAGTAGTGGGATTGCTGGGTCGTATGGTAGTTCTATTTGTAGTTTTTTAAGGAACCTCCATACTGTTCTCCATAGTGGCTATATCAATTGACATTCCCACCAACAGTGCAAGAGGGATCCCTTTTCTCCACACCCTCCAGCATTTATTGTTTCTAGATTTCTTGATGATGGCCATTCTGTCTGGTGTGAGGTGATACCTCACTGTAGTTTTGATTTGCATTTCTCTAATGATTAATGATGTTGAGCATTCTTTCATGTGTTTGTTGGCAATCTGTATATCTTCTTTGGAGAAATGTCTATTTAGGTCTTCTGCCCATTTTTGGAATGCGTTGTTTGTTTATTTGATATTCAGCTGCATGAGCTGCTTGTAAATTTTGGAGATTAATCCTTTGTCAGTTGTTTCATTTGAAAATATTTTCTCCCATTCTAAGGGTTGTGTTTTGGTCTTGTTTATGGTTTCCTTTGCTGTGCAAAAGCTTTTAAGTTTCATTAGGTCCCATTTGTTTATTTTTGTTTTTATTTCCATTTCTCTAGGAGGTGGGTCAAAAAGGATCTTGCTGTGATTTATGTCATAGAGTGTTCTGCCTATGTTTTCCTCTAAGAGTTTGATAGTGTCTGGCCTTACATGTAGGTCTTTAATCCATTTTGAGTTCATGTTTGTGTATGGTGTTAGGGAGTGTTCTAATTTCATACTTTTACATGTACCTGTCCAGTTTTCCCAGCACCGCTTATTGAAGAGGCTGTCTTTTCTCCATTGTATATCCTTGCCTCCTTTATCAAAAATAAGGTGACCATATGTGTGTGTGTTTATCTCTGTGCTTTCTATCCTGTTCCATTGATCTGTATTTCTGTTTTTGTGCCAGTACCATACTGTCTTGATGACTGTAGCCTTGTAGTATAGTCTGAAGTCAGGGAGCCTGATTCCTCCAGCTCCATTTTTTGTTCTCAAGATTGCTTTGGCTATTCGGGGTCTTTAGAATTATTATGCTCATGAGACTGAGTTTAAAAAAATACATGACCTTTTAATTCTTTTGAAAGCTACTGTCGTGAAAAAACTTACTGATAGTATTGTAATCTGACTATGAATTTACTTATAGCTGCAGAGGTCTTTTGATCCAACTTGAATTGTGAGTATGTAGGTTATGCATCTCTTTGTTTTAAGGAGTAAGTCTCCCAGTTCTTGCAAATATTCTTTTTTTACCTTTACCCAGAATACTCTTTTTCCTCCCTGGTACCTCTGTGTCACAAAGTGGCTGCTCTGCACCTTCCCTCACATCAGTGACTCTTGCTCATCCTTCAGGCCTGAATCAAGATGTCACGTCCTTTCTGAAGCCCTTGAAAATCACACCTCCCCTCAAATGACTGAGTCAGATGTCCCTCCTCTCAGCTCTATCACCCTGAAAATATTCTGCTTCAGTAGCTAGCACTCTGAATTGTTATTGCCTGTTTTTCTTGTCTAGGTTATCAGCTGTTGGAGGTCAGAAAGATTGTTCACCAGTGTTTTCCCCAGCATTTAGCACAGTACCTGCAGCATTGAAGACACTTGGTGAATGAATTAATTTATGAATGAATGGAGGGACAAAATAATGGGTGGAGAGAGGGAAGGAAGGAAGGAAGGAGAGAGGGAGGGAGGGAGGGAAGGAAAAAGCAAGGCATTACAGAACAAACCCTTCTAATTGATGGCCTTTCTTCTTTAACTATTTAGAATCACAGCACTCTACAATGTCTTTTAGAACAAACAAACTGTTTTCCCTGTAAGAACAGCTGTTTTACTTTATTGTCACATTGCCATGGACAAGCTGTGCTTGGATCGTTCTGGCCTTTGTAGAACTGACCACACCATGGCTCTTTGACCCAGTGCAGGGACTTGGCCCACTCTAGTACATATTTGGATTCTAAAAACTTTTATTGAGATCAGCTGTAGAATGATTCCCAAGTTCATCTTCTTAGCACAGAAAAATTAGTAATGAGCTTCAGGTCAGTTGGTTACAAAGATTTTATGAAGCTTACGGTAGGGGGTGATTGGGTTTTGATGTGTGAACAAGGGCCAGATATTAACTCTTTATCACTCATTCCCTCATTAATTTATTCAACAAATCTTTGTCGAGCACCTGCAAAGTGCCAGGCACTAGGCCTTAGGGATGCAATAGAAAATGTGAAATTGGCTATGGTGGGATTGATTATCAAGTGAGAGAGACAGAAGACAAGCAAACAGATGTGTTCTATGAAATTGCCAATTGTGAAAAATGCCGTGATGGAAAACGGCAACAACAAGGTGCTGAGATAGAAGCAGAGAATGATAGGCTAGTCCCACCTTCTCGAGGATGGTTGGTGATAAAGGGCAAAAGGAGGTGATTATAGGTAGAAGGGAGAGGGAGGACAGAGCTCAGCATGCTTGTGGACAAAAGCACAGCACGTTGGGAGCCGAGCCAGCAAAGGGACCAGAAGGCTGAAATGAGGTTGGACCTGCAGGAGCACCCAGGTTATGACGCGTTCTGTAAGCCAGGGCAAGAGTTTGGATTTTCTGCTAAGCAGCCTAAGACATTTACAGGGCCCTCTGTGATCTGGCCTTTGCCTACCTTCTGAAATCCCCATCTCAAACCGAAGGCTCTAAGGACCTCCAACTGCTGGTATCATTTCCCTGCCCCACCTCCCCGTGACATCCACCTCCAACCACGCATGCTGAGCCCTTCCTGAGAGTGCCCCCCATCTCACGTGTGCCAATTTACCTCAGCTCCTCCTCTTCCACCACGACCCGCGCACCGCTTTCAGTGTTGTGGGAATTCCCACCCCTGGTCCTTCCTCTTTTCTCGCTGTCACAGCTGCAGATACCCTGATGGCTTCCACCTCCATTACACTCTCTGTTATGAAACTCATACCTGCTCACAACAGCCATACAAGGCGGCCCTGAGTGCTAAACCCCGGGGGTCACCAGTTAGCCGACTGTCTTGACACATGAACCCCCAGCTGGGAGGAACAGCCACCCCGGGTGTCATAAGAGAGAGAGAGAAGGTGAGTAGGAAGGTGTCAGGGCTGTAACCCCACGCCCAGCACAGAACTTGGCCCATTGCAAATAGGCAGACCTCGTTTTATTGTACTTCACTTTATTGCACTTTGCAGGTACTGTGGGGTTTTTTGTTTTTGTTTTTTTTTTTTTTTACAAACTGAAGGTTTGTGGCAACTCTGCGTTGAGCAAGTCTGTTGCTGCCATTTTTTCCAACAACATTTCCTCACTTTGTGTCACATTTTGGTAATTCTCGCAATATTGCAGTTTTTCTCTATTATATTTGTTCTGGTGACCTGTGATCAGTGATCTTTGATGTCACCACTAGGACTTGCTGAAGGCTAAGGTGATGGTTAGCTTTTTTTAGCAAGAAAGTATTTTTAAATTATGTACATTTTTTTAGACATGCTATTAAATAGTTAGTAGATTATAGTGTAAATATAACTTTTATATGCCTTGGAAAACCAGGCGATTCATGTGACTCGCTTTATTGCGATATGCCCTTTATTGCGGTGGTCTGGAACCAAACCCGCAGTATCTCTGAGGTGTGCTTGTATTGGTTGAATGAGTGAATGACTTTAAAGTTACAAAATGTCTCCATAGTATTATTTCTGCCTTTTTCCCTTGCAAGTATACTATTTGGGGGCAAAGAGGTCCAAACTCCACATACCTGACTTTTAAAATGAACCCATTGGTAACTTGAAGGTTGCTTTTTCTTTTGTAATTTAAAGCAATGTTAGATAAATTGGTTTGCACTTACTGTTCCTTTTAGCCAAAGACTCTGTGTAGCACTTCCAGAACACTATGCTGTCAGGCTCCCCATTTGTTCTTTGACTTGGTTGTCCACACACTGTCCGACAATGGTAGCCTGGCCTTAGTGAGGACGCAACACATTCTTTCATCCATGGAGAAAATCAACCACCTTAAAGGTTGAGCAGGTGAATATGAAGAATGATCTTCTTCCCTGCATGGTTAGTGCATCTCACCAAAAAAATGTAAAGCAACTTGGTTGCAGTCTTTAAGGAAAGACAGTTTCTACCCATTGCATTAAGTGACCCTTTTTAGACCATTACCCTGTGGCCAACCAACCTAGCTAAATAAAATGTTTTATTTTAGATCTTCCTCATTCTCAAATTTAAAAAGTTATTTTCCCCTGTTAGTTTTAGTACATTTACAGGCACACGTAGCCTACGGGACAATGAGCAAGTTACCCAAGTTAACCCAGGGCTGTGATATTTGCTTTCTGAATTACAGGTGTGCTGAATTTCAGAGGTGCTGGTGGTGTGACTTCCATACTTGGTATAGTTTTTTCTAAAATCTGTAATGAAATTGGAGAAAAATCTTTTGGAAATTAAAATAAGCTTAGTTGAGCTTCTCCAGCTGTTTTTCAGAACATTCCAGATCATATTCCAGCACGGAGGAAGGAGTCATAAATCCTAGGTGGGTGGGAGAAGTGATATTACTGAAAGCTGATAAAATCCTATAGTATGGGCTGGATTTGCTTTCTGATTCCCCAGCCCCTGTGCTCTAGTTAGGATTTAAAACTCCAGGAGAGAAGCCATGCTAAGTGATTTTCAAAGCTGCTATTGACTCATTCCAAACCACTGGGCAAGTCACTTATTTACTTAGTTTAATTTTTCTAAAAGTTATATTCAAAGTAAGGCTTCCCAATGCCCTTTGCCACCACTGGCAAAATAGTTTTTATGGTAGTTAACCATTATTTAAGACCAAGGGAAAGACACCTAACAAGCAGAAAGTATTTAGTAATCCTTGCTTTCTGCTCTAAACTGTTACTTATTGCTACAGATTAAAGCCCTAAGGATTAGTGAAAATGAAAGAGGACACTGGAAGGTTTAGTCCAGGTCCGCTGCTCAATAATCTTGATCTTCTCTGAGTCACCTAAATCCTGATTTTCTAAGGAATTACTTTTTCTATGGGGAGTTAAGTATGTCTTCGGCATAGATCTACACATCACAGATTAACCATTGTTTTGTTTTGTAACATTCAGGGCCTCATTTGGCTTTTTTTAATGAAGAAACAAAAACATTATTCCTTCAGGATGGTTCCCAGCATCCTCCAGGGGAAGAGAAACCCCCAGAACTGATGAGTCAGAGCTGAGCTAGGCACTGAGCTCAGCCAGCCTCCCACACTGGTGGGAAGGGATCTGCTTCTCTGTGCTCATCTCACACTGTTTTCTGTTCATATTTGTGCCCCAGAAAAATTATAAATGATTCCACACTCTAGATGTAGAGATTTGCTTCTAAGCAGCAGTTTTGAATTAAGTTTGCAAATGACAAGGAGCTACCAGGACACAAGCACGTACATATATGCCCACTACTTTCTGAAAGAACAAAGCATCTCACAAAAGACATGGTTATACCAGATGACCCAGCATTTCCACTCCTAAGGATATACCCGAAAGGGTTGAAATCAGGTGTTCAAATCTGCATATGAATGTGCATAGCAGCACTCTTCATAATAGCCAAAAGATGGCAACACCCAAATGTCCATTAACATTTGAATAAACAAAATGTGGTATATTCATACAATGGACTGTTCAGCCATGAAAAGGACTCAAGTATTGATCTAACGTGGCAAGACCTTGACAGCATTATGCTAAATGAAAGAACCCAGACACCAAAGGCCACATACTGGATGATTCCATTTCTATGAAGTACCCAGAACAGGCAAATCCACAGAGACAGAAAGCAGATTGGTGGTTGCCACAGACTGGGAGGAAGAGGAAATGGGGAGTGACTGCTTAATGGGTACAGGGTTCCCTTTTGGGGTGATGAAAATATTCTGGAACTAGATAGTGATGACCATTGCACAATATGACCAGTGACTACACACCCCTGAATTGTACACTTTAAAATGGTTAAAATGGTGAATTTTATGTTACGTGTCTTTTGCTACCAAAAAAAAAAAAAGGAAGGAAAAGAAAAGAAAGAAAAAGAAAGGCAAGAAGTATATCAGGAAAGACATTTCTGAGTCAACCTGGATTCCAAACTCAAATGCCTTTGGGATGCTTTGGCTAATAAAAGAGAAGGAGGCTCGTGAGAGACATAAAAGAGGTGGGGTCTAAGACCCTCCCTGAAAAGACCAGAAGGAAAAAGTTTAAGAGACATTATGGGAACAATGACAGCTCACAGTAGTTGGATAAGGCCCAGGGGCAACAGAGTTTGTAATCCCTGGTTAAGGGGAACCTAAACTGTCCTTGACACAGGTTGGTTACAGTGACTTTCCTATGTAATCTGGAGTCTTGAAATGTTGGGTGACACAGGCGCTTCAGATAGGACAGGCTTTGGGAGAACTTTTAACAACACAGATAACTAAGGTAAAACTTCTCCAGTAGGGTTTTCTGTTAGTGAAAGCAAAAAAAGGTAAATTTGTGGTCAACACAGAGATCATCCTAAAATGAAACCTACCACTTGCTCTATTTTCTCCACTTGGTTTATGGGAATAAAAAACATCTCTCCCATTCACCTGACAAAAAGATGGATAAACAGGAATTAGTCCTTTAGGCTAAGTCCCAGTTTATTCATCCGAAAACTGGAAATTATAGTAATGGCTAAATCTTGCTGCCTAGCTGTCTACATCTGTAACATCCGTCTTTGCTACTAAAATACAGCTCCTCTCTGAGGGCAGGGTTTGTGCTATTTGTGTCTGCTCCTGTTCATCCAGACCCACCACAGGGCCTGACACTCCTCAGGAACTTGGTGAATATTGGCCAAATGATCAAGGGGTGAGAACAGTTCACCCTGGGGAAGAAAAGGCTACAGGGGCCACAGGAAATCTCTCCTCAAGTCCCTGAAGGGGGGGGGGTTATTTGTGAGAAACAAAATTTGTTCTGTATGCTCCCTTGGAATCGACAAGTAGGACGACAGGCTGGATTTGGCAAAGAGACAGGCTTAGTTCCATGTTATAAGATGAAATGGGCCACCTGGACAGGGAATAACTTGCCTGACTCTAGAGGTATTTGGACACCATTTGGCCATAAGTTTTAAAGAGATTCAGTGCTTGTTTGAATGGGTGAAGTAGTCAGGCCTTAAGGTCCTTCCCAAACCTGAAATTCATTCATTCACACTTTCACTGCTTCATTCAGACAGCCACTTATTGAATGCTGATCACGATGACAGGAACAGTGTTGTTACCAAGTTCAAGTACATGCTGCTCGCTGCATGACAGGCCAGTTAATTGAGAGACAAGGTGTTGGGGCAAGGAATAGCAATTTTATTCAGAAAGCCAGCAGCAGACGGAGAAGTTGGTGGACTAGTGTCCCAAAGAACCATCTTACCAGAGTTAGAATTCAGGCTTCTTTTATACTTATACTTTAAAGGCCAGAGCCTTGAGAATAGGCTGTCCTGTATATTTCAGGCTGTAGGCAACATTCTTTCACAAAAGGTGCACAGCCAGCACGACTAAGCACAGGCAACAGAAAACAAGCGTTAGAGCTAAAGGAATAAATCCAATATGTAGTCAGCTTTGTTCTTCTATGTTACACTGTTAAGTAACGGGGGTAAAATAATGAGTTCTCTAGTAATGTGTACCCTCAGAGATCTCTCAGTCTTATAGAGTACATAGAAAGGAAAATAAATTACTATGGTAACAGGATATGAGAAATCATCTATTATCTTTCCATGTCACCACCTGTTTTCTCTGTCTTTAACAGTGCACCAAGACTTGTGGCAAAGGCTCCAGGTACCGCAAGGTGGTGTGTGTGGGTGAGGACGAAGGTGACGAGGTTCACAGCATGCACTGTGACATGAGCACACGGCCTGTGGATCGTGAGAGCTGTGGCTTGCAGCCCTGCGAGTATGTCTGGATCACAGGAGAATGGTCAGAGGTACAGTCCTGGGGATTCTGGATGTGCCTTCGGGTCAGCGATGGCCTGAGGGCAACAGAGTGATGAGGGCAGGAATGTGGGAGACTCACACCCACCTGCCAGTTCTGTCCCTGAGAACTGGGAGCCCTCAAACAAGTCCCTCAGCCTTCCTGGGCCAGAGTCCTTACAGGTGCAGAGTGGGGGAGGTGCACAAGATAGTATCCATGCTCCTCTCAACTCTACATTCTGTGATTCCCTTTAATGCCTAATAGTATGATTAGAAAGGAATTCTTACAGACACTGCAAATTCATATGTTTCCTGTAGGTGCCTGGAGAAAGTTACGTATGACACGAAAATGTCTTAGCATCAGGGAGGCAATAGGGAATGGTGGGGACTGTGACTAACTTGCACATGATGTGTAAGGGGAACAGGCTCTTTTCCACTCCAACAGAGGCCATGCAGAAATGTGGGTCCAGTGTAACCAAACCTGATGTTTCAAGAGAGGACAAAACTTTGGACTCTTATGTGCTATCTCCTAATCTTAAAATGTGGACTCAAATTATTTATTTAAAACATTGTGTGGGTCGAACCAAACACTTTTGTGGGCCAGATGTTGGTTGCCCATTTAACAACCTCTGATCCAGAGGAATGAAATAGTTTTCCATAATATCCAAGGAATCTCAAGTGTCTATTTTTCCTTATCTCCTCCTGTACACAGTGCCTACCTAGACAATTTTTATTATTCATAAACCAATAGTAAACAGTCACATGATTATATTTTCAAACCTCATGATATTTTCAAATACTGAATGACCTGTAGCATCAACACTAGTTGTCATTTGCCCCAAAGAATTTAGAGATGTGAAAGTGAAGTATCTGGACTCATAACAAAGGTGCTTGCTATTACTGGCGTCTCGTTAGACTTCAACAGGGCAGCAATTTCATGTTTTAATGGGATGAATATTTGCATTTAGATGATGTGTTTGTTGGGTGTTGAATTGTTTCTGCACTGAAACTGTTCCTAAAGCCTTTTCTAACTATGTCTCCCCATCCTTCACTCTACCTCCGTGAATTTGCCTTCCCCTCCTTACCTCCTGAGGGACGTTTGGCACCGTCTGGACACATCTTTGGTTGTCACAGCCGGGGGAGGTAGGCTGCTACTGGCATCTGGTGGGTAGAGACCAGAGATGCTGCTAAACCTCCTACAGTGTACAGGACAGCACCACAACAGAGAGCTATTGAGCCCAAATGTCAGGGGTGCTGAGGCTGAGAAACTCTGCTCTATACCAACCCTACCTGTTCTTGGTATGTTCTCAAAGAAAGGAGGGGAGATGTGGTCTGGATCATTAGAAATAGATTTACTCTTGCCCACCCAGGAACATGGGAAGTCCAGATGAGTGTTCAAAATAGTCCTTGACTTTGGGTTTGATGCACAGGTTCCAACCCATTCAGATACCAAGGCGGGTGGAGGGAGGTGGGTCCAGGGGGCTCCTCTCTTCAGTTCACCCCTCCTAGTGCCTTGAAAGGCATGGTCCCTAACTTCTGGTTCCCTGGGCTGCTGCACAAGCCCACACCCTGACTCTCAGGAAGGGAGAGCCTTCCTTTCTGACCTGTCTCCCTCCTCAGGCCTCTGTCCCTTGGACCATTCACCTGTCTGCCTCCTGGGGGCCTCTTCTTCCTGGTTTCTGGCTTGGTTCTCGATCCCTCATCTTGCTGAAGTTTGTATGCCTGTCACACTGCCAAGGTTGACATGCTCATCTTAGCTGGATTTGGTGTGTTGTTATTATACTGAAAGAGTTTTGGTCTCTTTCTAAGACTTGTATAATGTTCCTCCTGTGGCTTTACTATAACCTTAACATTAACCCCCAAAAGATGAGATAGGGAGAAAATTTTTTTTAAAAAGCCTTCCTTACATCTGCAAATTTTCATGTGTACCATGAGTTGAAAAATCTGCAAACTATATGCAAAGATTAGAGGGATGGAGACAGGACTTTGTACAGATACCAGGATCATGGGAAGGGACTCTGCAAGGGGAGTGATGCCCAAGGAACTGGACCAGAATTCCCTCTAGAAAAGTTTCTAGTAAAATGCCAAAGCCACAGCAAGATTTGCCTTCTGTCTGGGGCCTCCATCACCTGCAGAGTTCTGTGTGCTCCATATTGGAGAAGGAGACTCCAGCACCCCTGGCCCATGTGTGCATTTCCCTGGTTGGGCCCGACGTGTATCCCTAGCACAAGAGGCCCACATTCTTATTGTTTCATTTTTCTTTATGGTTATTTTCAAGTTAGAAAAGAAATCTGCACTCATGATGAAACATGCACAGGGCACCAAGGCATGGAGAGTCAACCATAAGACCTTCCCCTCCTCTCTCCCCTCCCCAGAGATGAGAGCCTCTTACACTTCACAACTCTTGGCCTGAAATGGATTAAGGAAGCCAGAGGCACTCAACATTTTCAGGATGCTCTTAGAAGCTACTGAAGGGTTCTTTTCAGAGCTGTGGAGGCCTCTGAATGAAACCTGACCATATTTGGGGCTCGTTTCCATCTGTCAACACCTGTCTCCCACTGTGTCCCCCACGTAAATGGGCACTGGGCCGCTTTTGCTTGTGGTTGGTAAGGGGAAAGGGTCTTAGCACTTGCCTTCTCAGACGTACAGCCTTGTTTAAATTAGTCCACACTGAGGTCAGGGCATGCAAGCACTGAGTTAGATACTCTAAAATATCCACAGCTTGGACAGACAGCATTTATTAGCCATCTATCCATGCGTCAGACACCTCAGACTAGCCCTGCTCTCCCCTGGCCTGGCATCAACTGCATCTTTGGGCATTTAAACAGCGGCAGCCAAAGAAGGAAGAAACGTACGCGGAGTATTGCCAGGTCTTAAGCCAGCTGGAAGGGAAGGCCCAAGGATGCTCTGCATGCCTGTGGCTGGGCCAGTTCCCTGCTCACTCTAGGACCGCGTCAAGGGGAGCCTTCCCCCTGGAAAAGTTACAGGAGCGGCAAGCCACGTGGCTTAAAGCAAACAGCTTAGGAGACACCAGGAAAAAGAGACACTGGTTTTAATAGCAAGTGAGAACGGATGGAAGCTATGGGCCCTCACCCCAGAAAAAGCAAAACACTCCACATGCGGCACACTGTTTCCACGGTTCATCTGCCCCCGCCCAAAGAACCTTTGATCTTGAGAATCCTGAAACTCTACCTTAATTTTATGTCGCATTTTCACAGGGAGTGGCCAGTTATTTGGTGACTTGGCCCAAAAATATCATCAAAATAATTTGTTGGTTAATTCAGTTGTCTTTTAAAAAAGTATTATGTAAAATACTTAGCTGAGGAGGTTGAACATAATCTAAAATCTTATTAATAACCAGTTAGATGTCCCATCACAGAAGGAGCCAGGACACCAGCCGGGACACTTTTCTTTCTCCTCTTCTGTATCGTCTGGGTATTTTTAAATGCCGTATAATTAATGGCAGAAGGTCTAAATGACTGCATGATTTAGAGAGAGCCGGGCTGGTGGGAGGGAAGCAGAAAAGTAACTTTTAAGTCACGATATACAGCCAGGGAGGGAGGAGAAGGAAGGAAATTAAGTGGAGGGCAGATGGGAAAGCAGACCATCAAGTAGGGAAGGAAGGTTGTCCCAGAGTCCTGGGAGAGCCTGGACTGCACACACAGGTGGTCTCTGGCGCACTCTGCAGCCCACTTGGTCGCTTCTGTGATGCGGTCGTTGTAGGTTTGGAAAGGCGTGATTGGGCCGCCAGGCCGTAGGGCTCTGGACGCTGTAAGTGGAGCCGGTGACAGCTGGAGCACCTCCCCCAGCCCCGTCTCCCCGTGAAATCCGGAGCGGGGGCTTGAGGCGCCCCCGCCCGCAGCGGGGGGCCAGAGGGTGTAGTGGCAGCCCCCGATCCCAGAAGGCTCCTGTGGGGCTGCACGTCCCCCGCGTGCTGGGGGCTGTTCCTTGCGGCCAGTAAGAGGCTAATAAAGTGAGAGCTCTGTGCCCCATTGTCCCGAGGTCAGTGTTCACCGTGGAGGTCAGGGGCCTGCTGTGGCTGCCCCCAGGCCCCGCTCCAACCTCTGCTCTCCACCCCCTCTCTTCCCCAGTGCTCAGTGACCTGCGGAAAGGGCTACAAACAAAGGCTTGTCTCCTGTAGTGAGATTTACACCGGGAAGGAGAATTACGAGTACAGCTATCAAACGACCATCAACTGCCCGGGCGCACAGCCACCCAGCGTCCAGCCCTGCTACCTGCGGGAGTGCCCCGTCTCGGCCACCTGGAGAGTTGGCAACTGGGGGAGCGTAAGTAGACGATTGGGTGATGAAATCGGAAAGCTTTGGGATCTCAGACCCCGACTTAAACGTGTCCTGCCTGAGCTGCCCTTCCAGGAGGGCCCCGGGTGAGAAACAGGAGTTAGCATCTTGAAACGGGCTGAAGGGGAAAGGGGGCTTCTCTGCTTGTTGGGCCGTTTGGCCTGGTGCTTAGAGGGGGGACAGGGGCGGGGAGGCCAGACAGCCTCCATCTGACTCCGTTCTGGGTTCGGTCTGATTCCGTCAATTGGGTTCTGCTGTTCCCAACTGAAACGACCTGGGATAAGGTGCCAAGCGGTCATGTCTGTTTCCTCCCCTGCAGAATGGGGTGTTTGTGAAGTTGAAATGCGTTCATGCATAAAAAAGCACGCGGGCTATAATGGCAACTTTTTAAGTTCCGTATGTTTTACCACAGTTTAAAGTTAAACAGCACCCAGAACTCTTTGTTTGTCACTGAAAAAGGGTTACAGAGGTGTTCGTTGTCGTGGGTTCTGTGGCTAAGAATTCTGTAAGCGCTAGTCCTTCTACATCGGGAATTCTTGGTTGCATTGGGGTTACAACAAGTAGGAATATCTGATATTGGGAATGCCGCAGCCCCCTGGCTCCTGACTACGAGGCTTTCACTGATGCAAAGTGATGATCGGGCAAAAGTGTGGGACCAGTTGAAAGTGGTTAAGGTTTAAATTCTGGCTCCACCATGACCTTGAACACATTTCCTAACATTTGAGCCTCAATCTCCCCTCTGTAAGGATAGAATAATGCTAGTACTATCTCATAGGGTTATTGTGAGGCTTATATGAGGAAATTTTATATATATATATATATTTCATATGTATGACTACATATGTAGGTATGGATGTACGTACGTATAGACACGTATATATAAGACTTAGCACAGGGCTTCCCTGGTGGCTCAGTGGTTAGGAATACGCCTGCCAGTGCGGGGGACACAGGTTCGAGCCCTGGTCCAGGGGGATCCCACATGCTGCGGAGCATCTAAGCCCGTGAGCCACAGCTACTGAGCCTGCGCTCTGCAGCCTGTGAGCCACAACTGCTGAGCCCGTGAGCCGCAACTGCTGAGCCCACGAGCCACACCTACTGAAGTCCATGCGCCTAGAGCCCGTGCTCCACAACAAGAGAAGCCACCGCAATGAGAAGTCTGCGCGCTGCACCAAAGAGCAGCCCCCGCTCACCACAACTAGGGAGAGCCCCTGCACAGCAACAGAGACCCAACACAGCCAAAAATAAATAAGTAAAATAAATAAATTTATTCTAAAATATTATCTTAGCACAGAGACTGGCCCATAGGAGGTGCCCTACATGTGTCAGATATTTGTTTTCAGCAGCACGGGGTTCCTGTGCAAGCCTCCAGGCTCTGAATGCCACCCCACGAGAAGCCCATATCTCCAGGTTCCACAGCCACAACTCTGACCCTGCTCTGCCTTGTAGTGCTCCGTGTCCTGTGGCGTCGGAGTGATGCACAGATCTGTGCAGTGTCTCACCAACGAGGACCAGCCCAGCCACTTATGCCCTGATGAGTTGAAGCCAGAAGAAAGAAAAACCTGCCACAATATCTATAACTGTAAGTTGGCCAACTGAAGCCATCCTTCTGGAGCTTGAAGAACAGGTTTCCTTGTTGATGTGCTTGCCTGCCTTTTTCAGAAATATAGAATTTATTTTTAAGAAATTGGCCCCCTTGCAGACAAACATGTGCATGCATAATGTAACTCATTCCGTTGGCGGCCAGTGCACATCCTGGAGAATCACAGCCCGTTCTCGCGGTCTGTGTTTTCCAGGCGAGTTGCCCCAGAACTGCAAGGAAGTAAAAAGGCTGAAAGGTGCCGGTGCAGATGGGGAGTATTTCCTGATCGTCACGGGAAAGCTCCTGAAGGTACGCGTCGGAGCTCAGTTGTGATTTCTAGCCTGGTTTCAGAGCCAGAGGCCCTGGCCCTCGTGGTCCCATTTCTGAGCCACCCCTTGCAGGTTATTTCTGGTCTGTCTTTCAGGTCTTCTGTGCAGGGATGCACTCTGACCACCCCAAGGAGTACATGACACTGGTCCACGGTGACTCTGAGAATTTTTCTGAGGTTTACGGGCACAGGTAGGAGAGCTCAGGCTCAGAAGAGCCCGGATGCCTGGAGATCCCTGGAAACACCTCCCCATCCTTACGGGGATGTTCTCTCTGTAATGTAGGTTGCACAACCCAACCGAATGTCCCTACAACGGGAGCCGACGTGATGATTGTCAGTGTCGGAAAGACTACACAGCGGCTGGGTTTTCCAGCTTCCAGAAGATCAGAATAGACCTGACCACCATGCAGATCATCAGTAAGTTCCATGGGGCGTCCTGGGGGATGTGTCCATGGGTCTCTCCACTCAGACAGCAAAAACATCCTGCACAGGGGCTGGGCCGAGGCCCGGAAGATGTGAAGAAGAACTTAGGGTCCAGTGATGACAGTCCCAGTCTAAGCTGCCAGAGGGTGGGGTTTTGCACCTTTTGATCACTGCTGTCTCCGCAGCGCCTGGGAAGTGCTGAGCACAGGGGCGGTGCTCCATCAGATCTGTGACGAATGAATGAATGGAGGAGATGGAGGCGCATGAAAGGGCGCCATCGCAGTGGGGGAGTCAGGGCAGCATCCCCCCAAATATGACATTGAAATTGAGACCTTAAGGCCAAATGGGAGAGCCAGGTGGGCAAAACTTAGCCCATAGCTTAGCCATGGTAGCAAAATTTTTTTTTAAGATTTATTTATTATTCTTTTATTTTATTTATTTATTTTTTGGCTGCGTCTCTTAGTAGCGGCACACATGCTGTTCCTTGTGGCGCACGGGCTTCTTTCTAGTTGTGGCGTGCAGGTTTTCTCTTCTCTAGTTGTGGCGTGCAGCTTTTCTCTTCTCTAGTTGTGGCGTACAGGCTCCAGGGCATGTGGGCTCTGTAGTTTGCAGCACATGGGCTCTAGTTGAGGCGTGTGAGCTCAGTAGTTGGGGTGTGGGGGCTTAATTGCCTCGCGGCATGTGGGATCTTAGTTCCCTAACCAGGGGTCGAACCTGTGTCCCCTGCATTGTAAGGCAGATTCTTTACCACTGGCCCACCAGGGAAGTCCTGGTAGCAGAGCTTTCGAAGGGAGGAGAAGTTTTAAGGTAGCAGATGCAAACTCCAAAGCTATGATATTCACGTAGCAACATTCACCCCACCCTGGGCTTCCACCAGCAGTGTACATACGCACACACACACAAACATGCACACGGGCGTAAAACTAATTTTCTCTGATTGTCGATTTACAGAAGAAAAACGGAGGACAGAATCACCTTTTTTTAAACTAGCCTGAGCGTGGACTGATTTCATACTCCGGCCAACAGTGCATTTTTGTTAAGGACATTAATCATAGGAGTGGTTAAAGACAGCTCAAATATCTAAACACGTTCCCTTGAATAGACGAAAAACAGAAATAATGAATAATTAATTTTTCTTCATTAACATGTTCCCATAACCTTGCCTTGCTTTCCTCTGCAGGTAGATTAAATCTGATTTGTACCAAGATATTTTTAATTGCCTTCAGCCAGACTGATGAGGGCTAAGGGCAGAGTCTGCAGTTTCCCACTTAGATAGCACCCCGGCTGAGACCCAGAGCTTCTGCGCGCTGAAGCAGGCAGGGCTCCTGCCCTTGGAGGTTGGGGGACTCAGATTTCCCTCCCACGAACCTGCAGAAAGATTAAGCCCTTCTCTTGCTATTCTTGAAAGACAAAGCAGAAAGGTTTAAAAAGCTGCCTGTGGTCTCTAGTTCCCACCAGATTTTGTAGGATTCTCAGTCTGCCACCTCCTGATCCGCCTTCCCCATTCTCAGAGCTGTTCTCAGGAGCCTACAAGAGGGTTAAAAACGCGAGCACTGTTTTTATTGGCTTTTTTTTTTTTTTAAAGAAAACATTTTTAATCTTACGGTACAATCCCTTGAAAAGTACAGTAGTACAGTACAACAGCTGGCACACAGGGGCTGGCATCGAGTGAACAGGCAAAGGAGAGTTACTGGCTGGAGGAGGGAGGGGGGTGGGAGATGGTACAGCTGAAGGATCATCAGCAACAGGAGATGGAGGGCAAGCTGCAGTTTCACTCACGTCTGATGTTGATGGAATGCACGTTTGCATCTTTGAAAGTTCGCAATTTGAAGGTTTGTGTGTAGGCGACTTCCTGTATATATATTAATTACTGGACATTTTTTTAAAAACTTTTTAAAAAAGTTTGCCCCAAACTTAAGAAACTGCCATTAATACTTTCAAGATGTGAGTTCTAATTGCTCCCCATTTTGGTGATAATAGTGCCTGGGCCGCGGGAGGACAGATGAGCCTCGGGGAATAACTGCTAAGTAGCTGGAAATGCTTTGCTGGCTTATTCCCCGCCCCGTCCTGCAGTCCTGCAGCCTCAGAGGCTGCTTCTACAGGAGAGCCACAGTCATCCAATTAACACTACATTTAAGCGAGGTGATTCACATATTTATTTATATAGGAATCAATTCCAAAGTCATCTTAAGCCCCCCTTTTGGCTTCCATACTGTGAGGAGACAGAAAGTGCTGGTAAAACCCAGAGAAGGACGCTCTCGGACCCATAAATATAGTGAGGGGAAAGCAAGTGTACGTCTGGATCCGTTTGCTTACTAATCATACTTTGGATTGTTGTCTTTTTTCCTCTCCCATTTCCTCTTATGATTTCTCTAACTCTTCTTCCCTTCTGTCTCCTTGTTAATATCCTGTCCCTTCCCTTTCTCTTTCTCATACTCTCACCTCTCTGCTCCCTATAACCCTTTCTTCTCCAAAACCCCACAGCCACTGACTTACAGTTTGCCAGGACACGCGAAGGACATCCCGTCCCTTTTGCCACCGCCGGGGACTGCTACAGCGCCGCCAAGTGCCCTCAGGTACGAGTCGGGAGCTCTCCACCCCCCACCCAGGGATTCACATCCCCCCACCCCCGTGACTGCATCTGGTTCTGCAGATGTAATTAGAACAGCACCGCTGGAAGGCACTTTGGCCGCCTGAATCAAGGGCCTCACAGATGCTCACAGCCCCCAACCTAGTCACTCCGCTACTCAGAGTGTTTCCTAAGGAAATGATCACAGCCAGGGGCCACACTTCCACATTCAGCAAAATGCATCTGTGATCATGGTAAACGTTTAGAAACCAATTAGATATCACATGGCAAGGGTTTGGTTAAACACAGGACGATGTTAAAACAATGAATATTATGCAGCGACATGTGGGTAAATGTTTAATAACTGGCTCTCCAAAGGAAGTGGGGGGGGGGGCGGGAAAGCAATGCTTTGCAGCATTTGCCCATTTCTGTGGTGTAAATTTTCTCCCTGACTGGTTACAAGTCATCGATACCGTGTCACGAAATGGAGGGTTTGGGGAGAGATGCACACAGTTGTCTCTCAAAAGCCAGTGCAAGTGGGTTCCAACACCCCGACTGTCAGCCATTAAAGATTCTGAATATTGCATGAGACAGGAAAACTGTCACTCCTGTTTCAGATGTGTAAATGCGCCATGTCCAGACCAAGAAGTGCAGAGTTACCTCCTGAATTCGCTTTCCCCCAGAGCAGCTGCACGGCAGTCTTACCCGTTCCACAGTTGCACACGTTCTTGCCTCTTTAGAGGTGTGGCAGGTTTTGACTTGCCTTTCGGAACAGCCTGTGATAAGCCTCCTGGGCTCATTTTGCAAAGCAGGCATCAGTCTTTGCCAGAAGCTTCTGCAAGGAGAAGGTAGGACAGGCATAATGAATTAGGTGGTTCTGGACAGGAGAACGTGGCCCCAGTCTTTCCGTTGATTTACATGAGGTCTTTACAAAGCTGTTGTCAGACTCTGTGACAGAGTGTTCTGCGTCGCTGTGGGCCTTCACGGATTCTAGGAACTGGGACTGGGTGATGGTCAGGATCCCAGGCACTGTCTCCCCAGGGTGCATTTACACATCGCCACAGAGACCATCCAAAGACAAACACATCTGAATTTTCTTTTAACAATGTGTTTTCTCAGCCCCAAGCTTTAGAAAGTATTGCTAAACATTTTAGAGATGTGAAAAGGAAGCACTCAGGGGAGAAAGAAAATAAACAAAGGACAGAATGTTAAAAGGGGCCTTTTCTCCATTACCCAGGAATTGAAAACTTTTGAAGTGCGGTTTCTTTAGAGCACTGGAGACTTCAAACACCCCATTCGTATGGGTTGCATTTAACAGCTTATAGATTGGCCAGTCCTGCCTTTTTCAAATGCCTCAGGATTTTCTTGTTTCGATATGTGCATCTTTGGGGAAACTTAAGTAAATGAGAGGTAATTTGCATTCACTTATTTTAATAACTCAGAGATAAATGAACCAATTGATTTGCTAAATCCTGACACTAAAGCAGTTGCTAAGTGAGAAAACCAAAGCCAGTGAGAGGTTAAGTTGTATTTTTTCCAGCCCATTCTTCAAACCATATCGGATACTTCTAGAATTCACTTCCTCAGAAGTGATGAAAGATGGGAGTTTTTCATCACTTTTCCAGGGAAAAGTCTGTAGAAAGCATGACCATGCAAGCTATTTTGGAGCCCTGCTTGTCCTTTGGTCTGTGACTGCAGAGAAATGAAAGCAGAGGCATGCTCTGTGTGACAGTGTGCTTCTCCTTCCTGCGCATCCATTGCTGTTGCTTTGGGGAGGTCCCCAAGAGCTGTCAACTCAAGATGCAGCCAGAATGTATTTTGTTATCCCGATCACAGTGGATGCGGCATTGTCCTTCCTGATGCTGGTGTTAATAGCACTTACCGAGTGTTTACTACACTTGAGACACTGTGCTCAGCATTGGTAAATCAGTGTAGCATTTAATCATCCACAGCATCCTATGAGATTGCCCCCTTTTGACAGCTGAGGTGTAGAGAGATAGAGTAACTTACCCAAACCCACACGTAGTGCTCAATAGAGGCTGGATTTGATGCCAAGTGTGTCTGAGTTCAAATCCATGATGGTAGACACGCCTGGCTGATTCTGTTTCCAGACAAGACTTTTGCAGCATTCACCCTTGTCCAACAGAGAACAAAACCTCCGTTTGTCAGAGGTATTATACATCTTTCGCTAACTTTTCTGGATCATCTAGTGTATGCATGTCTTAATTACCTTTACTCTTTTAAATCAGCAACAGACATAGTAGCTAAAACTCTCATGCCCTTTAGACCCTGAAGATAAGGCCTTTAGGGGTAGAGATATCCCAGACTGGAGCTAGAAAGGACAGTAGGTCTTGACTGCTCTGGTGACACTCAAACTTTTAGAGTGCTAATTATCAACTAGGACGCTGGCTGAAAATGCAAATCCCTGAACCTGAAAAGGCCAGGAAGAGAATAAGGACAAAAACTCTTGCTTATCACTCGCTCTGAAAGGGCAGATCTAGCTAGCAAGTAGTCTGCTCGGCTACGTGCTCAGACACTGGACACCCAGATCAGCCAGGGACATCCTCAGGCTAGAAGCCTGGACCTTCTAAGGACTTTGACGTCAAAGCAGATCAAGTCTGCCTTCTGCGATGCAAGCAGAACAGGCAGTCTTTGTGGGAAACAGGATAGGGAAGGAGAGACGAGGGCATCCTTGGCAACAACGAGGTCTGGGCAGTTGTGATTGGTGTGGACGCCCTCCTCAGGGCAGGAATGATAGTAAGATAAGAACATGTTCGCCCAGGTGGGCTAACACAGCATGTAGAAGCCCGTGTCTGAGGAGGCTGGGCGAGGAGGCTGAGCCTCCAGTGTAGCCCATGGTCATGGATACCTGCGTACTGAAGCCGCTCAACATAACAACCACTGACATCTGTGTAGTACTGTCATAAAACAAGTTCCAAAAATATTTTTAAAATTTCACCTACTCTCTGCCAGGTAATGAGCGAGGTATGTTATACCTTCTACTCTTATTCACTGATTATGTCTTATTAACCCAATTTACAGATGGGCTCAGGAGAGGTAAGCCACTTGCCTGAGGTCACACTAAAGGTAGAAGAGTCAGGATTCTAGGAAGATTTCATCCCCCAGACCACAGCACGATTGATGTTTTGGGCTGGATAATTCTCTGTTGTGGGAGACACACACACACACACACACACACACACACACACACACACACACACACACACACACACACACACACACACACACACACACACACACACACACACACACACACACACACACACACACACACACACACACACACACACACACACTAGCTGTGACGTGACAACCAAAAATGTCTCCAGAGACTGCCAGATTTCTCCCGGGAGCAAACTTGCCTTCTGATAAGATCCACTGATATAGACCAAACTAAATCCTCCCATCACCTCTGTGAATAGGAATCCTGTTTGTCCCCAGGGTACAGATGTGGAATTTAAGGCTCCTAAAGAGTTCATAAACTCTGTTTAGCAAGTATTTATGGAACTGACATGGAGAGGGAAACCTCCAAGTTGCACCTGATCCCAGAAGTCTTCGTGGAAGAGCTAGGATGTAATGTTTAGTTAAGACTCTAAATATCAAGTGCCTAGTCACATGTTACAAACCATAACTGATATAAATAAAGCAATACCAAGTCCCTCCCTTCAATAAGCTTACTGTTATATTAGAGGGAGGAAACTAACACTTACAAAACAATTAGAAAATGCGGGACTGGTATCAATATTTTTGAGTATCTGCTAGGTACCAGGCATTCACTCCACGGCTAATTTCATTTAGTCCCTCACTACACTACTCTGAAGGAGGCGCTCGTATTACCTTCCATTTTACAGATGGACAAACTGAGGTTCTTACAGGGTAATAATCTGTTCAGGTGAAAAAGCTGAATTTACGCTTAGGTCTGATGGGATGTGAGTCTCCACCTTGCTCATCTTGATTTATTAAAGACCGTTTTGACAAAGAACCAGATGGTAAGGGTCAGAGAGGAAGCCTTCACCCACGTCTGAGGAGAAAACATTTTTAACTCCGAAACTGTTCATGGTGGAGTAGGAAACCTCAAGAATCTATTTTAGATGCCTTTGTGGAGTCATTTTTGCAAGAGAGAAAGACATAGAGACACATGGAAAAAGCAAGAGAGATTCTCTGCTGCAGCGTCTCCTTGGAAATAAAAATGGAAACACCCGAGGCCACGTTTGGAAAGGAATCCCAGAGCGGGGCTGGGAGGTCTAGGTTCCCTGGGCCTGGTAACGGTGGCGGGTCCCCTGCGGTCCAGAGCAGGCCGCGCGCGCCCTCTGCTGGCAGCTCCAGAGAACGCGCCTCTGCTTTGAAGTCCCGCCCTGCTGTGCTTAGGACGCGGCGTGCTCAGCGCCGCGGGGAGCTGAAGCCCAAGGAAGCTTTGGCAGCGAGATCTTGTTAGAAAAATTACACTGTGGCGTTTTGTTCCTGAAGGAATCTGGTAATTGTGAGCAACATCAGGATTGCTGAGTTAGGGACGCAGAATAGCGGTAGTTGAGAGCGAGGACTTTGAAGTCAGGAAAATGTGAGTTGGGTTCTCAGTGTTTCCTGGAGAAGTTAATCACCTGCGCCGGGCCTCGCTGTCCCCCTCTGTAAAGGAAATCCCCTTCTGAGAGCTCTTGCAAGGATGGATGAGATGATGCATGTAAAGTGCCTGGTTCACAACTCCCCTCTCCCCCCGCCCAAAAGAACCCTCAATCATTAGTAGCTATCATAATTAATTAATATCTTTCTCCAAGTTCCCTTTTATTGTGTGGCCTTTGCTCGGGACGTCACGTGGACTAAAAATCTTTTCCGTTGGCCATTTATTCCAGGGTCGTTTTAGCATCAACCTTTACGGAACCGGCCTGTCTCTAACTGAATCTGCCAGATGGATCTCCCAAGGGAATTATGCTGTCTCTGACATTAAGAAGTCACCGGTAAGGTTACCAATGGGTTGGGGGCTGGGTTTTGTTTTCTCTTCCTTCCTACCTCCCTCTGAGGCAGTGGTGCTAGAAGTAAAGGGTGTGCTTTCCCACTTCCTCAAACCATTTTACAAAGTGTCAGCAAGAAAATTTAGGACATAAATCGAAGGCTGAAGCGTGTACAGGTGCGTGGAGCAGAGAGTCTTGCTTCCCTTCTGGTGAATTCTTCCTGGAGATGTGAACCTGTGAACCATTGGAGCAATTAGGAGGATGCCTAACCGGGAAGCTGAATGTAGCCAGCAGCCTCTAAGGGAGTGTGTGGCTCAAGACACCTTGCAATTAATTAGCCAACATGCAATTCACCCATGTGAGCTTAGGGAAAGTAATGTCGGTCTATTTCAGAAGAACTGAAATACAAACAGGGCTGGAAGAAGGGGTGATTCATGCGGAGGGTTTCTGGGGAATTAAGAGAAACACAGGCTCTCCAAGTCAGCTTTTCAGGCTCTAAAATCTTGCTGCTCAAGGTGGGACCGATCCGCCCCAGAGCACCCGCATTGCCTGGGAGCTTGTCGACAACGCAGTTTCTGGGGGCCCCAGAGCTTCTGAGTAGGACCTGCAGCTGAACAAGGCCCCAGATGGTTCCTGAGCACAGTACAGCTTGCGACGCTCTGATCTGCCGTACTGTTTCTCAGCGTGGGTGTATGTTAGAATCACTTGGGAAGGTTTAAACTGCGTGTGCCCAGGCCCTACCCAGATTCACTGAAGGGGAATCTCTGGGGAATTTGAAATTCCCCAGGTGACTAATGCATAAGCGGGGGCAGAAAGCACTGCCCTTTCCAGCCTAGAAGTTGCCATGATGTGGGGCAGGAGCCTGACCCGCAGGCAAATGTGAAACTTACAGGGTGTGGCCTGTGGCCCCAGTCCTGACCTCTGCCTCGCGGTCTCCTGAAAGTGAGTAAGGGAGGAAAAAGAAGAGGACTGGAAAGTGTGGTGTTATTCCAAGGTGAGGTTGCCAGACAAAATGTAGGATGCCCCATTAAATCTGAATTTCACATAAGCAAGATTTTTTTTTTTTTTTTACTGTAATCATGTCTGGAACATTGCATGGGACATACTTATTCTAAAAAAACAGTACGTGTTGTTTATCTGAAATTCACATCTGACTGGGTGTCTGGTATTTTTATTTGCTAAACCCTATCAAAATCAGAACATAAGGAAACAGCTCAATGAAGCTGCTTCCACCAAGGAAGGGAAGGAACATCAATTATGACGTCTGTCGGGGGAAAATCTCCGAGGTTCCTGATCCCTTTTTTTAGCTTCCAGTGTTAAATTTGTGTCTTTGGGGAAAAGAAAAACAAACAAAAAAATCTCTCTCACTCCCTCTTTTCTCTAGCTAAGCCAAGCAGCTCCTTCAAATCTGATTAAATGACCATATCGATTGCTTATAAATTAATCATTAAAAATTTTCTCTTATACTGAAAGGGATAAAGAGAGCTGAGAGGCAACACACGTGCTTTAGAATGTGTGCTTTACACTGTGTCCTGAAATTATGTTCTTCCCTGCTCCTACTATTTATTATGTTTCAGTGAGTGAGAGAAACAAACAAAAAAATTAATTGACCAAAACGTGGTCAGACTTAAAGCGTGATTATATAGAAAGCCATCTGTGTAAACTGTCATCTAAATTTCAATTCTGTTTGTTAGTGTCATTACTGCAGTTTTCATCCGGAACCTAACAATATAATTATAGCCTGGAGCGCCACCTTGTGGAGACAAAGATTACTGCCCTGCCAAGATGGGCTGGCTGTTTCCCCAGCTTTTGGGGGATTACGCCTGTGCTGAAGGGAATTGGTTTCACAATTGCCTGTCAGCACTTTTTTTTTTTTTTTTTTTTTTCTAAATCTTGGTGTTCCATGACAGCTCAGAGAGCCCAAGCTCAAAATTAATCTCAAGGGTGTGTTGAGCACGCCTTATGAATCCCCAGGAGCCAGAACTGAGCAGTCTCTAGCTCCTAGCAGCCCCCAGAAATGATGCTTTGTGTGCCTGACCTGCTACTCAGTCCACAGAGCAGCATCCCCTAGGGATACTCCATGAAAATAGGCTCCCGCAGGCAAAGACACTTGGAAAAATTGTATATTTTATTTCCTTCTTGAGGAGTCGCAGTAAGCATGTGTGTATTGTAGGTTGGAATAAAGTGTACAGGAGGGAAACCTGTGTGGTTTTATTCAAGCCAGCATTTCCCTAAATCATTCGTTCTCATACTTGGGCCAGCACTTGCTAAAACACAGCCAGCCTGGGGAGGGGCCTGAAATGTACACTTCCAACAGTTTCCCAGGTGATGCTGATACCCTGGTCTGGGATCACATTTTAGGAATCACTGACATAAGTTAAACCAACCCCAGAGCCTTCTTTTCAAAGTTATACCTTTTATTTTCCCTGAATTACCAGTGGTCCATGGGACACACTTTGGAAAACTGCGTAATATCCTGCTCCCACCATGACTTAACACCACCTTGCTTCTGAGGGACCGAGGCTGGTCTCCTCTACGGCCCGCAGATCCTGGCCTGTCCTAATCTCTTCTCCAAATAGCCCTGCTTTGGGCTTCCCTGGTGGCGCAGTGGTTGACAGTCCGCCTGCCAATGCAGGGGACGCGGGTTCGTGCCCTGGTCCGGGAAGATCCCACATGCCGCGGAGCAGCTGGGCCAGTGAGCCACGGCCGCTGAGCCTGCGCTTCCGGAGCCTGTGCTCCACAACGGGAGAGGCCACAACAGTGAGAGGCCCGCGAACCGCAAAAGAAAAAGAAAAAAACAAATAGCCCTGCTTTGATTCACCCCTCACATCATCACTCTCACTTTCCTTCACTTTTCTGCTGGGAGCTACAGAGAGAAAAACACAATGAAACCCTCCATTTTCCAAATCCCACTTGGCGAGAAAATGTTTTCCCCAAGCGAAACTAAAGGAAAACTCTAGTCGTTAAGGGTAAAACTGAATTACCAGAATCACGTGAAGAGCAGGAACATGGTCTCACCAGCAGGAACAAACCTGGTAAAAACAAGTCTCAGTGTCAAGGTTCATTCTTGGCTGCCTGTGTGTAGTGGGAAGAATTGTTTGTTTGTTTGTTTTAACTCATAAGAATAATGATTTTTGTTATTGAAGTAGCCCCTATGTATTGGGCAGTTTGTATGCATTCAACCCCATTCCTCCAGCTTTCTCATCAGATTCTTGGGAGTGTACTGAAATCAAAGCCTACAGAGGCTGCAGAGTACAGAGGTTAAGCCCCCAGACCCTTAAGTCAGATTGCTGGACGTGCTGTTACTAGCCTTGCCATCTTGGTCAAGTTATCTAACTTCTCAGGGGTCTCAGTTTCTTCACGCATAAAATGGGGATCCTGGTGGTCCTTACCCAGTTGGCTTCTTGCCGGGCATAAATGAAATAGGGAGATAAAGCTGTTTGCATGTCACTGGGCAGACAGCAGGGGGCACAGTAAGTATTAGCTGTTAATGTTACAACATTTTCATAGGCCTGAGGCTTGCCGTCAGGCTGCAGAATTGGTCACGGTGTTGAAGGAAGCAGGCTTGCTAGCAGTGGAAGGACAGGGGACTGCAGCCTGAGCAGAGGCTAAGCCTGGACCTGGACTCGGTTCCTGTCTTTTAATCTTTTAGTTCATTTGCAACCGGTGGAGTTAAGGTCACGTGATAAATACCTGTGTGTGTGCAGGCACATAGCAAGCATAGTATCAGTCCTCCTTTATCTACCATAAGCTGCCTCCTAACCCACAATTCATTTGTGAAAATCCAGTTATCCACCAAGTATTAAAATCATATTACAGACAAGTAGAGTGAAACTACCTTTTATATATGTGTACATTTTATTCTGTACGAACCCATAGAAGTTAGATGTTTATACATATATTCATATGTATAAGTGTGATTAGGACTATAGTGGGGGAAAAAAAACCAAACAAATACTGTGTTTTATGGGCAGTTTCATCCCCAGCACACTCCAAAGAAATGCAAATAAGCACATTTCAATCAAAGATGTGTTGGCTTTGCTAAATTACATGAGTCAACCTACCTTGGTCACATTGAGTACAAAAAGCAGAGAAATGAGTGAAAAGTATGAACTATAAACTATTCTTTTTTAAAAAAATAAATTTATTTATTTTATTTATTTATTTTTGGCCGTGTTGGGTCTCTGTTGCTGCGCCTGGGCTTTTCTCTAGTTGCGGTGAGCGGGAGTTACTCTTTGTTGCGGTGCGTGGCCTTCTCACTGTGGTGGCTTCTCTTGTTGTGGAGCACAGACTCTAGGCATGCAGGCTTCAGTAGCTGTGGCACGCGGGCTCAGTAGCTGTGGTACGCGGGCTCAGTAGTCGTGGTGCACGGGCTTAGTTGCTCCGCGGCATGTGGGATCTTCCCCGGGCCAGGGCTCAAACCCGTGTCCCCTGCATTGGCAGGCAGATTCTTAGCCACTGTGCCACCGGGGAAGCCCTATAAACTGTTCTTAATGGAACAGAGGTCATTCATTTTAATTATATGTAATAGCTCAAACCCTACTAACAAAATATTTATTGAAGAGAGATTTTTAGAGGACTTGCTTTAATGAAGAAATAAAAATGATTTCCAATCAGTGTTTCATTGTATGGGCGCAGGTGCTTCAAAAGTGCTGGAAAACGTACTGTTTTTCTCTGAAATAGGCACTGTTTCCATGACAGTCATGTTTATGCTTTTCATTTTCTCAGTATATTTTTTTTATTCTGTAATAGAAATACGTTTTAGTTCAGCCTTTACCGAAAGCAAATTGAGTCCTGGTTAATGCAGTGACATGCACATTGCAGAGCTAGTATCAGCAATTTTATAATTACTCAGACTGTCCTTCATCTCCATGAGAACAGGCTTTGATGGAAATCCACACATAAAAAACACCTTTATGACAATGATCGCTAATACTTATAGAGTGCTACGTTAGGCCAGCTGCTAGGCTGAGCGCTTTGTATGCTTTCTTTCATTTGCAGCAAACCTATAAGGGGAGACTCATATTATCCCCATATTACAGATGCACCAGGAAACTGAGGTTTAAAGAGGTTATTAAAGACATGATACAAGCCTGAGGCAATCTGATCTCTGCTAACAGGGCAGGGAGAGTTTGGGTTAAAAAATAAGCTGTGATGAGACAGAAGACATTCCTACTATGTCAGCATCCTTAGGGCCACCAGACGTATACTTCAGCTTAGGGAAAAAGTTCCTGGCTAGAAAACCAGTTGGTCTGGCATCAAATCTAGTTGGTAATGTCAGACTAGCTCCAAAACTAACAGGGGTCCCTAAATCCAAGACCAAGTAGGGTGATAGAAATCGATCTCCCAACTTAACCTCACTCATAATCAAAAACATGCAAATTTTTAAAAGAGTAGAATATTTTTTCTGTTTTTTTTTTTTTTTTTTTTTTGGCAAAATTGGAAAGTTTCTTCTTTTTCCTTTTCCTTTTTTTTTGCGGTACGCGGGCCTCTCACTGTTGTGGCCTCTCCTGTTGCGGAGCACAGGCTCCAGACGCACAGGCCCAGCAGCCATGGCTCACGGGCCCAGCTGCTCTGCGGCATGTGGGATCTTCCCAGACCAGGGAACAAACCCGGGTCCCCTGCATTGGCAGGTGGACTCTCAACCACTGCGCCACCAGGGAAGCCCCTTTTTCTTTTTTTTAAGTGAGAGTATCCATTGTTTTCAAGAGACTTTCATAGTTTGACCATATGAATCAAATGCAGCCCAAAGATATCTTGAAATGCATGCACAAGTATGGTTCACACCAGCGTTAGTCCCAGTAGAGGAAAATGTAGAACACCTTAGATGCCAAACCTTGTTCAGCAGTCAGGGGTAGGGAGTGGCTCATATGACATGGTAATTTACAAACTGGGATATGGTGCCACAATGAAACAAGGAGCTTTTCATAGCATGGGGAAGCATTGAGGGGACTGACTGATTAGTAGGGCCATCTGGATTGCAGTTCACCAAGAAGAGTGTACTTGTTCAGCCTTCTTCTTTCAATCATTCGCCAGATGTGTATTAAGACCGTCATTAGCCACACACAGCTAGCTTCTGGAAACCCTCGGATTTTAACAAGGCACTGGCCTTGCCATCATGGGGCTTACATTCTAGGGGGAAGACAGACATAAAGAGAGAACTACCCCCATGTTATAGGGTGCTGTGCAGCAGGTAACTGCGTCAGAAAGGTTTCTCAGGGGAAGTGGCCTCTGGGCTGGGTTCTGAAGAATTTACCGGGCAAAAGTTGGGTGGTCCAGTGCACGCAGGGAGAGGGAAGAGAGTTCCAGTGAGAGGAGTAGCATGTGCAAAGGCCCTGTGTTATGAGAGGCATGTTAGAAGAACAACCCAAAGAAATGCGGAGGAGGGGGAGTAGAGAGAAAAGATGGGACAAGACAAATCCAGACAGGCAGGCAGGGTCAGCCCATGCAAGGCTGGAGACCAGGGTTCAGCAAACTTTTTCTGTAAAGGACCAGCTAGTAAATATTTTAGACTTTGCCAGCCAAGAGGTAAAAAATCATTGATATTATATATGTATTTATATGATAAGAGCAAAAACAAATTCACATTAAAATTTTAGTGATTAAATTCAAAGTGTAATAATAATTGAGTATAAATTTTTTTTATCTAGATCTACCAAGGATAAGAATGAAATATTGAGAGAGGACAACATTTTGCTTATTAATTAGTGTTCTCTGCTATCAAAATTGATTCTACATGTTTATTTGTTAATGCTGATCTGAAATGAGATTTTCTGTACTTCATCTTTATAAATGTCATTTTGCAGGGATAGGTATTGCCAAATAACTAATATTGTCCACAAGCATTATCATTTTAATTGACCATATTCATACCTTGGCAGGCATTGGTAGGATTCTGTTAGATTTTTTTCACTTGATATCTGCCTTTCAGTGTGTCATTACATTACAGATGAATCACTTGTAATTGAAGGTGAGATGGAAACTCCTCAATTACCTCATTAGGTGGATTTTGAAATATGAAAGTTTCCTTTGCACTTACGTCCAAGTCCAAAAAATACTGCTGGAACTGTATTTCATGCTCGGAAAATATATCCACTATAAATGTACGTGGAGTAGCGATAAAGCTTCTTGTTTTAACATCTGACAGAGTGGGAAGTGTGCAACCTGCCTTAACATGATTTATGATTCAAACAATGTTTAGTTATTGAAATGACTTTACTACAGTATAACTTTTGCCTATAAGTGCAGTTTTTGCCTTGTAATTTTAGCTCCCATTCATTAAGAAACATTATCAAGTCAGTAGCAAAAGATAATGTCCAAAGCCATTAAGTGTTCAATGACAGTGATTGAGAACAGTTCTTCTTGTTCAGAAAATATTTAATCCCAGCCCTGAGCTCAAAATTCACAATAAAACTTTACCACTGCTGAGTCATCAATCAGCTGTGTGTTAGGATAAGTCAGGGTATTCAGCTTCTGGTCCTGACCCCAAATTTCCAAAACTGATACAGGTTAAGTCTATGATAGAAAAAGAAGTTCATTATTAACACCACTGGTTCTGTAACACCAGGTAGGTCCAAGTATTTTCCACAATGAATAATCATAGGCTTTAAACATCTTACATTTTCACAAGCTTTGTAAATCGATCCAACTAAAGCTTTTCCCGCTCTGCACGTATTTCTTACCATGATTAGTTGTGAACTCATCTTAGCAGATTACACTTCAGTTTTTCTGCGCTAGTGTTTTCTCAACCTCTTTGAAATACTTCCACACAGACCGTTCATGGAGACTAATTCTTTGATCACTTCAAACTCAGCATGGTCTCCTCAAATAAACAAGTGAAGAGTTATCAGTAAAATCTATCTACTCACCAAAAGCCAAAGGAAACCACTCCAATTATTTTCTTTTTCTTTTTCTTTTTTTTTGCGATACGCGGGCCTCTCACTGTTGTGGCATCTCCCGTTGCGGAGCACAGGCTCCGGACGCGCAGGCTCAGCGGCCATGGCTCACGGGCCCAGCCGCTCCGCGGCACGTGGGATTCTCCCGGACCGGGGCACGAACCCGTGTCCCCTTCATCGGCAGGCGGACTCCCAACCACTGCGCCACCGGAAAAGCCCCTGCTTTGTTTTTTAATTGATTATTGATGCAGCTCCCAAATGTAATTAAATTGTTGAGTAACTGGTCTTACCAAAAGGATAACGGTCTTAAACAAGTGGATTTTCTCTGGACACATTTCTTCAGCAATTACAATTAAACAAGATATCATTAATTCAAAGAAAACATTTGTTTTGCTAACAAATGAGCCATTTGGAAACTTACACATTTTTCATCTTTTATTCTTACTCATTTGGATTTTTTATTTTTGTGAAGAATTACGCTATGGTGAGATATTCTGTTCTAAGTTTTCTAAATTCTTGACCGTTGCTCTCCTGTGAGTTGGGAATATCGTGACACATGCTGAATGTGGTGATGTTGGTATATTGTATTCTTTTAGCACAGCTGCAGTGTCGTTGCATGCTTTGCCATCTAAATGTGACAACAGAATAATCCACATGCTACTGTACCTTAAAAGTGCAATAGTCAGGACTTGCCTGGCAGTCCAGTGGTTAAGACTTCACCTTCCGATGCAGGCAGTGCGGGTTCGATCCCTGGTCGGGGAGGTAAGAACCCACATGCCTCATGACCAAAAAAACCAAAACATAAAACAGAAGCAATGTTGTAACAAATTCAATAAAGACTTTAAAAAATGGTCCACATCAAAAAAAAAAATCTTAAAAAAATAAAGTGCAATAGTAAAGTCTACTTTTGTCTTCTTTTCTTGTTTTGACATATACTGGTAATAAAAGAAATGAAAGAAAATGTTATGATATAGCAACACTCATGGCACTCAAAACACTATCACGTTACACTGTGTCACTGTGACGTGTGTGCAGAGTAGCAGCGTGAGGCTGCAAGGGCCATCTTGACCACTCAGCCCTGCTGTAGTGACGTGAAAGCAGCCACAGACATGAGGGAAATGAATGGACGTGGCTGTGTTCCAGTAAAACTTTATTTATGGACCATGAAATTTGAATGTTATCATTCATTTCCACATATCAAGAAATAGTATCCTCGGTTTGCTTCTTAACTATAAAATATAAATGCTGTTCTTAACATTGGGAGCTACATCCATAATCAGTTAAAAAGCAAAGAACTTCCCTGGTGGCACAGTGGTTAAGAATCTGCCTCCCGGGGGACGTGGGTTCAAGGCCTGGTCTGGGAAGATCCCACATGCCACTGAGCAACTAAGCCCGTGCGCCACAACTACTGAGCCTGCGCTCTAGAGCCCACGAGCCACAACTACGAAAGCCCATGGGCCTAGAGCCCGTGCTCTGCAACACGAGAAGCCACCGCAGCGAGAAGCCTGCACATCGCAACGAAGAGTAGCCCCAGCTGGCCGCAACTAGAGAAAGCCCACGCACGGCAACAAAGACCCAACGCAGCCAAAAGTAAATAAAGAAACATAAATTTATTTTTTTTAAAAAAACAAAGCAGGTCTTTTGAGTGGTTTCCTTTGGTTCTTGATCAGTAGGTAGATTTTACTGAGACTTTTCAGTTGTTGTTTATTTGAGAAGACCGTGCTGAGTGTGAAGGGACTGAAGAATTAGCCTCCATGAATGGTCTGTGTAGAAGTACAGGTAAATTACACTTCAGTTTTTCTGCCCTAGTGTTTTCTAGGGCAGAAAAACTGAAGTGTAATCTGCTAAGATGTGGGCCATACAAAAACAGGGGCCCACAGGCCATCATTCATCAGCCCCTACTTTAGACGGTGGTGAGGATGTTAGGCCCCACTTCTATTCAGAAGTGCTGCGTACTGTGCGTACAGGAATGATTTCCCTAAAAGCCAGTGCAAGCCCTGGAAACATATGAGCCAAGCCGGTGGACTAAGATGTTGCATCTTTTTGCAGGATGGTACCCGAGTCATAGGGAAATGCGGTGGTTACTGTGGAAAATGTGCTCCATCCTCTGGCACTGGCCTGGAGGTTCGAGTTTTATAGTTAAGGTAAGTGTCTGTCTGTCTCTGACTCTGCCTCATTCTTTCTGTAGCCTAAAGATTAGCAGATGTGGGCGGGTCATTTGCCCCCAGGCAGGTGAAGCTGACTCCGTGCTGTTTGACCTTTGTCTCTCTTGCTCGGCTATCCTCATGTGCCTGGGGCCATCTGTTCTCCATTCTTGGACATGCAGTCCCTAGACGTCCTGTACCAGAGTCCTCTGTAGTGCTTATTCAAAGTGCTGCTCACTGGGCTCCATCTCTAGAAGCCCTGCTTCATTAAGTCTCTGGTGGATCCAAGAACCTGTATTTTTAATGCAGGGAATTCTGATGCAGGTAGCTCACAGATCGCCTTTTGAGAAATACTGCCACGGAGTGTTACAAGTGTAATATAAATGACAGTTCTGCCCATGCTGAGTGCGGTGAGCGCGGTGCACGCATTATTTCAGTGACTCCTCACAACAAAGCCACAGCCTGGGGCTGTTATCCTCCTTTTACACATGGAAGCTGAGATCCACAGCAATTAAGTAGCTGGCTTAAGGTCAGATGGATTCCCTTGGCAATAACCCAGGAGTGTCCTACCCCAGAGGCTCTCGGTTCACGTACTCTACCGCACACTTGTGACTCACGGTGTGATCCAAGGACCAGCATGATCCGCGTCGCGTGGGAACTTACTAGGAATGCAAAATCTCAGGCCTCATTCTAGACCTACAGAGTCAGAATCTGCGTTTTAACAAATCCGAAGGAGAGTCGTGCCCGTTAAAGTTTGACAATTCCTGGTGTAACTACAGTATGCCAGCAGGTGGTCCCTCTGCTGGGCAGAGGACTGAACTGATCACTCTTTTCCCCTCGTCCCGGTGCCTTTTCTCGTACAAGGGCTCAGCCAGCTCAGGCGACCCTCCCACAGCTTCCCTCAAGCTTCCAGCAGCCCATTACCCTGTTAGGCTCTTCAAGATCCTGGCAAAGGAATACCTAGTTGACACTTACGTATCAGTGTCAATGTTTACTTAAAAATCCATATTCAACCTTGTGATCTCAAAATAGGATTATTTCCACTTCAGGAGGCCAACCGGGGGGGGGGGGGAGAAAAAAAGAGAGAGAGAGAGAAAAAGAAAAAGAAACTTACGGTCTTAAGTAACTGAGATGTCCAAGCAGTGGTCTAACTTCAGGCATGGCTGGATCTAGAGGCTCAGAGTCATCAGGACTCTTTCTTTCTCCATCCATCAACAATGCTTGCTTCTTAAGTGGCTTCATTCTCAGGCACATCATCTCCTCCACACCATGGTCCCTGGCAGTTCTAGGCTTACATCATCTTCACAGCTCATGGCTGCAAGTAAATGCTCATCTCCGGCATCTGTTCTGCACAAGAACTGTGGCTCTGATTTGTCACGTGGCCATTTCCAAACCAATCACAATGTCCAGGAGACTGGGATCATATACCCACCTAGAGTCAGGTGACTGACTGACAGCTTCATTTTGGAAGAGGGATGGTTGCCAAAGAACCAGAAGGAGTTTATCAGAAAAGAGGGGAGAGGGGCAGGCATAGTCAGCAGGTATCCATTAGAGATTCCCATTTGATATGTATTTTATATATTTTTATATCCAATAAAGTAAATTTTATATGTATTTTATGTACAGTAACATTTGAGTGAGCACAGATACATAACATTTACGTGCGTGTATAAAAAAGGCTAGAAGGAAATACAGCAGTATTTGAAGAACATTATCTCATGTTGGGGGAATCACAGGCTAATGGTTTTTATTTTATTCTTTATACATCCCTGGAATTTCCATGTTTCTTGTAGCAAGTGTTATTTTTAAAATCCAGAGAAAATAGTAAGTGTTATTTTCAAGTTCTATCTGTAAAAATTGATGGTTTACCTTCTCTTGACTTATGTCATTTGAGACAGAAGATTTACATTTCCTGGTTGGTTCATTTGTTTTCAGGTGCTCTGAAGAGGAAGCCGTTATGGGATGGATGAAGGATAGTGATGAAATACCTCCACCTTAAAATTTGGGTGTGTGTGTGTGTGTGTGTGTGTGTGAGTGTGTATGTGTGTGAGGACTTGTATGCCTGTATGTGTGTGTACATATGCATATATATATACATATATACACACATATATACACGTGTATATATGTGTGTGTATATAAATGTGGAATATCCTTATGATGTAAAGTTTAATATTTATGTTTGAAATTATTTATTGTGATGTAATATTTTTGTACGTAAAATGATTCTTTTATGACTGCCTTTCACGTTATTTTGTCCCCTGCAGTCAGACCACTGCATTTTACGTACTCTACATTATATGTAGTACTTTGACAAAAGTGATCCTTCATTATCACGGTACACTATTGTTTACTTTCTATCTGTAAATGTTTTATTGTTACTTTTTTAAAACCATAATTTTTTTAAAAAACAACCTAGCCGCCATCAAGGTGCTACAAGAATCGTATGAGGATATTTTTGGCATTTCTAGGAACGTATCATTAGCCAATCAGTAATTCAGTGATGTCACCGTTTGTACCAGCTATTAACTATGTTAAATATCTATTCAGTTTCATGTGATCTCTGGGAAAAAAGTCGCTGCCTTGGTGCTAATGTTGTATGTATTTAAGTGATCATCAGACTCAGAAGTATAAACGCTTTTAATAAAAGGGAGAAGCTAAAGGACAACTTCCGGTGGACAGAATCATTTGGAAAAAAATAAGACCAACTGTTTACCCTTGTTTTTAGACATGCCTTTTTGGGAAGAGAGTTGGACTTTGTTCTTGTTGTTGTTATTCTTATCAATACTTCAGTTCATGGTGCCTTGGTCTCTCTGTGGTTAAATGGAGGGTCCCCCAAGCAGCTTCATTACAGAGTGACACTGAGCAAATGAGAGCCTCTCAGCGTTTTGCCAAGATATTCTGAAATGGTGTCTATGTTAACCACTGTGACAGAGGATGCACGGGGTGGGGGTGACCTTCGACACCCGAGCACACCTGGAGAAACTCAGAACCAGATTCTTAGTCATCAGGATTGACTTTGGTATGAAAACATTAGCTGGTGACTTGACGCCTTTGAGCCATGAGCCTGAAACCCTGCCAGTGTCCATGGCTGCTGCAGTAATTGGTGGCATTTATGAGAAGAAATGGACTGTGGAGTACAAGATGCCTGAGTCTTTCTCATCTCCCATTAATCTTTGGATTCCATTCATCTTTGGAAGTCCTGGTTTTTTCTCCTTTCCAAAATGGAAGTGCCAAAGCCGTGGTCTTTCTGACCTTCCAGCCTGCTTGAAGAAAGGTCATGGCCCATGTCAGACACTCGATTTGAGAAGCCCTCCCATTTCCAAAAACCAAAGAGATTAGGAGAAACCTGGCAGTATTCCCCAAAGCCAAACAAACTCCAGAGTGCTCCAGGAAGTTATATCAATATATGAATAAGTGTTATCCTCCATTATTAATACATTGTGAAAATATACTATGAATAAATACCATGACCACATCCAAACATTTGTGTTTCACATGGTTTCTGGACTCTTGATTCAAATTGGAATGAACATATCTCTAGTTTTTAAGATTGCCAGATTGAGAAGAAATGCAGACTTTCTTAATCCTATTGATTGTGTTTGCCATTCTGGAGACAGATAAAGGATGGGGACTGTCCCCAAGGTTTGTCTTTTAATCACATAAATCAGTTGAAGTGGTTATTCTGAAACTCAGAGACAGAAACCTCTTGTTTGTGTGATGGGGAAGAAGTGAGCAAACAGAAGAGGAGATTTAAGTGGGGTTTGGGGGCTTAATTGTTAATATTATGTAACAGTAGTTTCTGTTCTAGAGACTGATGGTGTCCTGGGAATTGAGAGCTTTCCAAAGAAATCTAATGAACAGCTAATAGTAAGTGAATATCCACCATGTGCCGGGGCCCTTTACTAAATTGTTTGAGCTCATTCTTAGAACCACCAAGTGGAGCAGGTAATAGACTTACCATCATTTTTTGTATAAGGAGACACAGCCTTCAAGATACACATGGGCCCAAGTTCACATACAGTGAATAAGTGACAGTCTCAGAAAGAACTTTGGCTCTGATTGGGTTACATGACTACTTCTGGACCAATCACATTGTCAAGACGGCTGGGATTATGTGCCCACCTAGAGGCACGTGATCAACAACTCCGGTTGAAAGACCAGCTGTTCCAGAAGAGAAGGGTTGTGTTACCAGAAAAGGGTAGATGGTATGGAGACGGGCAAAAGCAACACATATCCACAGGAGATTCCGTGTGTGTGTGTGTGGTGGCATGCACATGCGTGTGTGCAAGTATAAAATCTCCAAATCCCATAACTCACACCATAGTTCCTTGTCACCCCTCAGCTTCATCTGAGACTTGGGTTCTAGTCCTTTCTCTGACATCTAGTAACTGTAGCATCCTGAACCCTGGTAGGATAAAGATCTGTAAAATGAGGCTATTGACATGCGTCCTATCTACCTTGTGGGATTGTGTTTTCTACAGCGGCACGGAAAATATGCATCAGCACATTTAAGCTGACAGCATGAAAGCCATGGGTTCTGCATCAGTTAGGAATTGTGTTCAGCTGATAATTACAGAGACCTGACTGCAATGGCTGAGCACATTAAAAAGTGTATTTCACTGTTATATTCAAGAAGCCTGGAGATAGGCGATCCAGGGCTGGTACGGCAGCTCCACAAACTCCTCGGGGACATAGTTTCTTTATCTCCTTCTCTCCTCAGTCTTCCATATTTCCAGCTGGCTGCTAGAGCTCCAGCAATCACTCCCAAACTCTAGGCAACAAAAATAAAGGAGTGGGGGAAAGGGTAAAAAGTAGCCTGGTCCCAGCTTTCTACTCTTTGAAAGAGGTTTGCCAGAAACCTCACCCAACAAATTCCACTTACATCTCCTCAGCCAGAATTGAATCCTGTCTTACACCTAGGCTGCAGAATCAGTGGAGAAGTAGGGTTATTTCACAGGGTATATTGCCAAACTAAATAAAATGAGGGATCTGTTCCCGGAAGACAAAATAGACTTAAGAGAAGCAACTAGAAGTCTCCGCAACAGGTTCAACTACACTGACAAGAGGGAATGGTTTGGAAGCAATTATCGTAAAGTAAGCAAGAGATAATAGGATGTGGGCTGGAGATGTGAGCATTGTAATGGTAGAAACTTATAGAGTGATAGAGGTGGTAAAATTAACAGGAGCTGACAGTGGGTAGATTCAGGGTGGACTGTGGGAGAGAAGGCACTGATCAGAATTCAAAGATGAGGTTTCATTTGCCTGAAAATACAACCAGGGTGATAGAAAGATGAATATTTGGATGTGTGAATGCACAGATATAATCTATTAGGTTCTGTTCATCCTTTATATCTTTACAGCACCGTACAGATTAAATATTGTCTTTGTGTTCTATTCACTATTTATCCAAATAATATTTCTTGCACCTGTACTAATTCCCAGTCATTGTTCCAGGCACTAGGGATGCAGCAGTGTACAGTTGATCCTCGAACAACACAAATTTGAACTGCACAGGTTCACTTAGGCGTGGATATTTTTCAATAGTAAATGCTACAGCACTACCTGGCCTGTCATTAGTTGTATCTACAGACATGGAAGAACTGTGGATACAGAGAACACAATAAGCGATAGGTGGATTAACCCGCGTGTTGTTCAGGGGTCAGCTGTGTTAGGGTACAGGCTAAGAGTCTGTGTCAGTCCACTGGGGCTGCCATAACAAAACACCACAGTGGGCATTGTAAACAACAGAAATGTATTTTCTCACAGTTCTGGAGGCCACAAGTCCAAGATCAAGGTGCCATCAGGGTTGATATCTGGTCAGGCCTCTCTTCCTGGCTTGTAGACAGCTATCTTTTCACTGTGTCCTTTCCTTGGTGTGAGCATTGAGAGAGAGAGAGAGAGTGGGGTGTCTTCCTCTTCTTATAAGGATACCAGTCCTGTTGGATAGGGCCCCTCCTTTATGACCTCATTCAACCCTTATAATCCATATCTCCAAGTTCAGTCATATTGGGGGTCAGGGCTTCAACATATGAATTTGGGGAAAACGCAATTCAGTTCATCACAGAGCTGTAAGAAAGAGACCCCAAAATAAGACTGACATTTATTTTGCTCTCGTTCGCCGTGTAGAAGTCAGCAGGCAGCTGGGCCTGGTACGTGACTCTGTTCTGTATGTCGTCAGAGGACTCGGGCTCCTTCTGTTTTATGGCTTGGCCTTTCTCGAGGTGTTGTCCTTATGTGGCTCATCCTTACTGTCTGTGTCCAGTCTGCAGGAAAGGGCCCATCATTTTCAGGCAGTACCTGAAAATTTAAAAATGACTTTAAAAAAAAATTTTTAATACTGGAGTATAGTTGATTTACAATATTGTGTTAGTTTCAGGTTTACAGCAGAAGTGATTTAGTTATACATATACATTTATCTCTCCTTTTCCAGATTCTTTTCCCATGTAGGTTATTACAGAGTATTGAGTAGAGTTCCCTGTGCTGTACAGTAGGTCCCTGTTGATTATCTATTTTATATACAGTAGTGTGTGTGTGTTATTCCCAAATTCCTGATTTATCCTTCCCTCCCCACCTTTATCCTTTGGTTACCATACGTTTGTTTTCTAAGTCTGCGAGTCTGTTTCTGTTTTGTAAATAAGTTCATTTGTGTCTTTTTTAGATTCCGCACATAAGTGCTGTCATATGATATTTGTCTTTCTCTGTCTGACTTCACTTAGTATGATCATCTCTATATTCACAATTTATTAGCAACGGCTTAGACGCAGAGCCTGATTTAGAAGCAAGAGGAAATGTGCTCTAGTTGGCAACCATGTGCCCTGCTAATGCTGAGTGGAGGTGGGGCTTCCATGACTAAAGAGAAGAGGGAAGGATGGCCCGCGGACAGATTAGCGGCTCTGCCACAAGCAGTGAACAAGACCCACAAGAATCTCTGCCCTGTAGAGCTTACATTTTAGCGGTGACAGATGAGAGAGAAAATGAACAAATAAACAAGTAAGGGACTCTGCAGTTCTTTTCCAGTAATAGGTCTGAACGTATTTTGCATGATAGCCACCCATGTACCATCGGGGCACGTCATGCTGCTCTCTGAATCCCAAAGCGTTCACACGTGTCTGTTTTTGCCTTAGCATGTCAATGTTTCTTTCTCTTCTGATTCATACAAAAGTAATAAAGAGTAAGCAAAACCTAGTACGGTAAAGAAGTACCAGAGGGAGAAATAAAGAAGGGGAGGAAGGAGGGATGCCCGGCGCCCCAGTGTGAGCTTGTTGCTGTTTCAAACAGGGTGGTCAGGAATTTCTTCTTTGTGAACTTACATAGCTCCCAACGAAGCCCTGGATCACCATAAAAGCCTGGCACCAACCGCAGTGGGTGTGGAAACTCTCTCTGCCACCGACAGATGGCCTGAGAGGTCCTGCTCTGTTATTTTAGAATCAGATCTAGGCATTGCACTGTTAAACCTGCAGTTTATTTCTGCTGATATTTTAGAGGTGATTTTTCAGGGTGTGTACAAAACCTTTAGAGGCCCTAGGCCCTAGAAAGTTTATGCTACTCCCCTTAAACATGTACCTCAGACCATGAATTTAGGGGGTATTTTCCCCATGAAGACTATTTTTAAAAATAATACCAAATATCAATTTTTCCCCTGAAACCTGAAGACCATCTTTGGTGTAGCCCTAGGCACGTGTTTTTTTTCTGTTCAGTAGGTGATACAGCCAGTTTTATAGCATTATTAATTGCAGTGATTTCTGATAAGGACAGAAGAAGCAAATATTTAAAGTGCTGATAAAAAGGGCATTCAGTTACAAGGGAAAGAAGATAAAATTCCTATATAACTTATACTATGTCACTTTATTAGGATTTAGAATCAAATGCCTTTCAGGCTGTTGTTAGGAGAGTTACAGTGAGGTCAAATGGTGTATGTAGAAAAGACAATTAATATTCAGTTTATTACATTTACAAGTTCAAAAACCTAGCTCTTCCTTAAGCTTTGGAGTTCAGCTTACAAATCCTGTTATTTTACTTATTTATCAGCCTACTTTTTAACAATTACTTTTTAAAAACTTTTGCACAATATTTTCTCCATTCGTCACTTACTCAACAAAAAGCCTTTAAATATTTTATACATTATTTATAAATTTAATGACGTTTTACTGCCTTAAGGCCTTTAATTATCTGACAGAAGCAAATATTTCTGAGTACTTAGATAATTTTTATAAATATAAAAATATAAATATTACATAAATCAGTGACCTTAAAGTTCTTTTAAATACTCCTAAGTGGCAAGTTGATTTAGAATGGTTTTAACTTAAAATTACAAATGAAAATCAAGTACTCAATGACATGTTTTAAATTGGCCTTATAAGCTACTACTCTGATATTTCAAATGTTTAAAATTATGACAGTTACATAAGCTATCAAATTTTCACAGGTACCTAAAACCAAAAATCTTAATAGTGGTTCTGATTCCCTTAGACATTTTTATATCCTAAATCTTGCTAAGTTAGCATGAGTCAAAGTCGTGAGCTCATCCAACTGTCGTAAAAACCGGAGGTTCCCCTCGAGCATAAGAGTTAGAACAGCGGAGCCTGGGATGGTTCTTCTCACTCCATCTAGGGAAGACTTGTGTAGTTTCTATTTTTTATTTTTTTAGGCTGTAGATGCTCTTTAATGAGGATTAAATAGGAACAGGTGGGGATTCGATAGAAAAGCATGTCAGCAAGGCCCTGGGATGTTCCCCAGGGCCATGGGGCAGGTCCTGGACCAGCCCAGCATCTGTCTTCTGGGGCTCCTGGGGCGCTCGCTGCTTCAGGCTCAGGCCTGGGTCCCCAGAAAGCCGGAGTCCTCTGCTGGGCAGAGAGCTGCCCTGCGGCTCTTTATTTCCTGTTGCTGCCATAACAAATTACCTCAAACCAGGTTTAAAACAACATAGGTTTATTGTCTTATAGTTCTGAAGATCAGACATCTAAAGTGGGTTGGTAGGCCTGCATTTCTTCTCTGTTCTCTAGGGGAGAATCTGTGTCCTTGGCTTTTCCAGCTTCTAGAGGCTGCCGGCATTCCTTAGCTGGGGGCCCCTCCCCTCATCTTGGAAGCCAGTAGCGTGGCATCTTCCAGTCTCTCTGTCCCCTTCTACGTCTGCTTCCTGCATCACATCACCTTTTCCTAACTCTGACTCACTTGCCTCCTCCTTTTAAGGGTCATTGTGATTGCATGGGGTCCATCAGGTAACCGGGGATGATTTCCCTATTTTAAGATCCTGACCTTGATATCATATCTGCGAAGTCCCCTGTCAAAAGAAAGGTCACATATTCCCAGATTTGGAGATTGGGATGTGGACATCTTTGGGATGGGAGTGGGGGTCATTATTCTGTCTACCACATTTTCCACACATTTAAGGACTAGAGAGATTGGCCAGATGCTGACGTGGTTGTCCAGTCTCCCAGTGAGCCACACTGACCTTTATGTCAATGAACCTCAACTTCAAGAGAGGGATGTTCCCATAGCCCATGTTCCTGGATTCACATTCTACATATTACCTGATTTTTCCACCGGCATTCCAAACTCGATAACAGTTAGATTGCTTGATTGGCTTTTGCATGTGGCCCTTATATATATAGACATCTTCCTGTCTTGGTCCAAAGACTTTGGAACTTGGCAAGAATTTTGTGCTTTTGCATAGGCTTCCCAGGACATAGAATTCTGATGGTACTAAAGTGATGGTGCACTGAATTCTGAATCTCTCTCATGCTTGGATAGATGTGACCTGCCATCAAGGCTTATAGGGCCATCTTTATGTTATAACAGCCTTTTAGGACATGAGCCATTACTAAGTTTAGAAACTTTCATAGGTACCCTTGGTAGCAGTGCCTTCTTCATCGTCTTCATCTTTCTTGATAAGCCAGGATATCTCTTCAGTGCTCGGTGCTAAGTTTCACAGTACCGTGGGATGGGTACACATCTGGGAGCCTTCTCGGCGCCAGCATACTCTGGGCCAAGGCAGGAGACTTCAGGGGGTCCCTTTGTGGTTCGTGGGCATACCACCAAGCTTAATCAGTATCTTGAGGTGTGCAACCTGAGACTGCCTTTTAGTAGGCTCCCCAAGTGATCCTGTGCAGATTAGGGAAAGCTACCTTTCAGAGCATCTTCTTTCATGCAGCAGTGAGGCTGTCCAGGCAGTGTCAGTTTCCTTCACCCTGTCACCCAAGCACTTCGTATCTGTCCTCTCCTCTGTGGGCATGCAGTCGGTACCCGTAAGCTCTAGAACAAGATGGAATGGCTTGTCTTGGTTCCCCTACTCCCTAGCCGTGTGACCTGGGGCAAGACTCTTACACTGCCTGGCCTCCCCTTCCTCTTCAGTGGGATGAGGAATAGTAATGGTACCCATGTCACATGGTTGCTGTGAGACCGCAATGTGCTCCTACATTTAAAGCACTTGGAGCACTGCCTGTGTTAAGTACTCAGTATCTCTTAGCTACTAGAAACTGACTAAATGCTATAGAAACCGTGGTTTAATTTGGGAAGGGGTACTGTGGGGAAGGTATGAAGGTGTTGGTCCACCCTCTTACCTCCACTCCGTGTCCTAGAGTTGAGAAAACTAGATTTTCATGTATGTGCCTTCCTCAGGCTCCACCTGTTCACAAAATACCGTAGTTCTTTGTTTCCCTTCCCAAAATGTAAATGAAAGCTGTGTATTAGAGGATACTGTCAGGGCTAGAAGGGGCCTGAAAGGATATATAGATCAACAACAATAATAATAACTATATCCCAAGCATCATAAAACTGCATTTATTGAGCATTTACTATGTGTGATGGTTAATTTTATGTGTCATCTTGGCCAGGCCATGGCACCAAGTTTTGAGTCAGACACCAGTCCATATGTTGCTGGGAAGGTATTTTTCAAATATGATTAACATTTAAATCAGTGGAGGGACTTCCCTAGTGGTGCAGTGGTTGGGGGGTCCACCTACCAGTGCAGGGGACACGGGTTCGAGCCCCGGTCCGGGAAGATCCCGCATGTTCCACACGCGGAGTGGCTGGGCCCATGCGCCACAGCGGCTGAGCCTGCGCTCTGGAGCCCGCGGGCCACAACTGCTGGGCCCTCTTGCTGCCGCTACTGAGGCCCACGTGCCTGGAGCCCGTGCTCTGCAGGGGCAGAGGCCACCGCAGTGAGGATCCCGCACAAGTCAACGAGGAATCGCCCCTGGCCGGCTCGCTGCAGCTAGAGAAGAGCCCGTGCGCAGCAACAGAGACCCAAAGCAGCCAAAAAAAAAAAATCAGTAGAGTTGAGTAAAGCAGGTTACCCTCCACACTGTGGTGGAGCCTCAGCAATCAGCTGAAAGCCTGAAGAGAAAGAGCGAGGCCCCCTGAGGAAGAAGGAGTTCTGCCATCAGACGGCAGCAGCAACTCTTGCCTGGTTCTGCATCGTGCAATTGCAAATTTCAGATTTGCTAACGTTCACAATTGCATGAGCCATAAAATAAATCTCTTCCCTAAATAAATCTTTCTAGATAGATAGATGCTAGATAGAATAGAATATTATATATTATGTATCTATATAGATATCCATAGCTATAGGTACATTCCATATTTATATCTATGTATAAATATACCTCTATTTCATATTGATATCTGTAGGTAGATATCTCCTGTTGGTTCTGTTTCTCTGGAGAACCCTGACTAATATACTATGTGACAGGCCAAGAGCCATTACGTTGCACAACTCCACTGGGTGCCATTCTCCCTGAGCCCTAAGTGCTTTGCACGTGTCCTCTCCTGGACCCGTCATGACAGCTCTATGGGGGAGCCACTTTTTAAATTCCCATTTTAAAGATGAGAAAATCGAGGGTTAAGAGAGTCTGATAGCCTGACTCCCAAACCCAGGGGCTTACGCACTCAGTATGCACGAGACCCGAAGCAGCTGTGTCCAGGGCATTAAATTAGTGAAAGGACAGTACCAAGACTAGAGCCCATACCTCCTCACTCGTGACACACTGACCTGTCACACCAGAGAGCTTGCTCGCAGAAAAAAAAAGAGAACATTTAGAACCTTGTTTCACATGAGCAAGCAGAGAAAGGAAGAAAAGAGTCCCGCGGGGATTATTTCCTGTGATTGCTCAACTATATTCTGGACTAGATACCAACAGTTAAGAGCCACAGGCCCTGTGAAGTTAAGATGAAGTCAGTTTCCACTTAATTGGTTAGACTTTGCTCCTATTCCATTTGTCTTTGGGGTTCAACTTTTAATATGACTGAGCAGCACTTAGAAATGCTGCCTCTGTGCCCTTTCCGCTGGAGTAGCCGTCCCCGTTCCATCAAGGAAAGGTCAGGCAAGAGGCGCTGGGCTCATTTGCATCCCCCCTGCCCCGCCTCCCCACCCCACCCCCACCCCCCGAACTTGGGCCTGAAATAAAAAGTCTTTGTCCCAGGAAAGAGCCAAGCTCTTCACTCAGCAGCTGTCTGGTGCAGAGACCTGCGGCTTTTAAGAAGCCTTTGTGTTGTCTGAAGTCAAGTTTGTTTTCCATCTCCCCAGGTATTAGTCCACTTAGGAAAGAAAGTGTTAAAAGCAATTGCTTGACCAGTTTGGGCTAACCCAGGGATTGGCAAATCCATGCTTCTTGTGCAATTTACAAAATATTTTCTTTGTAGTTGTCCTTGAAGCCCAAGTGGGACTAATGGCTTTAACTACCAGCCTACACGTTTCAAAGTGATTTCCACATCAGGAAGCCATCGACGGCTTCCCCAAACACTTAACTAGTACAGGATGTGAGCAATTCCGAAAGGCCACGCTTCTGTTCTGAGCCCCAATCAGTGGCTCAGGTAGGAGCTGGTTTTCAGCAACGATTTCCATTTCTGTCTTCTTGTGTGTGCTCAATCATTTATGGCTCCAGTTTCCTATGGAATAAAAGGTTTCCTTGGTAATGAAAAAGCATTATAATCACCCCCAGCACCCAAGACGTGGAGTTGGCTTGGCGGTCACAGACCAAAGGTCTCTGTGTTGGCATAAACTCATGGAGAAACAGCATCAAAAACAGTCTTTGCAAGTGTGTGGTGGTGAAGAGTGCAGTTTCTAAAATCTGGACAAGTTGCTTACTTCCCTAGAACTCAGTTTCCTCAGTTGTACATCAGTTATAATGGCATTGAACTCAGAAGACAATTCAAGGATTAAGTGAAATAATGTGCATCAGGCTCCTAGAACAGTGACTGGCCCACAATAAAGGAAGTAAATATCATCCTTCCCCTCACTCCACCATCAGCACCAGCGTCCTCCTTGTCATTATCAGCATCTTCCACTAAGATTATTATTATTTTTTTTGCAAATGACACAAACCCAGAAGTTATAAAGAAGAAAAATTAGCAATTTAACCACATAAAAGTAAAACCTTTAGATATAAAAACAAAAACAAAAAAACAAGCAAACCCATAGAGAAGGCCTAAAGATAAATTACAAACTCGGAGGAAAATGTTTGCCAGATTAAGGCATTATTCCCGTTTACAAAGATGTTGAGCAAGCTGTTTTTAAAAAATAAGTGTTTACTGAAGAAAAATGAACAAACAAAATAAGAAACAGAGAGAAAGGATGAGAATAAATGGAAAATGAAGAAAAATGTTTAAAAGACACAAGCAGGCAGGTGTTTTTTTTTTAATTTTAAAAATGACAAGCAGGGCTTCCCTGGTGGCGCAGTGGTTGAGAGTCCGCCTGCCGATGCAGGAGACGCGGGTTCGTGCCCCGGTCCGGGAGGATCCCGCGTGCCGCGGAGCGGCTGGGCCCGTGAGCCGTGGCCGCTGAGCCTGCGCGTCCGGAGCCTGTGCTCCGCAACGGGAGAGGCCACGACAGTGAGAGGCCCGCGTAACGCAAAAAAAAAAAAAAAAAAAAAAAAAAAAAAAAAATGACAAGCAGATGAAAACTGCCCAATTTAGTTCATAAATCAGCAGCATATAGATGAAAACATCAATGATAATTTTTTTCATCTATCAAGTGAGGAAAAATTGATAATACTCAATATTTGCCCAAGTGTTCTCTACCTCTGCAATGCTTTTCAGCAGTGTTGATGCAGTAGAAATTGGTGAAACTTCTGGAGGATAATTTAATAATTCTCAAAAGTAGGAGTGTTGGGCTTCCCTGGTGGCGCAGTGGTTGAGAATCTGCCTGCGGATGCAGGGGACACGGGTTCGGGCCCCAGTCCGGGAAGATCCCACATGCCGCGGAGCAGCTGGGCCCGTGAGCCGTGGACGCTGAGCCTGCGCATCCGGAGCCTGTGCTCCGCAAAGGGAGAGGCCACAGCAGTGAGAGGCCCGCATACCACCAAAAAAAAAAAAAAGTAGGAGTGTACCTTATTTATTAACCTATAGTTAACAATACTATATTTCATATTTGAAAGTTCCTAAGAGAGTAGATCATCCTGTGGTGATGGATGTTAACTAGACTCATTGTGGTGATCATTTCACCATGTATACAAATATTGAATCATTATGTTCTACACTTGAAACTAATAGAATGTTACATGTCAATTATACCTCAATAAAAAAAAAGGGGGGGCTTCCCTGGTGGCCCAGTGCTTAAGAGTCCGCCTGCCAATTCAGGGGACACGGGTTCAAGCCGAGGTCCGGGAGGATCGCACATGCCGCGGAGCGCCTAAGCCAATGCGCTACAACTACTAAGCCTGCGAACCACAACTGCAGAGCCCGTGTGCCGCAACTACTGAAGCCCACGGGCCTGGAGCCCGTGCTCCGCAACAAGAGAAGCCACCGCCTGCGCACTTCATCGAAGAGTGGCCCCCGCTCGCTGTAACTAGAGAAAGCCCATGCACCACAGGGAAGATCCAATGCAGCTAAAAATAAAAAAAAATAAAAAATAAATAAAAAGAATGCTTTCCTAAAGGTATGGGTGGACTAATACATGTGTAATACAGCATTATTTATAATAGCAGAAGTCTTGGAAATAACCTAAATGCCCATTAATAGTAGATTAGTTAAATGAATTATGGTAAATCTATATAATAATGGTATATTATATAGTTAATCTATTGATATATCTGTTTGCCTGTCTGTCATCTAATGCTGCATAACAAATCACCTCCAAACTTTTTAACTTAACACACATTTGTGTGATGTCACAGCAGCTTCTGTGGATCGGGAATCCAGGTATGGTTAGCTGGGCCTGAGACCCCTTTAGGGTCTCTTACAGGCTACGGTCAAGGATGTTGTAGTCATCTCTAGGCTGACTGGGGAGCGATCTGCTTCCAAGCTCTCTCTCATAGTTGTTGACAAGATTCAGTCCTTTGCAGGCTACTGGCCAGGGGCTGCCTCAGTTCCTTGCCCGGTGATGTCTCCCTACGGCAGCTGATGATGTGGCGAGTTGCTTCATCAGAGTGAACAAGCGGAAAGAGCCAGAAAGAGAATGCCAACAAGATGGAAGTCCCAGGGCTTTTATCACCTAATCTCGGAGGTGACATCCCATCACTTTTGCTATTCTCTATTCATCCAAAGCATGTCGTTAGCAAATTTCAACCATGAGTTTTCACTCCTAAATTCTTCAGTATTCATCTGTAAAAAGTAAGGACATTCTCCTTAAATGCAATGCCTTATTACATCTGAAATAATTAAAAGAATTCCCTATTGTTACCTAAGATCCTGTTTCCATCTTAAAATGTTTCCAGTTGTCTCAAAAATGTCACCTTACAGATGGTTTATTGGAGCCACGATCAAGATCCATATATTGCATAAATCTGATTGTGATATCTTTTAGTGTCTCTTCGTCTGAAGCACCACCCCCCTCCCTATTTTCATGCCACTGATTTGTTCAAAAGAAAGGAGGCCAGTGGTCCCACCTTCTGGGTTTGTCTAAGTGCTTTCTCGTGATGTCTTTGAACTTGTTCTTCTACCTCCTGTCGTTCCTATAAACTAGATGCTGGATCTAAATACTTATATTCCAGGAGACTATTTCATAAGTGATGTTGTGTCTTTCATATTCTATTTTATTAGGAAGTACATAATGGCTTGTGCCACTGCTAGTGATTTTATAGTTGATCAGAGTGGTGTTTTTAAAATGTTCACATCACTCCTCTGCTGAGACCCCATCACATTTAGAATAAAATCCCAGCTCCTTAGCATAATCTGGCTCAGGGCTAATTTTCTCCCCATTGGTCACTGCAACTCAGCTACACTGAGTTACTGTCCCTCAAACTTGCCAAACTCTTTCTCAATTTGAACCTTTGCTGTTATTGCTTGGAACACTCTCTTCCTAGAACTTTGCATGGCTGGTTACTTCTCACCCCTCCCAACAGCCCTCCTTCCCAAACCAGCCTCTAACTTGTAACCCTATTTTATTCTCTTTTGGCATTTATCCCAACCTGAAACAATTTCATCTTTTTTTAGCTTGTGGATTTCTATACGGGTTTATGAGCTTTTTGTCTGATTTTCCATACTGGAATGTAAACTCTACGAGATCAAGGACCTTGTTTTGGTTGCTCACCGCTGTGCCCCAAAAACCTGGAACAGTGTCTGACACTCAGTAGATGCTCAATAAATATTTGTTAAGCAAATAAATGAATCTTATCAGCACTTTTTCAAGGTAGTTTATGTTAAGAAACAGCCTCTAAGACACCTACCCGATGAGAATAAATACAGCACTGTGTGTATTTCTGGGTTTCTGGGGGGGTTACTTTGTTGTACTAATGTTTTTGGAGGGGTGTATGATGCTTTCCTACCACAGACCATTGCTGTTCAAAATGTTTCCCATGGGGCTTCCCTGGTGGCGCAGTGGTTGAGAGTCCGCCTGCCGATGCAGGGGACACGGGTTCGTGCCCCGGTCCGGGAAGATCCCACATGCCGCAGAGCCTACGCGTCCGGAGCCTGATGTTTCCCATGGCCCAGCGGCATTGGCGTCACCTGGGAGCTTGTTAGAAATGCAGACTCTTGGGCCCCAGCCCAGACCTACTGAATCAGAAGCTGCATTTAACAAGATGCCCGAGTGACTTGTGTGCATTTTAAAACTGAGAAGCCCTGGTCTAAAATCCTGGTCTCTTCTATTTCTCCTCCTAACATTTCAACATATTCTCCAGCTCTACCCAACCACCCCCATTGTTAAGCCCTAATGGCCCATCCCCGGAAGCGGCCTCTGTTACCTCCCGAACTATTTACCTAAAGGCTTATCTTCCCGGGCTGCTTCCCTCCGGATTTCGTTCTGTTTATAAATATTGAAGCTGAAATGTAAACCACATTGAAACTCTTCCCCCAGAGGCCTGCATGTCCCGGTAAGTCTTTACATTTGCAGGTATCTATTGACATATCTTAAACAAACAATTTTAAATGTTTCCATGGGCGTCCTGAGTTTAGCATTTCCTTTCATCTTGCCTGGTAGCAGATTGAGGCTAGAGTTTATTTTTAAAGGTTGAAGAATTCATAATATTTCTTAAACATGGGTTGAGGGCACACACCACCACACCATGGAATTGGGATGTGGTCTCGTGCAGCCTGGACTGTTAACATCTATGGCAGCAATGGGCACAAAAGTCGCTTTACAAAAGTGCCATTTGTTTGTCATTTCATTTATATATTCATTCATTTGGAAGGCATGTGAGGATATTGGCATGGTATAGAGATGTAGAGCCCTTCAGACCATCATTAGAGGAGATGAAATCAGTACAAAAGTAACCTCACAAGGTTGAGTCATGTCAGTGATGTCAGGTACTCTTTGAGTCCAGTGGAAGACTTCATGGAGGAGAGCAGCAAAGATGCCTTTAAAGAGCAGAGGACCCGGGAAGTCATGGTCCTTGGACTGCCTCCAAACCCTTCCATTTGACTTCATTCAGGATCTTGGCTATCTTCCATACTGTCACTGGGCTGTAGTCTCTCAGAATATATTAAGCACCTGAGACTCATATAGGATCTTGGGGCAAGGAGAATTATCTCCACTCAGTAACCTTTTCCTGAGCGCTTATTATGTGCTAGATACAGCCCTAGGGACTGAGAATACAGCAGTGAATTAACACACAAAATACCATTCTTGTGGGGTTTATATTCTAATGAGGGGTAAATGAGGTAAATAATGATTGAAGTCCTCCATGGTGTGTGTACAGAAAAGACTGTTCTGAAGTATATCTTGGTTTTAGGAATTAATGATTGCTTTATTAAAGTCACATGTGAAGAAAGCAAGTGTTTAAGCTCAGCTTATACATCTATTTCTAAAACATATAAGCCATTTTTAAGGGCACTTGAAAAATGTTTGATTGCATTTGCAAACTTAATTAAGCTACGCTGATAAATTGTGTATATTCAGTTTAATTTTTTAGTAGCTCATTTGTGTTTTTGACACATCCTCCTAGGTGCTTAAGTCATTTTTGTAAATCTTTAAATTAAGCTAATAAATAGGGTGATCCTTAAAGTGTCTTAAATGTTCTAACACTTGATAAAATTTTAGTAAGATTTTAAATTAAAATCCTAAGTCAAGATCAGTTATTACTCAATTTCATCGTTTAAATGGGTATTACTTGGCTGATCTCTTCATTCTACTAGACAAAATAAGCATATAAAATGACCGTTTTAGTATTAAAATATTTAATATGTAAATATTAATACTATAGATTTGATTCTCTTAAACATTTTTACGATTAATCGGGAATTCCTAAGGGTTGAAATATGCTTAACCTTTAAGGAAACAATGATATATCGCCCCCTTCCGGTTTGGGAGGTTACCTTTAGGTTCACTGAGTTTAATAATCATGATGCAGGTAGATCTTTGAGGTGTCACCTGCCACCTGAACCCCTTTTCCAGAGTTGCCTAAAGAAAAAGGCCGTGGCTTCACCCGTGTTCCTTAAATTCACGTGTAATTTATGACTCTTCACCCAGATGAACACGCTGTTGGTTGTTGCATTTCTTTCACTCTAAGTAAATCCATCTATTCCCAGGTCTAAAAGACACACGTACTTGACCAGAATCTGGCTTTTTTTTTTCTCTCACAATTCTTACAGATTTCTGATTAAATTGTACATATCTCTCAGCAGGGTGTGGAATTTTTAAGTGCAGTGTCCAAGGTCATTTTATTGGCAGGATGTGCAATATGGAAAGAAGCAAGATAAAGCAGGGTAGAAGAGTTAGAAAGTGATGGGGGGAATGCTGTTTTATAACGTGGTCAGAGATGGCCTCTCTGAGGAGGTGACTCTGGATCGGAAACTGAATAATGGAAGAGACAAGGCCATGCAGATATCTGACAGACGGAATGGTAGGTTCAAAGGCCCTGAGGCAGGAACAAAGGCTTGGAGCAAAGAGACCAAGGGTTCCATCTGTGTAGTGAAGGGGAGAGTGGGAAGAGATGAAATCAGAGAGGGAAGGGGCAGGATGGGGAGATGCAGACAGTTTATACATTGCTTTATGGACCAGGATAAGGAGCCTAAATTCCATTCTGAATGAGCTTGGAGTCCCTTCGACCTGATTTAGCTTTTTAAAATTTATTTATTTATCTGTCTATTTATTTATTTATTTTGGGCTGCATTGGGTCTTTGTTGCTGCACGCAGGCTTTCTCTAGTTGCAGCAAGCGGGGGCTATTCTTCGTTGCGGTGGGCTTCTCATTGTGTTGGCTTCTCTTGTTGAGGAGCACAGGCTCTGGGCACGTGGGCTTCAGTAGTTGTGGCTCACGGGCTCAGTAGTTGTAGCTCGCGGGCTCTAGAGCGCAGGCTCAGTAGTTGTGGCGCACGGGCTTAGTTGCTCCGTGGCATGTGGGATCTTCCCGGACCAGGGCTCGAACCCACATCCCCTTCATTGGCAGGCGGATTCTTAACCACTGTGCCACCAGGGAAGCCCTGATTTAGCTTTTAAAAAGCTCTCTCTGGCTGGCAGTTGGAGACTCGAAGGTAGTAAGACTGTGAAAGAAGCAGAAAAACCAAATGGGAAGAAGTTCTTAAAATAGTCCAGTCTAGAAGACATGGTGATCTGTGGTACCAATGGAGATTGTGCACAGTGACTAGATTCTAGGCATATTTTCAAGGTAACACCAATGTGTGGCATGAGGGATGTGAGACCAAGAGAGGAATCAAGGAGAACAGAGTATCTGGAAGAATGAAGGGGCTAAATTGGAGGTGGAAAAGCCTGGTAAAGTAGCACACGGGGTGAGGGGAATCAGTTGGATACACAAACGTGGAGCTCAGGGTGGAGGTTGGAACCGTTCTGAATGCCAGCTGTGGTCCCTGTGAAACTCCAGACTGAATGTCCACCTGCTCTTTGGTGTCTCCACTGGCTGTTTAAGGGGTGCCTCTGACTCTCAGCAAACAGTGGGTATTATCTAGAAGCATTATCTGCCATGGGTGTCTGGGGGGCAGGGCAGGGTAAGGAAGTACACGGTATACTCTTCTAGGAAAAGTGAGCTGTGGCATCTAGTGGCTTTTCAGGATTTCTTCTTCCTTCTGCTGTGGAATGTCAAAGGTTAATGTGCCCCCACCCAAATTTCCGGTTTACAGCTGACCCGACTTGGATGCACTGCTCTGGGTATACAGTAGAGTCCAAGGATTTGATACGAAAACATGAGTCAGAATCTCTTCACTTTTCTTCTTCCAGTGTCTTGTGAGTGCCTCCCACATGCTGGCGTATGAGTTTCCCACGGCTCCGAAACACATTACCACAAATTGGGTGGCTTGAAACAGCAGAAATGTATTCTCTCACAGTTCTAGAAGCCAGAGGTCAGAAATCATGGTGTCAGCAGAACCATGCTCTCTCTGGAGACTGTAGGGGAGAGTCCCTCCTTTTTCTCCTCCAGCTTTTATTGGCTGTTTTTATTCCCTAGGGCTGCATTGTTCCAATCTCTGGCTCCATCTTCAAAAGAACTGCTCTGTTTCTGTGTCTTCTCTTCTGTCTCTCATAAGGATTTAAGTTTGCTATAAGCTGAATTTTTGTGTCCCTTCAAAATTCATATGTTGAAACCTAAGCCCCAGTGTGATCATATTTAGAGATGAGACCTTTGGGAGGTCATTAGGTCACAAGGGTGGAGCCCTCATGAATGGGATTAGTGCCCTTATAAAAGAGACCCCGGAGAGATCCCTTGCTCCTTCTGCCGTGTGAGGACACAGTGAGAACATGGCTGTCTGTGAACCACTAGGAAGTAGGCTCTCACCAGACACCAGATCTGCTGACTCCTTGATCTTGGACTTCACAGCATCTAGAACTGTGAGAAATAAATGTTTATTATTTATAAGCCACCTAGTTTATGGTGGTTTTGTTATAACAGCCTGAATGGACTAAAACAACATTCTACCCAGATAGTCCAGGAAAATTTTATATAGAGATCCTTAAATTAATTATATCTGCCAAGACCCTTTTTCCAAATACTGTCACATTCACAGGTTCTGGGATTTAGGACACAGACATATCATTTGTGGCGGGGAGGGGGGCACCATTCAACACACTACAATTGGCTAATGTTGCAGATACAGGAAAAGATGTAACCCATTCCCACACTCATACGTTTGTTAATTAATTCAACAAATATTTGTTGAGCACAGACTAGAATATAAGGCCCCATGCCTGGCATTGCAGACACTGAGGTGTGGTGAGGCAAAGGCCTTACAAAGACTTCACAGCCTTGTAAGAGGAACAGGGTAAAAAGGACTCAGCTCCCCTTGGAGTGCTCACAGAGTTCTCTTGTCCATTATATTATTGAATATTTTATCCTCCCAGTTCTGGGAAGTAGCTATTAGTGTTTCCGTGTACAGTCGTGAAGACTGGCTCAGAGAAGTGCGTGCACAGGGAGACAGTTAGTAGGTGGTACAGTCAGGATTTAAACCCAGGTCTGCCCGATGGTGACAGGTGGAGACTCCAGCTCCACGATAAACACCCACTGGGGATACTACACATACGTGTCATAAAATGCTGACTTCTATGGCACTGAGTTCCAAATGGGTATAAAGGGATTATAAGAAGTGACCCCATTTAAATACACAAGGGGTGAATATTCTTGGCATATTCTGGTCAACCCTTTTGGGGAAACACTCACTTTTTTTTTTTAATTAATTAATTTGTATTTGGCTATGTTGGATTTTTGTTGCTGTGCACGGGCTTTTTCTAATTGCGGCGAGCAAGGGCTTCTCTTCGATGCAGTGCGCGGGCTTCTCATTGTGGTGGCTTCTCTTGTCTCAGAGCATGGGGGTTAGGCACGCGGGCTTCAGTAGTTGTGGCACGTGGGCTCAGTAGTTGTGGCTCGCGGGCTCTAGAGCGCGGGCTCTAGAGCACAGGCTCAGTAGTTGTGGCACATGGGCTTAGTTGCTCCACGTTACGTGGGGTCTTCCCGGATCGGGGATTGAACCCACGTCCCCTGCATTGGCAGGCAGACTCTTAACGACTGCACCACCAGGGAAGTCCCACTTTAATATTTTATATTCTGCTAATCTAAACGTATAAGACTCGGATTCTCTTAAAGTTCGGTGGTCTCAGAGACCTTAGTCCTGTTAAATAAAATGAGAGTGATAAAATGCATCTTTGTCTGGGCCTCAGCGACCCAGGCCCAGTGTTTCCCTCAAAGTGATAACCTCACAATGTGTTGCAACTGAAAAACAACAACAGTCCCCGTAATTGGTTGTAATTAGATGCAACGCAGAGTCCCCACCAATACTCTGGAAAAGCACCCTTTGTATTCAGACAGACCAAGCCGATAGAATTGCAGCTTTCATTTATACTTTATGCCTGGTAATAGAATTAGGATTCTTTTTTTTTTTTTTTTCCTGCTATAGCCTCTGGAATAATAAGGTGGCCAACAGGTGACCTGGGTATCCTCTTGCAATGCCACCTCCGAGCTGAGTGAACCAGGGCGCATTGCTTCCAATGTCTGAGCTCCACTTTGCCCATCACTAAGGTGAATGTTTGTTCTGGGTGATCTTTGAGGTCTCTTCTGGCTCTGAAATGTTTTAACTGTGAGGCTAAATATTTAGTGGTAATTATATTTACTAGGATGTATGTTCTTCATGGCTAGTCTTAGTTGACAGTTTTTATGAGACAGATGAATGAGGTTAATAAGAATAGTCAATTGAAAAAAAAAAAGATTGAATTCCCAGAAGGCATTTTACTATGAATTTAATTATGAAACATGCTAATTGCATCACTCCAAGGCTTGAGAGTTGTCCAGTTGCTGGATGCACAAAGTAAGGGGCAGTTTTTCTCAAGTTGGCCTCAGCTCTGAACTAGTACCAGAGATGTGGAAGCAGTTCACTTTCTAGGTATGGAAAGGAAGAGAAGATGGGAGAGCCTGGCCGTTGGTGTAATTGGTCTCTTCCCTTGCCTTTGGCAACTTAATATACCTATAACAGAAAAGAAATGTACGTTCTAAAATACAGCTCTTCTATTATCACCTATACCGTGTGCTCTGACTGTACAGCTGCCACTTGACTGTATGGCATCTTCATTGCAAATTAACAAAAGATAGTCCTCTGCAGAGAATGCAGCTCCAGAAACAAACAGCTTGGTGAGCAGATGGCTCTGCACAGGGTGTGGCTTAGCAAGCAGAACTTGGGGTGAACTGCAGTCTCTACTGGCCCCCTTGGCTGAGTGTTTGTGCAGTGCACACACTGCCCCACTGAACAGGGCAGCCCTTCCAGGTTCAATCACTTAAATTCTTTCTACTCCTCCCAGGCAGTGGCCTGTCTTTATTTTGAAAACTCCCACCATCACTGCATTTGAGGTTCCAGTTTAGAGGGTCTGGAACACTTGAGGGCCTTGGGGTAGGAGGGAGAATGGCATTTTTGAGAGACGGAGAGAAAAACCATTGTGGTTGAAATTAGCAAACAAGGGAGATGAAATTATGAGACAAGGCTCTGGAGATGGACAGGGGTCATTCTGTAATCTCTAGGCTGTTGGGGCCTTTTTCCTAAAAACACTGGGACTCTGTGACTGGTTTTAATCCCACTGAAGGGGTTGAACAGATCAAACTCATTTCTGTGGAGAGAGTGAATTACAGGAAGCCTTTAATCAGAGGCAAGAGATTCTGGTGGCTTGGAGTAGGGTGATGATGGAGAACAGTGAATGGATTTTAGCGATATTTGTACAGTAAAATGGTGTGGAAATGGTGATGGGTGGGCTGGAGGAGTCAGGAATAATTCCAAAACTAAGAGTAACAGCTAACATAACACATCTTTGTGCCAGGTGCCATTCTGAGTGCTCTATGCTTATCAGTTTATTTAATCTACGAAGGAGAGACTATTAGTTGCTTCACTTTGTAGAAGGGAAATTGAGGCACAGAAAGATGGAATAACTGACCCCACACTCCACAGCTGAGTTAAGACTTGAATCCACAAAGTCTGAGGTTTAAATCCTTGCTCTAAACCAGTGGTTCTCAATCAGGACAGTTTTGCCCCAGGGGACATTTAACAGCCTCTGGAGGCATTTTTGATTGTCACAACTCAGGGATGGGGATGCCACTGTCATCCTGTGGATAGAGGCCAGGGATGCTGCTAAATGTCCTATAATCACAGGACAGCCCCACCACACCGCTGTGGTGGGCTGAGACGTCCAGTAATACCGTTCCCACCACTGTGTCACCGTACCTCCTGAGGATAGCGCCTGGGCTTCTGCCTCAGACAGTTGATTCACCAAGACTGCGGAAGAGCAACTTGAAAAGGGCTGTGAGTTGCTTTCTGGACACACCCAGCTGAAGCCCTTAAAGATACCCCAGAGGAGTTGGCAGGTCGATGGCGGGGTGCTTGCTGGGCTCTGTCGTCCACAGGAGGAGCCTGGCACGGTGTAGAGCAGGTTTCTATTCCTGGATACTGGAGACCCCCAAGTGCCTTATATATCTTATCTTGCATTTGTTTGTTTATACACCCACCCTCCTCCGGAAAGGGTATAAAGCTACTTACAAGGATAAGGAATAAAGTACAGGCCGTACCAGATAACAGTGGGTCATTAACATGAGGGTGGAGACATAGGATGGAGCCAGAAAGGAGGTAAAAAAGGACCCTAACCATAAGCCTGGCTGCTGCAGGGCTGTTATTAGGGGCTTACTCGACTCCTTTCTCTACCTCCCTGCCCCCCTCAGCTCCTCTCCAACAGATGGAGCCCAGGTCTCATCTCGTGGCCTCTCCGCAGCTGAGAAGAAGCCTGGATTTGTGTACTGTCTCTTAAGTTCCCGGTACATAGTGGGAGAGCAATAAATATTTGCTCAGAGAATCTCTGAGGATACAGTTCTGAAGCAGACACAAACCCTCCCCTCGACAAGCTGCCTTTCTAATGGCAGAGATCAACCAAAAAGGTAGGCATTTGGTGCAGGGATGCGTGGTTTTGTTTGTTTGCTTATTGTTGTTTTTAAATCAGATAATAGAGTAGTTTTAAGATGTCATTCTTGCTATAAAGAAACAAAGGAAAAACAGAGTCAAGAAAGAAGGATGAGGGGAACTCTGTTAGATGGCGTGGTAGGGAGGCCTCTCTGGGGCCTAAAGAAAGAGCCAGCCCGCATAGAGCAGGGTGTGGGCGTCCCGGGGCTGAGGAGGCAGTATGGATAAATACCCCTGTGTGGGAAAGAGCCTTGGCCTTTGAGAGACCCAAAATAGGCCAGTGGACCTGAAACATGTTGAAGGAAGGAGGCTGAGAGGAGAGATGGTAGGAAAATTTGCCCGGCCATTTGGGGCATAGTAAGAAGTATAGGTTTTATTCTGAGGGCATTAGGAAGCTGTGGAAGGATTGTGTGGTAAAGATCAATGGTTTCCAAGCATCCATCCCCCACCCCCATCTTCCTCATTAATAAAACCCACAACACTGAACTGGGCACATGGCTGCCTGGGAATAGACACTACTTTTCCCAGCCTCTTGTGTAGGTGGTGTGGTCATGTGACTTCAGCTCTAGCCACTAGAATGTCAGCCGAGGTGGTGTATGCAACTTCTGAGAAGTATCTTTGAAAGGATGGAGTGTCCCGCCCGGCCCTGCTGCCCTATGGAATGGAGATTCAATGGCTGGAGCCCTAGCACCCTCTTGGACTTCGAAGTAACCTTGGAAATGGAAGCCAGGGATGGCAATGCTACCAGCTAGACGGGGCTTGGATTCTGACCATCGTTCCGCCTTAACAGTGCCACATGCTTCTGTGAGAGAGAGGTAAACGTCTGTCTTATTTAAGACACTATTAGTGTGAGTTGTCTATCACAGTTGAACCTAATCCCAGCTGATAGAGGTTTTCCGGAGAGAAGGACACAGTTCTGTTTATCATATAAGTAGCTCCCTTAGGCTGTTGTGTGGAGAGTGGATTAAGAGGAAAGAGCATGGAAGCCGGGAGATGGGGTAGAGGCTGCTGCAGGTGTCCAGGCAAATGAATGAATGAATGTGTAAATGAATGAATGAGTCACTTCACAGTGCTGCCTGCTCTCTCACCTTCTCTGATGACCTGCTCTTCTTTGCCCTTCTGTTCCATCAGTTGGTGAGCCTTCCTTACAGGCTGTATCGGTCTGCTCAGGCTGCTGTAACAGAATATCACTGACCGGAGAGCTTAGACAACAGACATTTGTTACTCACAGTTCTGGAGGATGGGGTGTCCCAGGTCAAGATGCCAGCAGATTCAGTCTTGGTGAGGGCCCTCTTTCTGGCTTGCAGATGGTGCCTTTCTCCCTGTATCCTCACACGGTGAAGGAGGAAGCTCTGGTGTCTCTTCTTCTTAAAAGGGCGCTAATTCCATCAGTGAGGTGAGGGGGGCCTCCACCCTCATGAAGTCATCTAAACCTAATTTCCTCTCAAGGCCCCACCTCCCGATACCCTCACGGTGGTGGTTAGGGCTTCAACATATGGTTTGTGGGGGAAGGGGGCTGAGTGGAAGAGCCTACAGTTCTCCTCCTGCCTCTTTCTCCTTTACTTTCACACAGGACACCTCACTTCTGACACTTCCGGTCACCAAATGCTTGGGGGGGGGGGGCGGGGTTTCCACCACCCAGCAATTCTGTGACACCAGCTGACTGTCCTACAGTTTAACTCAATTCTGACACCACCTTCCTGGAGGTAGCGTCAGATCCCACAGGGTAAGGGCTCAGTCTCACGAGACTGCCCCCCACTTCAGATGCCAGTAGCCGTTTCATGTGACTCACGACTTCTGCCTGATTTGGCTACAGATGAGAGGTTCCCATGAGCCCCTCCTCAGGTTCGAGTGATTTGCTAGATCAGCTCACAGGAACTCAGGGAAACACTTACTTATGTTTGCCAGTTTATTAAAGAATATGATGAACAACCAGATGAAGGGATACCTAGGGCGAGGTCTGGGACGGTCCTGAGCACAGGAGCTTCTCTTCCCGTGGAGCTGGGTGTGTCGCCCTCCTGGTACAGGGATGCATTTATTTACCAACCTGGAAGCTCTCCAGACTCTGCACTTTGGGGATTTTATGGAGGCTTCCTCACATAGGTGTGATCGATCATAAGTCCATTTTTAGCCTTTCTCCTTTCTCCAGCGACTGGGGGATGATGGGACCAGGGGCTGAAAATTCCAAGCTTCTAATCACCGCTTGGTCTTTGTAGTGAGCAGCCCCCATCCAGGAGCCATTCAGGAACCCACCCAGAGTTACATCATCGGAACAAAAGACAGTCCTATCACCCAGGAAATTACAAGAGTTTCCCTGTGTCAGGAACCGGAGCCAAAGACCAAACATTAGAACAAAAGATGCCCTTAGTGTACTTATCACTTAGGAAGTTACAGGAGCTTCAAGAGCTCTGTGCCAGGAACTGTGGGAAGAGACCAATGCATATTTTCTATTATCTCACAGGGGGACACAAACATTCAATTCATAACACAGGTGATTGTACTTCCCTCCTGGAGAGAAGGAAGAGACCAGAAATATCCCAAATATTTACCTCCTCCTCCAAAAGGAAAAGTCGCCTCAAACAAAGGAGGGGAGGAGAAAAGGCATGTCTTGGAGCATTAACCCTGGAAGGGTGCTTCAGGAATTCCCACTTCACAGATGGGAAGACTCATGCCCAGAGAGGGAAAGGGACTTGCCTTTGGCCACACAGCGTGTCAGTGGGACAGAAGTTATACAATATAGAAGCTGGAAGAGGGTGTAAAACCCGCCTATAGCCCCGTCCCCTCACCCCCCTCGTTTAGAGAAGGGGAAACCAAGGCCCAGAGAGAGAGGGGGAGTTGGTGACAGCCAGGATCAGAACTCAGGCCAGGGTCACCGTGATGGTGTAAGACCAGGACCTGCACTTGGAATTGAATGGCCTGCTGCCATGTCTTGAATCACTTTAATGTTTAAATCTGTGTTTTGGAAGCTGAGTCCGGTGGGGCAACGGAGCTTGTACCGAGGGTTGGGAACCTCGGTTCACGTGAAGCCCTACCTCCCACTACCTCCCCAGCTGGGTTCGCAGCCCCAGCTTCCCTGGTGTCCCAGGACTGGCCCATTCTGCCCCCCCCACCCCCGCTGCTCTTCCAGCCCCATTTCCCGCCTCCCCATCCCCATGAGGGGCCTGGGTGTGGGGAGGGCTGCCGCCCACCCCCCAGAGCATCTCAGGGGAGAGCATGACCACAGCCGTCCCCGCCCTAGGCTGGCAGCACCGTGGTGCTTTCCGTGGGCAACCTGGCAGGAGTGAGTTTCTCTCGACCCTGATTCAGGTGCCTAGTGCCCCCTGGTGTCACCTGTCCGCCATGGGTTGGGATGGAAGGCCTGTGGGAAAGGGGGTGCTAGTCCCCCTATACTGCCCCCCCAGGACCCTGGCAGGTCATGGGCAATGCGCACGCACACACACCAGGCTGCGGGGCGGGCTCCTGGGTTGCCTGTGCACTCTTCCCATGCCCGTGGCATTAAATAGCAAGCAAAAAGTACCGTCATCCTGAGAGCCTGCCAAAGGAGAAAGAGAAAAAAGCTTTCTGTTTTCGTACCTTTAATGGCACCCATTTCCTGCTTTTTGACCGAGGGGCCCTGCACTTTGCACTGGGACCTCACACTGGCCAGCCTGTTCTGACTCGGGACTTCTCACTGCTCCCTCCATCTGCCTCCAGCTCTGGCTGGGCAGCGCTAGCTTTTCTTACCGTCAGCCTACTGTGTTCCAGTCTCCGTGTTCGGCCCTTTTCTTGCACTGTCTGTTTTGAAGCCTTGCTGGACCCCAGTGAGGTGGGTACTATTATGAGACTCACTTTAAAGGTGAGGAAGGGGAGGCCGCGGATAAGCTACGTCAACTTGCCCAAACCCTCCAGCTGGTGAGCGGGTGAGAGAGGCTCCCTACCCACGCGGCTGGCCCGCTTGTCCCGGCCTGGCCTGTGGGCAGCTGGAGGTGGGGGAAGGAAGGCACCACATGTCGATGCTGATGCTAGCTGCCCCTCCTCCTCCCTGTGCAGGGCTGTGTACCCCTCCCCTCCGCTCCCCTGCTCAGCACCTCACCCTCAGCCTCCAGGGGAGGAGACCTTGCAACCCAGACTACCACGTAGCCAGGCAACCGTTCCAAGACGCTGCTTTTCCTCCCTGCTCTTTCTGCCTTATTCAATATCTATCTGCCAGGCGAGCACAGCTCCTGGGAGTGTCCCAGAAGTATTCATAAGAAAGAAGGCTGGCTGGGGAGGGCTGCGGGGACATCTAATATTCATCTCGCTGCACCCTCCACCCCAAAGTCCTGAACCTGCTTCTGGGGGATTCTGAGAGATCTGTGGGAATCCAGATTCATGGGATTGGAAATTGCCCTGGGCTTGAGGGAAAAGGCCGTGAACTATGGAGAAGATGGGGGCAGGGGGAGGCTTTGTGCAGTGTTACACTTGGTCTTCTGCTGCTCTCTGGATGCCCCTGGTTCCCTAGCACGGAGGTGCAGATACCCTGCACCCTTAGAAGCAGCTCACACGATCTGCCTTCTGCTGCCACGACTCCTGCCATCTGTAATCAGATGCGAGATGAAGGGGGGGTGACCAGGATTAATTGAGCTCCTCTTATATATCCTGTGCCAGACACGAGGGAAAGAAAAATTAGCAAATCAGACCCAATTCCAGTTTCGCAAGTGAGAAAACAAAAGCTCAGATAGGTAGAGAGAAGCTGAAGGGCCACTGCCCTTCCCAGTGGCCATGCTGCTTGTACAGGAACAAAGGAATTTAGGAATCATCTGAGCCAGCTCCCTCATTTTACAGAAGGGGGAACTGACAAACAGGAAGCAAGAGCATCTCCTCCAGGGCCGCCCTGCTTGCTTGGCTCCAGGCTCATCTTGCAATTACTTGAGCTCAGTTTCAACCTGTTCTTGGATTCAGGAACTGTTTAGAACTCCAAACCTCCTTCTCTTCTCTAAAGCTAACTGCATTATGCCTGTGCTTATGTCAATATGCATACAGTCCTGTAGTTTAATAGGTAGAGCATAATATAGTTAAGACTCATTCCTGCGTCTTCAGAGTGGTGGAGATTTGGGACAATTATTTCATTTTTCATCTCTGTAAAATGGAGACAGTAATAGTACTTACCTCATAGGATTATTGTGAAGATTAAATGAGATCATTTATGGCACATGTAGAATATAATCTTGAATATTATTTAATTGTGTCCAACTTGTATCACAGGTATTTTTAAAATCTCAACCAGATAAAGAATAGGGCTTAGATCATATTCTTTGTTTCTTTATTGGTACCCCAAGTGCCTAGGAGTATGTCTGCAAAACAAGGGATAATAAATGTTTGCTTAGTTAGTGAAATTTTAAAAAATCTAAAAGTGAAGTCAAAGTAGACTTTGGAAACCGCACCAAAAGGGTGGACAATGGTGCTCTCTTAGCCAAGACTGGACTTGAGCAAACTGTGCCTCTAGCCTCCTCTTCCTTCCTTGTCCTTCCCCAAACCTCCAGCCTCCTCTCAGGGGATCACTGAACACCTGTCATTTCTTCTGTGGTGTGAATTTAAGATCAAGGTGGTCCCTCTCCTAGGGCTGGTTGCATTTATGGTCTTCTCTGCGATCGTAGAAATTCTGTCATCAGAGAGAGGAGGTGCACTGGGGTGGAGAGCTTATCACAGAGCTCAGGGCATGAGGCAGAGACTGGCTGGCTGTTGGCTAACCTTGACAGCTAGGCTGTATTGCCCAGCTTCCCTTGCAGCTAAGTATGAGCACGTGACGAAATTCTGGCCAGTGACTGGGAGTGCAAATGATGTGCACAGCTTCCAGGCCTGGCTCACAAAACCCTCATAGTCTGTCCCCTTCCCCGGCCACAAGAGGAGGACACCTCCCCCCATCAGGAGCACTGATTTTGGACTTTAATGGAGAGATGAACTTCTGTTATGTCAAGCCATTGAGTTTGGGGAGGGAGGTGGTTATCTGTTCTAACATCTAGTCTTACCGTAACTAATACAGTCATGAGGCGGTGGCCACAAAAGGAAGTTGAGCGGGCTGTTCCCAGGTGTGATGCACGTAGGTGAGGGCCAGCCGAGCAGGAAGCAGGGCAAGATTCAGGTCCTGCCTTTTTCATTTCCTATCCAGGCTTTTCGTCCAAAGGCTCTGGGCAAGCTGCTAAAACATCTTTGAAGTTGAGACACCCGTCATTGCTTGATCATTCTCTTCTGTAGAGATGCTGGGAGAATCAGAGAGCTGGAAAGTAGGGCAGGGGTTCTTTGATTTCAGCCCAGTTTTTTATTTTCTCCTTGGCTAAGAGTTTAGAGTTAACAATTCCCCAAGGGAAGAGTTCTTCAAGCTCTCCCTTTGCTGCCCCTCCCTCCGTCTCTTTCTCCTTCCCTCGTTCCCTCCCTCCCTCCCTTCCTTCCCTCTTTTACAGTGAATGTGCAGGCACGCAGCCCGGATTCCCAGCTATATGGCCTCATCAAGTTTCTCTACCTTTCTGCGTCTTCATTTCCACATCTGTACATTGAAGATGATACCATTTACCTTGCCAGGTCCTTGTGTGGATTAGAGATGTAATATCAAAAGACCAGCACACGGCAACCTCTCAGGGGAAAAGATGGCTCCTGCTTCCATTATTACTACTATGTCTATGCCTCATGTTCTCTGATTTCTGTGTTTCTATTCACTCCCTCACTCAGTGACCACTTATTGAGCACCTACTATGTGCCAGGCACTGAAGAAGAAGATAAAAACCCTTTTCCTCATATTGATACAAGCTGCATTCTGGCAGACAGGAAGATGTCATATAAGTGAGCAGACAGATAAAATAATTGAAAATTGTAATCAGTGCTAGAAAGGAAACAAACAGGTTGCTAAGATAGAGAATAAGGGGTGAGGGGAAGGTGAGGCACAGCCTGGATGGGGCAATCAGGGAAGGCCTCTCTGAGAAGGTGACCTTTCTGTGGGCCCAGAAGATTAAGGGGCAACCAGACAAGAGAAGAACTAGAGGAGGAGCCCTCTGGGAAGAGAGAGCAGCAGTGCCAAGGTCTTTAAGTGGTCAAGAGGCAGACAGGAGGCGGTGTAGCTGGAGCCGAGGGAGTGGGGGGCCAGGATACGTAAGAGGTGGATTTCTATACACACGTAAAGCCATTTAAGTGGGGTTTTGTGGTCCAAGTTACATTTTCACAGCAGTTGTCTCACAGTGTGGTCCCAGATCAGCAATGTCAACATCACCCGGGAACTTGGGAGACAGGGAAGTTCTCAGGCCTCGCTCCAATCTGCTGAATCAGAAACTCTGAGGTGGGACCCAGCTGTCTGTGGTCTACCAAGCCCTCCAGGGGAAGCTGATGCTGCCGGTCCCGACAGCAAGCCCCGCCCGTGGTTCTCGTTCCTGGCTGCACGCAACATCCAGGCATTTCAAGATCTGTGAATGTTGAAAACCCCGCCCACCGCGAGACTCTGCGTGAGTCCGGGTTGGCACCTGCGCGGAGGTAGTTTGTGAAAGCTCCCCAGGGCGTTGGCCGCCAGCTCCGCGGCGAGGATCTCCGCTCTAGCGGCCGTGAAGACTAGACGGGAGGGAGAAGAGGAGGTTGATGCAGAGGTCCACGGGAACGAAGTGGCCGCTTTGACTGGGGGGACGGCAGAGAAGGTGGAGAGGCAGGAACAGATTTTTAAATAGATTTAGAGGAAAAAAAATCAACCGGACTTTTAGATGGATTGGCTATGGGGTGGGACTTCACGTTCAGCATCAGACTGAAGGTAACTCCATGGTGGTAGTTACGACCCTGTGCTTGGAGGTGGCCTGTAGCCAGAAGCCCCTGGGAACAGGGGCTGGACCATGAGCCTAGGAACGTGAAGAGGTGCATCTTCTCTATCTGCCTGGCGGTTAAGGCAGCGAAGAAGATCAGATCGCAGCAAAGTTAGAAAGCTCTTAGTTTCTCCTGAGTGCTAAGAGGAGACGGGATGTGAAAGACCCCTCTCCCTTCCTCCATCCTCCTCTTCCCCTCACCTTCCCTCCTTTCTCCCCCCCTCTCCCCAAATGCTCAAGTGGGAAGTTCTTGTTTTAGAGTCAAGTTGCCCCAGAACACTCAGGAAGGGCCCCTTCAGGGAACACCCGCCCGGGTGATGTATCCAGGAGTGGCCAGCAGAGGGGGTGCTAGACTCGGAAATGTGCATTGCTGGGAGCGAGGCAAACCTTGCTGTTTCCAAGTCAACGAGGAGAAGGGGATTCGCTCCGAAAATAATGATCGTATCTACATGTATTAAACGGCCTCTATGTACCAGATACTGTGCTAAGTGCTTTCCGTGTACCGTCTCATTTAATCCTCTTAGTTTTACAAGGTGGCTGCTGTAAGCAGCCCCCATTTTACATATACTTAGGATAAATGACTTGGCCGTTGTCACCCAGGTCGTCACTGGCAAGACTGGGCTTGGTCGTCTAGCCTATCTGTCTGACCCCAAAGGTGTGTGGCCACCGCTCTGTCAGGAGGACCAGAATCCTCAGCATTTCTTTTTTATCCCTGGTGCTGCTTTCACTAACACTTGGGGTCGGAGGATGCCCTTGGAAGGTGGCGTCACCTGAATGAGCAAAGCCACGGCTCTGCAACTCACTTGCTGTGTGATGGTGAGAAAGTTACTTAGTCTGTCTGTGTTCAAGATCTTTCATCTCTAAAATGGGGTGAGATGATCTTACATAACTGACCCAGAACCTCGTACAGCCCAGAGGAGGTGCTCAGTTAATGGCAGCTCTTCTGCCTAAAATGATTTCAGAGGAGGTGGAAACAGCTCTGAAGGGTCTAGAACTGTGCTGTCCAACAGTCCTTCCTGTGATGTTGGAAATGTTCTGTATCTGCGCCGTGCAGTGTGGTAATCTGTAGCCACGTGTGGCTCTTGCATACTTGATACATGACTAATTTAAAATATAGGAGCTGAATTTTAAATTTTGTTTAATTATAAGAAATTTAAATAACCACGTGTCTGAGATCAAAGTCTGTGTATCCTTGAAAGTGCCTTAGGTATTTAATAAAATAAACCATATTCAACATTTAGATCCTGGCATAGAGCAAATGCTCAATGAACTTGAGTTTGTCCTAAGTCAACATAAAAGACAGGAAAATCAACCAGCAAAGCCGTTCTGCGTTTGACGCATTTTGTTCATTTGTGGGACTAGAGGCTCATATTTCCCCAAGAAAAATCTCTGTCAGGGTTCACTATCCACAGGGCGCTGTCTGGGGCAGGCTGTGACTTTCTTACTTTTTCATGCTAAAATTCTTTCAATATTTATTCAACATGTATTTAGCGGGGATAAAGGACAAGCTTATGTTCTAGTTCGTGGAATGTGTGTTCAAAACAAAATCCCTTCATTCATTCACTGACTAAAGAAATCCCGCTTCTTTTTCTATGCCCTTCTCTTTAATTTTCTCTTGCAATTTTATAAACCAGACAACTTCCTCCGAAGTTTTTTTTTAAGTTTTAAAATTTAAATAAGAAAATACCTGGTCCCCAGGAAAATACCTGGTCCCCCCTACATCACATATGTCTCGGTTCTAAAATTTCATCTATTTAGACTTCACTTTTAAGTAACGGTCAGTTGGCAAATCTGGAAATTCAAGGGTTGGAAATTCCAGCTCATGGTGGGTTAGTGGCATCGATTTCCTCCAGAGACAGATCTGCCTTGATGGACGCTGTTGTGTGTTTCCGCCTTAGGGTAATTTCTACTCTGGCTGTATTAGGCGCAGCTTGCTTCCAGCCGGTTGCATAAGGAAACCCGAGTTGATGGGCACCTGATTTCCAGTATCTTCCAGAGAAGTGTAGTGTTCCTCGTGGACTGGCACTCCGGGCTGTTGGCCTGTCCCCTCATCAGGCTGTGACCCAGAATAACACGAAGCCCCTGTCACCGGGGCAGCCTTGTCTGCTCCCAGGGCTGGCTGTCCTGCGTTCAGCGCCCTGCAGATCTTTGCTTCCTTTCTCACCGTCCTGAAGACTTGCACACTCTGGGTGCCCTGACTAGATGCCCAGCTTCTTGAACAAGACCTGTGGTTCTAGCCACACACAGCCCAGTGTAAAGAGGCATTTTTTTTTTTTTTTTTTTTTTTTTTTGCGGTATGCGGGCCTCTCACTGTTGCGGCCTCTCCCGTTGCGGAGCACAGGCTCCGGACGCGCCGGCTTAGCGGCCATGGCTCACGGGCTTAGTTGCTCCGCGGCACGTGGGATCTTTCCGGACCGGGGCACGAACCCGTGTCTCCTGCATCGGCAGGCGGATTCTCAACCACTGTGCCACCAGGGAAGCCCTTGTTTGGTTTTTTTACTTTACTTTCACTACATGTCCAAGCCCTTAATATAGGGAGCCCTCTGCTTGAACGGCATGTTCCTTTTTAAAAAATTTTTCTGAACCTGGCTCATTCCCAACTGTATCACCAAGGTCCCTTAGTCCCTTGGGAGTGGGGTCCAGATATGAACAAAGAGATGCCTTCCTAATTGTGCCTTTGCGTGAGGGGTGGAAGTGTCGGTGGTCTGACTCCTTGTCCACCACTCTTCTCACCTCTGTACGTCGGCCGTCTTTCTCCTGAGTACCCAAGTCGAGCATTCCAGCAGCCCTAGTAGGTGTCGGTACACCCCCTCTGTGAGGCCCTGTGCTACGTGGTATCATGGAGGGAAACATCCCCGGGGCTCCCGGAACCTGCACCACCATGACGTGTTTCACCCAGGTCTTAGCCAACCCGCTGTGGAAATGGCAGTTCCCACCCAGCGGCTGAGGGTGGGTTTTCATGTTACGTTATGACTCTACATACGAGCCAGTCCGTAACCCTCAGCCCTTATCTACCCGCTCCTCTGCACCGTCTCTTGGTAAAAGCACTGCCTTCATCCTCAAGGTGGGCATCATGGGTTTCCCCTACCGCCTCCGTTGTGCCTGGTGTCTGGCTGACTGTCACCGGGCACCCTTACCCTTTGGCATTCAGGTGGGGTCTGCCCGTGCAGAGCCCAGGGGAGACTGGAGGGAGGGAGCAGAGAAGGAGTGGGGGGGCGGGTGCTGGCCCTTCCTTTCAAGGTCACCTTGGCCAGGTGTGCTCTCTAGACTAAGGTCTTGGCTTCTCTCAGGCCAACCCCTCTGTGCAATGCTGTCAGTTCTGCTAACAGCTCCCTCCCCCGTCCCTTCAGATCTGAGGACATGACCCCTTAGCTGCTCCCAGCCCTGGGTGATTGTACTAGCCCTTATGGTCGTTTGCGCCTGCAGCTCTTTAAATAGGCCCTTTGTAAATAAACCTTCTCCAATTATCCTAATTTGAGTGTGTCATCTGTTTCCATTAGGTTCCTGATGGACGTGTCTTCCTTTGGCATGTATGTGCAGTCTGGTTTTGCTGGATTGATATTCCTGGTTGCTCTGTGAACCTCAATTTATTTCCCCCTCCAAACATTGCTTAGGTTCAAGATGTTTGCTGATTGTTCCAAAGCCTGAATTTCTCAATTCTAGTCTCTTTCAAACTAACCATCCCAACCTCCCTCCCTCCCTCCCTTCCTTCCTTCCTTCCTTCCTTCCTTCCTAGCAGTTCTGCATATAAATACTAGAGTCAGACTGCCTTGGTTAAAGTTCCAGCTCCTCTGCCTACTGATTATGTGACCTTACCTCTCTAGCCTCCGATTTTCTCATCTGTAAAATGGGGATGCTGCCTGGGTTATGACGAGAATTGAAGGAGATCTTACGATGATGTCTGCAGTTGGAGACTCCTCTCTATTTGTTGACTATGATTATTCCTATGTCCAGACCACTCTGTAACCTCCAGTTTCTTAACTTAGGTTTCCCAGGTCTGTCTTTCTTGTCCTTCTAGCTCGTAAATGACTTCTTCCTCAGCACTATCCATGATCTTTAGGTGACCTCTGGATTCCTGGTCTTTAAAGAAATCCTTCATTTCCATGGGCCAAGTATAGTCAAAGAATACACTCTTACGTAATTCTTATAGTTGAGTTTGCTGGTTCCTGCCGGTTTCTGGTAAAGAGTAAGAAAAAGGAACTTTGAATTATATTATTTTTAGTTTCTCCTATGAAGTAGGAGATATTCAGAATGCCTTGGAGGGAGGAAGAGGCCAGGGAATCTTTTTTTTTTTTTTTTTTTAACAATATGGGCCCAGCAGGAGGGAGAATTTGATACCAGTTCTAGCAGGCTGGGAGAAAAGAAAAGTACAAAGTGCTTTACACATGAAGACTATGTAAGTATTTTGTGGTTTATGCAGTGGATTTGGTCAAGATTGTAGAGGAAGCAGTTGAGACTAATGGTCAGCTCGGAGATTTAGGAAGATCTGTGGCTATAAATTTTCCATTACATGTCTGATCCATTAACGATTTTTAAGTGTTGGTTGTATGATTTTTCACCCCTAAGCTCCTGAGAATTGTTAAGAACAGGATTAGCAAGGAGGTGTGTGCCTGAAATTCACCAAGAAAGCGTGGAGGAAGCAGTTATACCGCATCCACAGCTGAACGCATTTTCTTGATGCTCTGTTTATTTCATATTTTTATGTTCTCAAGAGTCTCCCAAAATAGTAATTTGTGAGCATTTGTTTTCCCATCTAATTTTGCTTTAACAATAGTTGGAAGAACATAACCAGATGCTTTCTTTTACGAAAAAAAAAGAAATTGACATGTTGACATCAAAATTAATACTACTCTCCAAAAAGTCACTTTTTCAGTTGAGTTAGTAATTAAGTTGGCAGACCCACCTCTTAAATTCCGGGACCACACTGGTGGATGGGTGGGTGGGAGGCTGGACCCTGACCTGGCCTCAGGGAAATCAGCCAGCTAAACTTCTTGAAGTTCCCTGGAGAAGCATGCTGTAAGCCAGGTTTCTTATTTAAACAATTAAACTTTAATTACCCAAGTAAGAGGTGAATCCATTCTGCTTTTAAGAAACTTAATACATCATAGATGAGGCTACAGTTCCCTTGGACCACCACTCTTTTTTTTTTTTTTTTAACATCTTTATTGGAGTATAATTGCTTTACAATGGTGTGTTCATTTCTGCTTTATAACAAAGTGAATCAGCTATACATATACATATGTTCCCATATCCCCACCCTCTTGCATCTCCCTCTCTCCCACCATCCCTATCCTGCCCCTCTAGGTGGTCACAAAGCACCCAGCTGATCTCCCTCTGCTATGCGGCTGCTTCCCACTAGCTATCCACCCTACGTTTGGTAGTGTATATATGTCCATGCCACTCTCTCACTTCGTCACACCTTACCCTTCCCCCTCCCCATATCCTCAAGTCCATTCTCTAGTAGGTCTGACTTGGACCACCACTCTTAATCATGACGCTGACCCTCTTTACTGGAGGTTCCAAGTTTGGGGGTCTATCTTTCCTGAGCTTGTGCTTTGCATCTTCCTACGTGCATATATACACATAGAAGGTAAGTAACATTGTTGTGTGTTTTTCTCACAGACCATTTTCTCCTTGATTACTCACAGCCAGGACTTGTGGGAGAGAAGAACTCATTACAACTGAGGTTGGGAATTTGAGACCTTCTTCTCTCTGCTGCATTTCCTTTTGCAGAAACCAAAGCTTCAACTTCTACACCCTGTGCCCTTTGCCCCTTCCTACCTTATCTCTTCCTGTTTGTGGATCGTTTTGCCTTTATTTGAAATGTCAGTACTGTTTGCCATGCCTTCTGGGGACAGCTTGCACAAAGTCCAGGTAGGTAGGCAGCAAATCATGTGATCTACACCTTCCACAGCCATGATGAACCAGTTATGGTGAGCACTTGACCTTCAAGGTCATAACGTAGAGTTGGGGCTGGCCGCCATCTTGGGTCACATGCAAGATAAGTAAGTGGGTGCAACGGCCTGAGTGAGACAGTGCGGTCACCTCTCTTCTTGGTTTTTTGGTTCTGATGCCTGTGTCACCAGGCTAATCTCTGGTGCCTAAACTTGGATTCCATAAGCTTTTCTTTTCTTTTTTTCTTAGTCGAGTTAAATCGAGTGAGTTTCTGTTACGTGAATCCAAAAGAGTTTTTACTTTGTATTGTCTAATCGGTCATTAAACTCTTGGAGCCTATAGTCCCTGTGTGCCTTTCAAAGTACAGGATGCTGCCTAGTACACTCTAAGTATTCTGTAAATAGGTGTTTCTCAATAATGGGGATTTTATGGAGTGAGAATTATCTTGACCTGTAGATTCGGGTTGTACTTTGTTTCATTGGGGGAGAGAGGCCATGTGGCAGTAATAAGAATCATTCACCTGTTCATCCAAAGACATTGCTTCCAGATAACAGAAATTGAAAAGTAAGTCAAGGCCCAGTTTCTGACCTTGGGAGGCTCCCTGTCTCACAGGCGAGGTAGCCATGGAGAGCAAATAAATTAGAGTTTGATTGGTGAGTGTAGCCCAAACAGAATGTTCCCTCTCTACGTCTGCTGTGACTGTTGTTCCTTTTTGCAAAATCCAATAACTCTGGCCAGCTGGGTGTAAACACCAGCACTGCCGCTAGCCCAGGCCTACCCATGGGTCTGTGATTAGGACGCCGTCTCCTGGTGATGGAGGAAGTGTCCCTTACCTTTACCCCCAACTAATTCTAATGTACAATTCCTCCCTTCTGCATTATCATTGTTCACTTCAAACGAATCACTGACACTTGCTCGTTCTATGCTATTAGTCATGTCTGAAGTTCAACATTGGTTCCCATTTGTCTCTGTTGCATGGGTAGGACACTTTACACAATGCTGGAATGTCTTTCAGTCCCCTTTCCCAGATATCACGAGTTGGAATATGTCCAAATCAAAGGATTTTCCCTTCCTCTTGTTCTCCTCTCAGACAGAGGACCAGGTGGCATCCGTGCTACCATCCCCCGCATCCCGATTCAAAAACTTACCTTGTTTCCCATGGGGAAGGTCCAAGCCTCTGTCACTGATTAATGAATTCATTGAATGAACTATTATTAATTACTGAAAGATGAATTTGTAATTTAACGTAGATTGCTGAGTATCCACCATGGGCCACGCCTCAGGCGAGGTCCTGGGGACAGTGCAGAATAAAGTCCACCCAGTCAGAGCCTGTCCTCTGGAGCTTGGTGTCCAGTGACAAAGACCACTGGGAATTAGCAAGTCATATGAGGGCAAATCACAAAGGGCCGGTGGATCTGGTGTGTCTGAAAACACACCACGAGAGTGCCGTACGAGTGAATGAGGTGCAGAAGGGAGGGGAAAGCATTTGGATTCAGGGGATAATGTGTCCAAAGGCCCCAAGCTGGGAGGCACAGCCTAAATAACCTGGCGGTGGCTGCACCTGGAAGGCTCAGGAAATGAGAACAGCTATGCATCAAATTGTCACCTTGCAGAAAACAAACGCTCTGCTTTGACCACAATAACTGGCTGGTGGGTGAGAAACCCACGATCAAAACAAAATGCCTCCGTTGTCACTGAACTGGAAACTGTTTTATTGACGTCAAGATATTTAAAAATATATATGAGTGACGATTCTCAAACAGCCCGTCCTCCCTCCCCTGGCCTCTTCTCCCTCCCAGTCATCAGAACTTCACACAACCCTGAGCTTTCCAGGAGGTCTTCGCAATAAAGAAGAGCCACTGAGGTCCGAAGGGTCCTGGTTTATCTTGTGAACCTTTTGCCTCCCTGTCCGGGTGAGGACAGAAATTGCAGAGATCCCAAAGAGCAAGATGTAGGGGAAAATGAGCAGAATTTGCAGTCAAGTTGGAAAACTGCCGCTGTTAGCTGAGGCTGTCTCTCTTGCCTTTGATTTGTGACTGTTTCTTCATCATCACCAGCATCACTGTAGTAGCAGCAATTAACACTGAATAGTCGGTACCTCAGTGCCAGGCATTGTGCTAAGAAGTGTGCACGTATCATCTTATTTAATCCTAGCAAAACCCCATTAAGATGGGGACTGTTAGGTTGGTGAGTGTGAAACTGTCAATATTCAAGCACTTCTTGACCTGCGAAAATGATCATTTCGCATGGTTGCACCAGGGCTTTGCAAAAATTGTCCATGTTTTCATAACTGGGGAATGGCTGAGCTGAGATGCGTACCCGGCTGTGTGTTGTACCAAAGTGACTGTGTTCTTTGGCCTGACTTGAGAGCGGGAGGGAAGGAGAGATGAAATACCATAAAGGTCCTATATTTTTCCTCCCCTGTCCTAGTTGCCTACTCTGTGTGTCTCGTGGGTTAAGAGAGGAGAGAAAAGTCAGAAGATGCTGGGGTCTGAACATATTCCAACAATCCTTACCCTTTCCACTCCGCTGCCCCGTTCCCACCCTGACTCCATCGAAGACTGGTTTTCCCCACGAAGGGAATCACTGGCACATGCTACCTCCAAGTCCAGGGAAGTGGTGACGGCAAGCACAGCCAGACCCAGGTCCCCGAACAAAGCTGAGAAAAATCTGTCTCTGCACCTCTCCACTCTCCTTCCCACTGTCTGTTCCAGGCCCACAGCCCATTGCCTAATATCCCCACCAGAGAGAGAGAGAGAGAAGGAGGAAGCAGGGACTGGGTGGGGAATCCGGCTCGCTCAGTACTTCCAATAAAATCCTAGCAAAGATTCCCATCAGCCTGGACAGGTAGTGTGCCCACGCCTGCATTAGCAGTGATCCCGGCTGTATCTTGCTGAGGGTGTGTAAAGCGTTCTTTACATGCGTCATCTTAACGCTTCCTCATAACAACCCTACAGAGGTTGGGGGGAGGGTATTATTACCATCCCATTTTACAGACGGAAAGACTGAGGCACAGAAGTGCTTAGGAAAGTGGCCCAAGGTCGCCCAGCTAGTAGACTCTGGCCCCAGCATATCACGTACCTCTCTGACTCACGTCATGGGCTGAACCAGTGGGGAGCTGAGGCTCAGATGCCCAGCCCTGGAGTGGGGAACAGGGGTGCAGCATCACCTGTGTGGGTCCAGGCCCATCTCAGTCACCTGAACTGAGGGTTGGGAGAAGATGATTCCCCAAAGGAAACCTGGGTGCTCTCAACCGGAGGAAGAGGGGCTGGGTGTGGGCAGGAAACCACGACTGCCCTCCACTGTGAGACTCTAGCAAAGTGTTTGACAGAGAGGGTATTTTTCTCTCCAGTCTGATGTTGGACCCCCATTTCAAAGAACAGTAGGCTATAAAAAGGCAAGGGAAGGAAGTATCCATTAAAAGGTCCCTGCGGGCTGTGAGGTCAGAAAGAACAAAGCAAATCGTAGTGAGGGAGGCTCGCAGCCTGGTCTAAACTTCAGGGACTCGGGCAGGACAGAGGTTCAGCCCGAGGACCTCGGACAGGGTTGGAACCTCTCTGACTCCATCTTCCTTGTTTGTCAAATGGCGATAAAATACCGACCTCTCGGGTTTCTGGACAGGATTAGGTGTCCTAATACATGACAGTTCCTTCGCCCTGTGCTTGGCGTGTGGCTCATTTTCAATAAATAGTACTGTCTGCAGTTAATGTTGTCGCTAAGACTGTTTAGATATGAGCGTCCCTGTGATCCTTCCTCTTAGGCCAAGGGTCTCATTTGCTCTTCTCCAATCTTTGGTTCCTTTTTTAGAATCACAGGTTCAAGGACTTTGTCTAGTACCTACAACCCTAGAAGTCCTGGTGGTAGTTTTCCAGAACTTAAGTTGTTTTTCCTTTGCGGGGGAGGGGCAGCGCGGCTGAGTCAGCAGGGCCTCCTCTGATCGGCTTCATCTGTTTCTGTCGGATGCTGGAGAAACAAGAGCCCAGGTAGTCCTTTGGTCCACGGTGATCAAATGGCAGTGTCCTCTAGCGCTCCCACGGGCCTTCTGTGGGCATCTCGTGAGATGCTTCAGGATCCAAGCCCAGTGGCCTCTGGCAGCCATTCCGGGCTCAGCTTCTAGAACCCGCTTGCTCTATCTTGCCTCCTCTTTGGATCCTGCCTCTCCTCTCTCTGGCTTGACACTGTAGACTTCCCGAGTGTCCTGACTGATACGGATCAGTCAGGTGTCTTTTTTGTTGCAAACAACAGAAACCCAATTGAAACGGACTGAAACAATTAAAGTAAGTGAAAAGTCAGGACACACAGCAGGATTCAGGGATTCCAATGGCATTATCACATTTATGTCTCCAACTCTTGCCTTTGCTCTCTTTTCTGGTGGCTTCATTCAGGCAGACTTGTCCCATCAGGTGGTGAAGCTGCCACCAGGGAAGGTGGCTCGCACCACGTGGTCGCACGAAGGCTCCCAGTTCGGCGCCCTTCCTGCATGCCCACCCTCAGCCGGCGACTGCATCCACCGCTCATGTTGGGCGTGACCATGTAACCTCTTTTGGCCAAAAGAATGTGGTTGGAAATGACAGAGTGCCAGTTTCGAGCCTCTCCCTTAAGAAGAATTGCCTGCTCGTATGCTTCTGGAATCAGCGTGAGCATATGCTGCAGGTAGCCTGCTGGTCCTGGAGCGCAAAAAGTCATTTAGAGCAGAGCTGCCCCACTGACCACAGATGTGAGCCAGAGGCAGAAGCGTGCCAGCGAACCCACAGAGCTGTCGGTGTGACATCAGTGCTTACTGTGCTCCTGAGCTGTGGGAGGGTCTGTGATGTAGCCTCGCGGCCATAGGTGAGGGGTGCACAAGCTATTCTCCCAACCACCGCTCCCAGAAGAGAACTTTTCCTTCCTGATGGTCCCAACAAAAATCCCAAGATTGATTTCAGTTGGCCAGACTTAGGTCTCTTCCTAGAGCCGGGGTGAGGGGGAAAGAGGAGAATCTAGAACGAAGACATAGTTGCTGAAAGTGAAGAAGCAGTGATCTCCAACAGGAAAATCATGCTGCACTTACCAGAAGAAGGTAGAAAGGATGCCGAGCAGGTAGAATGACTGACTCTCAATACCCCATCCCTGAAGAGGACGTAGAAACCTGTATCCTTGGCTCCATGTTAAGCCAGGAGCCAGGCTTGTTCATGTCTACACGCATCTGTGTAGGGTGGAGCTCAACTGGAGCTAAGAACCAGTCATCAGTTGGCCAGGCCCTATAAGGAGGCCCAGGACACAGTGTTTGATGAGCCACCCAAATGAACGTGACCTTGTCCCTAAGGTCACGTGACCTTCCATCCCTTTCCAGGCTGGAATGGGTTAGGTGGCTTCAGCCAACTGGCAGGTTACCACCTGGCAACTTGCCCTCTTTCCCCACCATGCCAGCTCCACTTGGAGGTGAAAAGCAGTGGCCGGAATAATTGCTGGGTCCACACCTGGACCTGATTGAGGGCCGTTCTTTCTTTGCAGCCCCAGTCCTCAATTGCACTCTTGGGGCTTTCATCTCTGGAAGGGTTCGCGCCCTGCTGCCTCTCTGTCTTTGAGAGAGAAGTAAACTGAATTGGAAGCATCACCTGCAATAAATATAACCCCTTTGCCCTTTTTTCATGGGGTCATTCAGCTTCTTGCTGAATATCATTTAAAATGAAGTTGAATTAAAAACTCAAGTGGCTATATTTTGCTTGCTTCCTCCAAATCCCACCTTCTCTCTTGACCTTTTCCCTGCTCTGTTTAGCGGCTGCTATCTTTAAGGAATGACTTTTGGCTCCAAGACATTCATGGGGAACTTTTGAGGGACAGCACCCTGGGAAAGGACAAATTTCTGTCTCATTCTGGCAGTATCATACCCCACAGCTGCACGACAGCCTGTGCTTTCTCCAGGGCTTCTGTCGGGTAGAAGCACTTAGAGATGTAAAGAGAAGGCTACCTTTTCTCTCTTCCTCAGGGGTCACCCATCACACTCCACTCCCCACCCTCCCTTAAATGCCACATCTCCCTGTGGGGCTGGGAGGGAATGTTGGAAGAAGGCCTGGGTGAGGGAAAGCGAACACTGGTCCATGTATTCTCTCCGATTTCACCATTAGGGATGAGACAATAGCTCTTGTGAACACGAGCAGGCTGTGTTCAATGCAGCTTTCTTCCCCTCCTCAATGCAGCTTTGATCCAGCCAGGGCTACCCAGAAGGAATTCCATTGTAACTGGGGCAGCCCAACCTGGGAACCACGTCTCATTCTGTGTAGGGGCGGCTCCTCTCATGATTTGGGAGGTTATTAGGACCGAGCTTGGACCATTCCATGAACGTGGAGCACTCCCATCCCACCAGCAGCTCCGCACACCAGGCTGATCGCATTTAACACATAGCCTTGCGCTAGGTACGATGGCTGGTGCCAGTTATTAAACTTTGTCTCTCAGCCTCAAAGTCACCACTGTTTGGTGCACTGTCCTTTCTCCCAGCCAGCTGGTGCCATGCTAGGTTCTGCCACTAGGGGGTGACAGAGAGGGATTGCAAAACTGGAGGGCAGAGAAGGCACTTTCCTTCTAGTTGCCATGGGCTTCCTTCTGGCAGAGCAAACTCTCTCTAGCTTTCTTCAACACTCCTAGTGCCAGCCTCTTCATCATGTCTCTACCCCATGATTTACAAAACTCTCCTACTTTTAAAACAACCTCTGGGTTTTTCAAACAATCCCGCCTCTCTGTGTACAATTTCACTCACAACAAAGAAAGAGAAACATCAACAGCTGGTCCAGTAAGGGAGGGGTCTCTTCACGCATAAAGATCCAGTTTCTTCCCCGGCGGGGGGGTGGGGTGGGGTGTTGGATACAGCTAAGAAGATAAAAATAATGACCTTTCACCTTCGGGAACAGTAATGGAAGATTAATTTGAGGCTTTGAAACTAATGAGTTGGCTTGTCCTGGTGCAGCACCCCGTGAATAACACCGCATTTGCAGAGCTGGCAACCCAGAGATCTTTTTCCTGGGGCTGGAGAGAAAGGAGGGATAAGAAAGAAACTCATTTTTAAAAACAAACCTCAGAGCAGAGAGATCCCCATAAGCTGATATTAGAGGAAGAAAAAAAGCAAAAAAACAAAAAACAAGGAGAGTGTGCGAATTACGTACCTTTAATCTGCTTAGCTTTTCACTGGCGGAGAGCTGAGGGGCTCACCCAGGCAAGAGCATTGTGCGGTAGTTAAATCCATGAACTTGGAGTGCATCCCTCGAGGTCTAGGCCTGATCTGTGGCTGTCTAGCTGTGTGATCTTGGACATGTTTTTCCGCTGTGTTTCAGGGAGGTTTAGATTAGAGAGTTCATGGAAAGCACGTATGTTCAGGCCAGGAATCTGGTTATTTTTGCATTTTTGATGATGATTGCGAGAGGCAGGAACAACTTGAGGGTGCTTTATCCACGCACCGGGAAGGCTGAGTTCTCTGCTCTGCCAAAAGGAAATGTCTAAGAGCAGAAGACCAAAGCAGAATCAGGCTGATGCGAGTCATGGGGAAACTGGTTTCTGCACCACCCAAGAAAGAACCGTCTCACAGTCTAGCTGACCGACAACGGGCATGGCTGACAGCGGGGAGGCAACGAGCACCCCATCCTTGGAAGGAATCAAGCAGGAGCTCTGTCCACTATATTAAAGGATGGGTTGGATCATTTCTAAAGATCCTTCTCCCTGTTCACATTCCGGATCGTGTACCTGTTAAACGCGTTGCCTGGGGTCTCAGAGCCTGGGTTGCCTTCTCTGTGAATCAGGCTGATGGTGCTACTGACCTCCCTATTACAGTCTCTCTCCCTTTTTTCTTCACGCCTTCCCTTCAACACGATGCGGATCATGAAGGTAGACACTGTGCTAGGCTCTGGGGATAACCAAAAGGAAGTAAATGGTGTATAGACACTGCCTTGGAAAAACTCAAGCATCTAGTGAGGGAGAAAGATGAACAGAACATTATAAAGCAGTTCCACAGGTGCACTGAGAGAGCTACGTACTGAGTATCCTGGAAGCACAGGGGAGGCGCATCTAACTCAGCCAGGATGAGGTGGGGAAGGGGCCTCAGAGCATGTTTCCTGGAGGAGATGCTGTAGGAATTGGATGCTGGGAGCGCTTTGCTTTGGAAGCAGAGTAAACACTATGATCAAGGCCCCAGGGTCAGAAACAGTGTGACGTACAGGGAACTGTACCAAGGGCAGTGCCGGTGGGATGTAAAACATCAGGTGAGTGTGATGGGAGACAAGACGAAGAGAGAGCGACTAGATGACGAATGCCCCTGTCTTCACGCTAAGGAATGTGAACTTGGATCGTGTAAACGTTGAATTGTCAATGGCTGGTTTCAATAGGCGTGTTCAGGTTTCTGTTTTAGAGCGACCTCCTGGGAGCTTACGTGGAGGAGAAATTAGGAATCGACAAAGCTGGACCATCAGTTGGCTGACCTTTGAACCCTGGAAGTCATCTAAGCCAGAAGTGGCAATGCCATGAACCAGGCCTCTCATGGACTTGCAGCAAGGATGCCACGGTGGGATGCTCAGGGAAGCTCCTAGTAAAACATGAACTGCTTCCCAAATGTACAAGATCCTTAAAACTATGACCTCTCTATAAAACTTTGGTCTGGGGGGTGGGGGGCATCGTATAAATTGAGTCCACTCATCACTTACCACGTAGCGGCAGTAAAAGCCGTACGTGTCATCCAAACCAGTATAAATGGTACTTGTGCTTAACGGGAGCCTTTAAAAAGGTAATGAAACCACTGGCTTGAGAAATAATTTTTGCAGATACTTCTGGGATACAAAGTTTTCCATTCCAAGACTGAATATTAGTGCTGCTGGGAAGGACGGGGGAGAAAAGCACAAGATTAGATTTCACACAGACAAACTAAGAGGGCAGACGATGGTCTTTGAATGAAACTTCTGATGGATTTGGCACTGGAGGCATGAGAGGGCACTGGAGCTGGGCCCAGATGTCTCAGGTTTGCTGAACTGTTTTTGCAGACAGTTGGACATTTACCAGGATATTTTGTATCTTGCAGACGTGCCCTGGAATGCCTCATCTCAGGGAAGGCGAGAGGAGTCTCTCTTAGGCAAGTGTGGTGTCTGCTTCTCGTGCTGTTTATGGCAGGGTTGAAAACTGTCTTCGAAATTAACGATAGATGTGCATAAATCTTCTTCAGTTACCTAGCAACTAATACAAGACAGCGCAGAGGTTCACAGGGCTGGGAGGAGGTGAACCTGTTTTAGGAATACCTGGGAGCATCTTGGTGATGATACTTGGGGATTGCTGGGAGGGAAAGAAAGAAACACGACTAATTAAATGTTTGCATTTCTTTCTTTCTCTTTTATTTCACATATAAATAGAATCAGATAACAAAAACCTTTCCTAAATCCCTGAGGTTTCTAGCAAAGTGAGGGTTTACGAAGACTAGATAATTTGTGAGCCCTCTTTCAAAGCTAAATTTCTGGCTGTAAACTAGCTGTGTGACCTCGTGTATAAAATAATAGATCTGAGTAGGGAAATTGTAAAGTTTCACTCATATTTCCAGGACGTATGGGGTGATAGGGTTTTTAGATTTCAGTTTTGTTGAATCAAAGATATGTGTCCTGAGTCAAAGTGGATTTTTTTAGAAGGAAGAGGTGTTGAAATAATGAAGTCATGAGGTATGTGACTTAACACACACACACATGTTCTCTGTGTGTATGTATATATATATATATATATATATATATATATGTGTGTGTGTGTATTTTATTTATAAAAATTAGTCTATACATTAAGCCTTGGGTTACAAATTCAGTACAGGGCCTGGCAGGTGACACTGATGAGTTCTGTGCCCAGGGACCATAGTGAACCAGACATCTGGGCAGTTGGTAGGTGGCCCCGGCTGAACACGGCCATAAAAGAATAGGACCCGGCACTGCCAGATCTTCTGATTCTTCAAGAAAGGCAGAACTCCAGAATCCATATAGCACCTCCTATTTTTAAAATATTGACAACCACTTTGAAGTTTTAAAAAGCATTGTGTGGGCTAAACAAAGCAAGTCTGCCTGAAAGCCAAAAGCTCTGAGCACTTAGTTCTCTTTTTAAAAACTGTATGGTTGCTCATGACCCACTTTATGTGATGGCATGGAGATGAGCTCGCCCAGGCCGCGGGCTAATAGCATCCATCCAGTGCTCCTACATCCTGTGCCAGGTGATTTTCACATTTGTCATGCTCAGTGTCGGCCCGGAGGCGAGTGTTACTTATCACAGGAGTTAGGATCTTTATTCTCAATATAAGGATGCTGAGAGCCACATACGTCAAGGTTATACTGAAGGTCACTTAGCTCCTGAGTCCTGTGTCTCCAAATCAGTCTCATTTCTCTGACTCTACAGCTGCCTGCTCTTAAGGGTTTGACTCCCCTGGAATAAAAGGGGGGTGTTTGTTATTTTTATAAGGAAAAAAATCGTTTTAACAGAATTTCTTTTAAGAATAGGGAGCTGTATTTGTTTGCTGGAACTGCTGTAACAAAGCACCACAAACTGGTGGCTTTTTTTTTTTGCGGTATGCGGGCCTCTCACTGTTGTGGCCTCTCCCCTTGCGGAGCACAGGCTCCGGACGCACAGGCTCAGCGGCCATGGCTCACGGGCTTAGTTGCTCCGCGGCATGTGGGATCTTCCCGGACCAGGGCACGAACCCGTGTCTCCTGCATCGGCAGGCGGATTCTCAACCACTGCGCCACCAGGGAAGCCCAAACTGGTGGCTTTAACATCAGAAATTCATTCTCTCACGATTCTGGAGGCTGGAGGTCTGAGATCAAGGTGTCGGCAGGATTGGTTTCTTCTGGAGTGTCTCTCCTGGCATGTGATGACTGACTGTCTCCTCCCTGTGTCTTCCCATGACCTTCCCTCTGTGTGTCTGTGTACTAATCTCCTCTTCTTAAAAGGACACAGTCATATCGGATTAAAGCCCACCCATGTGACCTCATTTTATCTTTTTAAAAAGAAATTTTTACGTAATCTTTAAAGGTCACTTTCCATTTACAGTTATGACAAATTTTGGCCCTCTTTCCCGTGTTGTGCAGTACGTCCTGGAGCCTGTCTTATACCCAGTAGTTCGTACCTCCCGCTCCTCCACCCTTAATACTGGCCCTCCCTGTCCCCCACTGGTAACTGCTAGCTTGTTCTCTATATCTGTGAGTTGGCTTCTTTTATGTTATATTCACTAGTTTCTTGTATTTTTTAGATTCCACATATAAGTGATATCGTACAGTATTTATCTCTCTCTGTCTGACTTATTTCACTTAGCATAATACCCTCCATGTTGCTACAAATGGAAAAATTTCATTTTTTTTTACAGCTGAGTAGTAGTCCATTGTGTGTGTGTGTGTGTGTGTGTGTGTGTGTGTGTGTGTACACACCTCATCTCCTTTATCCATTCCTCTGTTGATGGAAACTCAGGTTGTTTCCACGTCGTGGCTATTGTAAATAATGCTGCTATGAACGTTGGGGTGTGTATCTTTTTGAATTAGTGTTTTTGGAATATATAACCAGAGTAGAATTGCTGCATCATATGGTAGTTCTATTTTCAGTTTTCTTTTTAGAAACCTCCATACTGTTTTCCACAGTGGCGACACCAATTTACATTCCCACCAACAGTGTACAAGTGTTCCCTTTTCTCCACATCCTCAGCAGCATTTGTTATTTGTGTTCTTTTTGATGATGGCCATTCTGACAGGGGCGAGGTGATGTCTCACTGTGGTTTTGATTTGCGAAGTTGGGCATCTTTTCATGTGCCTGTTGGCCTTCTGCATTTCCTCTTTGGAAAAATGTCTATTCAGTTCTTCTGCCCATTTTTTAATCAGGTTGTTTGTTTCTTTGATGCTGAGTTGTATGACCTGTTTATATATGTTATTAGATATTAATCCCTTATCTGACCTCATTTTATCTTAATGACATCTTTAAAGATCCTATCTCCAAATACAGTCACCTTCTGAGGTACAGGGGGTTAAAGCTTCAATCTGTGGATTTTCAGGAGCCACAGTTCAGCCCCAAACAGAAGCCACCCACTCTTTTTCCCTCTTATATCCCTGTAGTATTATTGGTATTGGAGAAACGGAGAGAGGTTTTCGTGTTTTTTGCGATACGCAGGCCTCTCACTGTTATGGCCTCTCCCGTTGCGGAGCACAGGCTCCGGACGCGCAGGCTCAGCAGCCATGGCTCACGGGCCCAGCTGCTCTGCAGCACGTGGGATCCTCCCGGACCGGGGCACGAACCCGTGTCCCCTGCATCAGCAGGCAGACTCTCAACCACTGCGCCACCAGGGAAGCCCGAGAGAGGTTTTCTAAGTCCGGGAGCCAGAGTGTCAAACAGGGTATTGGGGAACCTGAGGGGGTCTGCTTGTCTGTCCCAGCATCCCATCAGCTCCTCAGAGGAGTGGGGTGTGTTTGCACACTTGAACCAGTCAACCCGTTCCCAAAGCATTGCTTCAGTGTTTTAGGATAAATAAAATGACGTTTAGCAATGTCACTCTTTCACTTGGCATCAGTCCTTATATCTGTGTGTCTTGATTTAAAATAACATTAATGTGGACAGGTAGCATTATTTATCATATCAAAATCATATATATCATATATATCAAAAAATCAACCTCAGTGACCAGCAGAAGGATTTAATAGGATTCTCTGTAGCCTTTGGAAACTTGGCTGAGGAACAGTATTTGCAATGTGAGAAGATGTTCAAGATAGATGAAGTGGAAAAAAGCATGTTAAAGAAATATGTAGAGTTTGATTCCAACTTTTTGAAAACAATTTATTACATGTACATATATTTTCATATATATGTATATGCATCTGTGTTTATTTGGAAACATATGCTCTAAGATGTTTAAAATATCTCTTGGTCATGGAATTGAGATTCCATGAAATTGCGAATATTTGAGATTTTTTTCTTCTGTTTTTCTAAATGTTTTATGTTTTCTGCAGTAAATATATATATTATCTTTGCAATTAGGAAAAAATCGTTAAAAAACCCAAACCTTGATATACACACTCAGTTTACAGAAAAATTCTTCTAACTTAGCCTGTGCCATAAGGAGCTCTCTTACAGCTTTTCTCATGGGACTGCATTTATAAAAATTTCATTTACTTGCCATTTTCCAGATACAACTCTCAGCCATGATTACCTGGACTTGTAGAAGAATTTTTGTGCCAGGCCTGAGAATCTCTTTTCTCTTTTTTGTCCATCTGACTTTCTTTTCCCATGAAAGGGGTTTTTGGAGTGAATTCAGCGAAAGGGTAGTGCCCCACAGACCTGGATAAGGGGTATGAAAATAAATACGTATGTTAGATATTAATCCCTTATCTGACCTCATTTTATCTTAATGACATCTTTAAAGATCCTATCTCCAAATGCAGTCACTTCTGAGGTGCAGGCGGTTAGAGCTTCAACCTATGGATTTTCAGGAGTAACATCCAAGTAGATCTAAAAAGAAGTATGGGGGCTTCCCTGGTGGCGCAGTGGTTGAGAGTCCGCCTGCCGATGCAGGGGACACGGGCTCGTGCCCCAGTCTAGGAGGATCCCACATGCCGTGGAGCGGCTGGGCCCGTGAGCCATGGCCGCTGAGCCTGGGCGTCCGGAGCCTGTGCTCCGCAACGGGAGAGGCCACAGCAGTGAGAGGCCCGTGTACCACAAAAAAAAAAAAAAAAAAGTAGTAGGATGTAACTTCTTAGTGACTTTGTGCCTTCTAGTTCTCTGTATTTATTTGAGAGATCCTTTGGACACACTTCTTTTTTAATAGAATGTGCTTTGATTGGCTAAATATCTCTATAATATACATTGTATATTTTTATGAAGGAGAGGTTTGTGGAGGCTGATGCTGTCATGTCAAACTAGGAAGAGGCAGTAGTGGTCACCTTGATCAACTCTTGACATTATTGGTTTCCAGACCTCTGAATCCCCTAGAGAAACTTTATAAAGGGTTAGGGTCCCATACTATTAAAGAAAAAGAAGGGGCCTGGGCCTGTGGATTGTGAAAGCTCTGGTTCTTTTGATATTTGATCAGGTTGGAGAACCCTTTTTCCACATGACTCACGAATTTCTCCCTTCAACCTCACAATAGATGGTTACATGGACACTTCTAGAGAAAGAGAATTTTCTACCTCATGAGCTATTCCATTCCACTCTTGGACAGCTATGCCTGTTATAATTCTCTTTTGCATATAACTTGGATAATTCCAACCATTTCAGAGGTTAAAAAAAAGAAAAAAAATGGAGTCACTTTGCATGTGTAACCAAATAAAAATTCCATGGTTGGTCCCACGTGGCCCAATCTCTGCATAGGGCCACGTCTTCAAAAGCAAAAATAATAATAATGATAATTCAGGGCTTCACCTGCAAGTCCTAAAGAATGTCGTCAGGGGTACACTTCATTATCCGTGGTAACATTTCTCAAAATCCTTTTCCCTTCCCTTCTTGATTCTCTTACACTCCTCAGTTATACCAGAACTCTCATTCACTGTCCCAACCCTAAATCTCCCCAAGATCAGCCTGCATGCCTCTGCAGGCTCTTTTCTTTTTCCATTCTCAGCAACTCAGTACATAGATTTATTTTTATCCCTCTGGATGCTCTTCTTCTCTCTCTGGTTTGTCCACTACCCAGACTTTCCACAACAAAGGCGAGCCCAGGAAATGTGTAACAAAACTCTTTCCTCCTTTCTTCCATTCCATCTGGGCCTATTTTTCTATACCCAATTCCATGATATTGCTTTTTTTGTTCAAGCCAGGAACTGGAGAAAGGAGAAGATAACCTCAAAGATAAAATTCTCTTTATCACATGTGATGGGGGAGGGCTAAAGTTGGGCACCGTGGCACATTAATAAGCTATGTGTTCATCACAGTAGTGATTTTCTTCATCTGCCATGGCTAGACCTTGGACCCCTACGTAGTTTAGATAGTTCCTCCTCATTCTTCTAGCCTCCTCCCCCCAGGCATCATAGGTATTCATTAATAAATCCCACCGACTACCAACTGGTATCTATAAATATTTTTTTTTCCGTCTCTGGATCTAATTCCTCCTCTTTAGTATTGTCTGTAGGTAAGTTCTTCCCTGATTAGCATGTTGGGGGATATTAAACAATAATACTGTGCACCCCAATGACTTATAGCGAAGTATATGCCATGCATGTAGAATCTCAGCTGCATCAGCCAAACCTGGCTTTTGATCCCAGTCTGTCCTTTACCTGCTGTGTGATACTGGGCAAGTCACTTCATCTCTGTGCCTCAGCTTTCTCATCTGTAAAATGGGGCCGTCACAAAATCTAACTTAAAGGGTTGTGAGAATTAAATGAACTTCAGCTAACTCATGTAAAGTGCTTAGCACAGCAGAGAGCTGGTTCTATGCATGCATCACTATTTCCATTTTTCTTTTAACCATCCTTTTAGGAGGGGATGGACAGAAGAAAGGGTTATTTTGCTAGAAAGTGAAGAGGACCTGGTGAAAGACTTAGGGCAGACGTCAGCAAACTAAGTTTGCAGGCCAAATTTGACCTACCACCTTTTTTAAAAAACACATTAAAGCTTTAGTAAAACCCAGTTACATTCATTCATCTCTGACTGCTTTTGCTCTACAATTATAGAACTGAGTTGTTGTAATAAGGGACTGCATGACCTGCAGAGCCCAAAATACTTGCTATCTGGCTCTTTACAGAATACATTTGCCAACCCCAATTCAGAGTAAAAAAAATCAGTCTTTTCCACATGGTCTGCCATCAAAGACATGAATGTCGTGAGGCCTTCTCTATCAGGTGAAGCGGCTGACTGTTGTCAAAGATTTCCTGTACCTAAGAGTCAACCCTCACCGACAGACATCTTAATTTCCATGTCTTTCACCAAGAATTAACATCTACAACAATTGAGAATAAGGCAACGTTCCTTCGAAGCTTGGCTAATTCTACTAGAAACACAAGGAGTGGAATAGCACATCTGAGAAGGCTACCAGGACCAGGATGCCCAAGGCCTCACCCATGTCTATGATTCTGTGCATCTTCCCGGGCTGCTTGTCACTTCCCAGTGCCCCTGCCATAAGATGGGCCCGGTCTCGTGTTTTTACAGGTGGAATTGAGGGGAACTATGTCTGCAATTCCCACACCTGACTTGAGTCCTCCTCACTGACTCTCCATCCTCTCTCCTCTTCCTTCCTGCAGGCCAGATGCAGAGAATCCAGTGAAGGACCCTGAAGTTTAGAGCAAGCTGCCCAATAGAACTTTCTGGAATGATGGAAGTCTTCTATTCTGCACCCGTACAGTAGCTTCTAGTCTTACGTGGCTATCGAGAACTGGAAATGTGGCTAGTGCAACTGAGGAAGTGAAGTTTTGCTTTTCATTTAAATAGCACATACGACTAGTGACTTGCTGTATTGGACAGTGTGTTTTTGGAAGATGGCAGATGCAGATGTTTGGAGAATCCTAGGCCTGAATGTCTGGGTGGAGCCAAGCATAGCCCCTCCCCCACCACTGCCCCCACCCCTTCCCCTGGCCTTGGACTGTGATGTGAGCAAGAAATTAACAGCTCTTTGGATTGGCGTGTGAGAGTTACTGTTTGACCAGCTGGGCTGCCATGACTAATACAGACACATGTCTTGGCAGCCACCTTTATGAAGAAAGGACAATTCAGTCTACTCATCCATTTTACAAGCTCAAGGAATGTCGGGGGCCTCTGCTGAGATCTAGTTTTCAACCTAGTCTGTGGCATTGTTTATCCCGCTTAAAAGATGAAAGAGGTGGCTTTGTGGGCCAGAGAGTAAGTAGTTTTACTTAGCGGCTTGGCCGTACTTGACCCCAGCTATAAGCTAAGTAGGAAGGTTCGGTTCTGTTCAAAACTAAGTTCCAGTCGTTTTTCACAACTGCTTTAAACTGTACGTGTCCTGTTCACGACAGAGAAAGGGCCATCTGGTTTGATGATTTTTTGGCTTGAAGAAGAGAAAACGAAAGACAAGTATAAGCTTTAATACTCAAGAGATCCGATTCTCTGCCGGAGAGGAAATGAACTCCATATCCAGGAGAATTCCACCAGGAAGGGGCCAAACAGACCGTGCTCTCTGGAGGCGTCTCAGCAGTGCTGTGAACACCATTCTAACTCTCCTTTCGGTCATTTCCGAGGGGAGACAGTGACACACCGCTGGAGTAGGACAGCTGATCTCACCTTCTCTGGTATCATCAGAGAGAGGATCTAGTAAGCTTCCGTGCCACGCCAGAAGGGCTAGGATGGCAGAAGCCATCTCATCTGCTGTGTGTGCCTGCCTGTTTCTGGGAGAAGCACCTTGACACCTGTTTTACTGTAAAGAGAACCAACTTTGGAATCAAACAGACCTCTACCAAAATCTCAAGTCTGTCACTTTTACTAACTTGGACAAATGATGTCACTTCTCTGAACATTGTTTTCTTTCATTTAGGGATAATAATAAACCGACGTCACAGAGCTGCCACAAGGATAAAATGAACCGGTGTCTATGGCGGCATTTAGGACAGGGCTTCATACAGAATCCGTGTCTTGGGGAACTGAGGGTTTGGAGCATAGAATTCCAATCCTGGTGCATCAGAGAAGGCTTTCAGGGTGGTCCTGTGGACGAGGATGTGGGCTTATGTGTTAATTAAAACACTGCTTCTCAAACTCCAATGTGTACTCATACCACTTGGGGGATTTTGTTTAAATGCAGATTCTGATTTAGCAGGATTATGTAATTTAAGTGAGCTTCCAGGTAGTAATTTCAAGGCTGCTGGTTGCTGACATCACCTTTGAAGAACAAGGAATCAGAGGTGTGGACCTCACCTGTGTTTCCCTCCTCTTTCACCCACGTAGAAGAGATGTACCGTCTACTTTGAGTAGGGAGGTGGGGGGGAGTGGAGGATAAGGGCGATGCAGAGTCGGCAGACAGAAGGCGAATCTACGCAGATGAGGAAAGAAATCATGGAAAAAGAGACGGATTTGAGGTTTTAAACCCTGACTGGACTTTAAACTCACCTGGAGAGCTTTAAAACTCCATTTTTAAGTCTCACCCCAGGAATACGTATTTAATTGACTGGGATGGGGCCAGATGTGACATATTAAAGCAGATAACCCCTCAGGCTATTCCTGTGTGTAGCCGTAGCTGAGAACTGCTGGCCTAGACAAAAGAGGCAACTTTCCCAGCTGGAAAGAATCAGGAAAGTGTCTTATCAAGACAGTAGATCAGGTTTGGTTTTAGGGGGCTGCTAGTTTAAGGGGAAAAAAGCCTCATGAAAGTGGCAGGTAAGAGCAAGCCAATTGGTTGATACCTTGAAAAATCTGATCCATTTGATGGGTCAAGAACACTCGATCTCTGGGTCTCTGAAATGATAACTTAGCTCTGGGCCTTTGAAGAAATTTGTTTTCCTGTTGAGAAGCCAACGGCAAATGGGAGATGTGAAATCCATGCCACTCTGTTCTGGAATCGGACACTTTTTCTGTCACGAACATTGTGGATTTGATTGTCCTCTGTGTTCACAGAGGCTAATGAATGATTCTCATTGGAGCACAGGAGCCACCTTGGCTGGTGGTAGCCTTACCCAGGCCTCAATCCAGTGGGTCTGCGTCAGGTTGCCCTGAGCCCAGCACATGTGCTCCAATGCACTCTGACCCATGAACATAATTAGTGCTGCTGAGATTGGGTTTTGACTCTTGAAGCCCAGGTGTAGGCTGCCTTCTTGTCACCAGAAGTCAGCTCAGAGTTGGCTCTTGGCCAGCCTTGACACAAAGCTCAGCCCCCTTCCGGGATCTAAGCATGCCAAGTATCTGCGAAAATTGTGGTTTTATGGAAGATTCCTTATGTCTTGGGGTGGGAACCTCATCAGGCACCGTACAGCATTTCCCCTGGACAATCCCGTTAGGTATACCTCTCCCACTGAAAGCCTGCACACACAGCCGATAAGGAGACACTCCTCCATCACAAACCCCTAGCCCCCTCCCAATCTTTTACTCGTCTGGAGCAGAGTTTGGCTCTGTCCTATCTGCTCCACGCTTGGCTGCCTTTACTTACCCAAGCATAGCAAACACGAGGCCCTCCAGACACCCAGACCCGCCTTCTTTAGGTATATGTTATCACCTGTTACCTGGATGTTGAGCAGTTTATTCCGAGGGGTGCAGAGCCGGGCACAGCTTCTGGAAGGAAGAAAAAAGCATAGCAGGTGCAAATCACAGCCAAAGAAACCGCCTGTGAGAAACCTTTGCCTAAAGATTCCCAGGGCCAAGAGCTCTGCTTCGTGACTGCGGGTTGGAATCACAGGGGGAGTTCGTAAAATGCTGGTGCCTGGGCCACACCCCTGGAGATTCTGATTTAATTGGCCTGGGGTGTGGCCTGGGTGTTGGGATTCTTAAGAGTTCCCAAGGTCATTCCTAGCGTTCAGCCAAGTTTGAGACATGCTGTTCCATCCAAGCTGGCTAGTGCCAAAGAGGAAGTAAAAAAGAAAGCTGCGGTCCTTACCTCATTGGAGCAATTTCTTTGTCCTGATTGCTGACCCATTTAGTCTTGTCCTGAGTGTTTTAATTCCTTCAAGTGAGCCCTCCAAGAGTCTACCATCAGGAAGTATAAGCCTACAGAGGTTGAGAACCACTGAGTAATCCTGTGTCTTGGTGAGACAAAGAGGCCATTCAATAGGAGGGCAGGGGCTGGAGTTAGAATTTATTTGTGAGTTAGGATTGAGGAGAAATACCAGCTCCTTGTGTCAAACCAGTATCCTCATTTGCAGGATGCTTCTCAAGCACAGACTACGGCAGCAGAGGAAATGGGTACCAGGAAGCTCCCTTCGCTCTCCTTTTTATGGTTCCTATTCATGTGACAGAAGGCGCTGCAGGAAAATGATACAACAACGACTTGAGAGCTGGAAGGAAAAGGGCAGCCTTGAGAGGTGAGCGCGGGGAGGGGGGGGTGCAGAGAGGCTGGGGAAGAAGCAGAAACAAAGGTAGTCAAGGGGGAAGGATGTCCACTCACCTTCCTCAGTACATGCTGGTCCTTCGAGCGCACCTTGGGTAAATTAAAAGGTGTTGGGACTTCCCTGGTGGTGCAGTGGTTAAGAATCCGCCTGCCAAGGCAGGGGACACAGGTTCAAGCCCTGGTCCTGGAAGATGCCACATGCCGTGGAGCAACGAAGCCCGTGCGCCACAACTACTGAGCCGGCGCTCTAGATAGAGCCCGTGCTCGGCAACAAGAGAAGCCACCACAATGAGAAGCCCGCGCGCAGCAACGAAGACCCAACGCGGCCAAAAATAAATAAATAAATGTCCCCTTGGATGTACCCACATCCCACCCCAGGGACATGAGGAACCCTTAACTCTCTGTGTGTGGATGTGTGAGTGGGGGGGCGGGGGAGAGAGAGAGAGAGAGAGAGAGAGAGGGAGAGGGAGAGGGAGAGAGAGAGGGAGAGAGAGAGAGAGAGAGAGCTAGTAGAAAGCGATCCCCAAAGGCAGGAACAGATCACGAAATCGTCGGACAACAAAGCGGGGCTTCATTCCTTCTGGAACCACCTCTTTTAGCAGCACAAGGTGATGACAAATCCCACCACCTCGGTGAGCATCTGGTTCCTCTTCTGTCCTTCCTGGAAAACTTGGGGTTCTGATATGATGTTTATGAATGTACTTTGCAAACAGTAGACTGCTACCTAAGTGCAAGGGATTATTTAAAAAGTCAGCTTTGCATCTTTATGTTTTATAAGGGTACTAGGAAAACAAGGAGCACAGTATTATAAGCTCTCACATGCATGGTTGAAAGGAGTGTCAGTAGAAGGGAAAACAAAAACATATTTTTCTGTTATTACAAAAGACACGTCATGCGGCAAAAACTTAGACAATTGCAAAGACGTAAAGCCTGAAATGCCTCCTTCCAGGCATACTGGTATTTATCTTACAAGACAAGTGTTTGTGCATATTTAAAATCCATTATTTTTCAAATTTAAAAGCCTCTTTTACTTCAAAACAATACATGTTTCTTGTAGAAACACAATAGATAGTTAAAAAAAGGAAAAAAAATCTATATTCTACTACTTAGGACCTCCTAATCTTCTAGAACTTTAAAAAGTTATGTAATTATTTTTATATTTCATATTTTACCTTTATTTATTATACAAGGAATACACGGTCATTTTATAAAAATTAGATGAGCAAAAGGGAAACTATGAAATCACCTGAAACTCAAACCTCAAAACAATCGATCACAATTTGTAGTATTTTTTGTTACAGTCTCTGGACTTTTAATCAAATATGGGACTTCCCTGGCGGTCCAGTGGTTGGGTCTCCGCGTTTCCACCACAGCGGGCATGGGTTCGATCCCTGGTCAGGGAACTAAGATCCCACGTGCCTGGCAGTGTGGCAGAAAAAAAAAAATCAAATATATGTGTATTTCTGAAAGCATAACAGGTACCCAAAATCTTTTGCAAATATGAACTCATGTTGCTAATTTATAACCTTTTTTCCAAATGGAACAATACTCGTACACATTTCCCCATATCCTACAACTTCATTTTTAACATCTGGGTAGAATTCCATTGGAAGACTGCACTATTATTTATTTAACAGGTCGCCTGATGTTAAGTATTTAGATCATTTGTGATTTTTCTTTTTCCTCTTGGAAACAACACTGTCGTGACTGTCCTTTAACCACATATTTGTGCTTTTTTTGTAATATTTAGGATAAGCTCTGGCAATATCTCTGCAGAATCCTAAGGCTTTTCAAAGAAGAAGATGTAGACTGCTTAGCGTAGTACTTTTGATCATTTCTAACATTTTTGCTTTACACATATTAGAATATATTTATAAATGTAAGATGATTTAATGCCCTGTGAAATATTTAGCCTGCCAACGCTGTCTATTTTTTTTTTTCTGCGGTACGCGGACCTCTCACTGTTGTGGCCTCTCCCGTCGCGGAGCACAGGCTCCGGACGCGCAGGCCCAGCGGCCGTGGCTCACGGGCCCAGCCGCTCCACGGCATGTGGGATCCTCCCGAACCGATGCATGAGCCCGTGTCCCCTGCATTCGGCAGGCGGACTCTCAACCACTGCGCCACCAGGGTAGCCTCCCAACACTGTCTTTTTATTTCAGTTTTCTTCTGATTTAATTTTTCTTTTCTAAAAAATTTATTTATTTATTTATTTTGGGGGCTGCGTTGGGTCTTCGTTGCTGTGCACGGGCTTTCTCTAGTTGCGGCACGCGGGGGCTACTCTTCATTGCGGTGCGCAGGCCTCTCATTGCAGTGGCTTCTCTGGTTGTGGAGTGTCGTAGGGTGTAGGCGTGCAGGCTTTAGTAGTTGCAGCATGCAGGCTCAGTAGTTGCAGCGTGAGGGCCCTGGAGCTCTCAGGCTCAGTAGTTATGGTGTACGGGCTCAGCAGTTGTGGCTCACAGGCTCTAGACCACAGGCTTAGTAGTTGTGGCACACGGGCTTAGTTGCTCTGCAGCATTTGGGATCTTCCCGGACCAGAGCTTGAACCCATTTCCCCTGCATTGGCAGGTGGATTCTTACCCACTGCGCCACCAGGGAAGTCCTGACTTAATTTTTTCTGATTATGTATGTCAGTTTCATGCTCATACAAGAAAATTTGTAGACCACAGAAGCATGTGCATTGGGAAGAAAGAAAAAAGTCTCCTATAATCCCACTACCGAGAGAGAATCGTCTCTCTAGTTACCTCCAGCCACTCCCTCACCATGCATGACTTTATAAAGTCTTTTTCAAAATACTATTTGTAGACTTCTGATTAGGAGGATGCTTTGATGGAGCGTCTAAGTGTTGGCTGTTGTTCACGGAGATTTTAGTCCTGTTGCAATACTCAGAATTGTTTCTTGTAAGTACCTGAAAGAAATATGCACCTGGGTGAGGCCGTGCTGAGATGCTGTGTTCTTCTTCCCTATCTTGGAAAGTACCATGTGGATAGATCCCTAAGGTTTGCTGCAGCTATATGTAGGAACAGGGCATCGGAGGCTTCACCTGGCTTAACAGTCACAGACTTAGATAAGAAAAAAATGTAAAGGCCAAAGTACAGAAGACAAGCGCATATAGGCCAAGGGGAGGGGAGATAAACAGCTCCTTGCTACACCTGATCCAGATTTGATGTTAGAATATTTCAGGCAACAAGGGCACAATTCTCAATCTAGATAAATAAGTTTACATTTCTGACTATAAAATGGATATATATTATAGGAAATACATTTAAAAGGCAGAAAGAAAAACTTATTTCACCGTCAATCCATTTTAAGGCTTTATGTGTTTCTTTCCAGTTTCTCGACGCATGCGTTTTAAGACTAGTTAAAGCTCACAGCTTATATACTGGTTTTGTTTTTCCTCTTCATATTATAGCAGAAGCATCTGCCCATGTCAATAGCTGTGGATGACGATTTCTTCAAGTTCCATTAGTAATTGTATTGCCTTGAGATATGAGGAAGAAACATACATCAAAGACGTCTGTGAGGGGCAAATGCAGTGATAAAGCAAAATAAAATGGTCTACTGTTCCTCTGTAGCTGACAGTGAGAATACATTTTCCTTCCTGGGTTACTAAGCTTTATCTTCCTAAGCAAGATAAAGTGGTTGTTGAATAGATAGGTAAGATTCTGCCGCTGGTAAGTGAGCCTGAGGTGTAAATAAGTTCAGGGGAAACGGCTCCTGCTCTGAAGAGATGGACCCAGGGGCACTCGTCCTCGAGGAGATGCTTTTATGGCAGGTGGTAGGGGAAACACTCTTGGCACCCCCTTTGTGAGGTGGGATTGGGACTTGTGCATGTGGCTTGTTCAGACAAACATGTGGAGACCGCTTATATCTTGTCTCCGCTTTGATCAAGTAACAAAAGTTAAGGTCTAGAAACACTCAAACCATGTTCCCCAGGGCATTACTACTGTTGCCTCTTTTACCACCCACGTCTACCCAGGAGCAAGATGTGGGCAGGGTTACTGCCGCTGGCCCTTGTGTTTCCTTCCAGGGAATTTGAAAAAGGTGCTGCTTCTTCTGTATGGAGATCATTCCCTCCATCTGTTAGCAACTTGTAATGCACCGGTTTTGTTACTGACCTTTGCTAAACATCTTTATAATTAAAATACAAATAGGCAATAACTGCATTGTGAACACTGCCCTCCCAACCTGTCCCTGCCAGTTACGGGGCCATGTGCAGTGTGGTGCAGAGCTGGCTGTGTGGTAGCCCTGCTGACAAGACCAGGTGAGCATCCTGAGCTGGTACTGATTATAACTGGGGTTTGAATTGCTAACACTCTCTGCCCCCCCCCCCCCCCCCAGGCCTGCGAAAGCTACTGCCTTCTATTTAGTCATTGACCAAACGTGGAGTGTTTGCCGTGAGCCAGACGCTGTGCTAGGCCTGGGCAAATCAAGAGATGAATGGGCCATGGCGTTTACCGTCTGCAAGCATACCCTCCACTGGTGATGGCGGGCGGTGGGTAAATGGAAAAAATGCGATATAGGGGAATCTACCCTTTAGATGACTGAGTTTTGGAGCATTCTTCCCAGGGCTAGGATTAGGGTGAGGTGAGTTAGGCAGAGATGTGTATGTGTAGGATAGGATCCTATCCTTAAAACGATATTCTGTTCATCATGGACTTTTTTTGCGTTCATTTTGATTCTTTAATTTATTGCCTAAAAATCTTGATTACTGAGTTTGTGGGCACGCACCCCTGTAAATTTTGCTCCTGAGGCCGAGACCTCACTCCCTTCAGCAAACCTGAACTCAAACCAAACTTTGCCCTCGGGTCACTGAAGGTCATCAACTAATACATACTCACACCAAGGGAGGCAGGGGTGGGGGGGTGTGTGGGGGTCGGTATCGAAGCTGTGTCACCCTCTTGTTTTGGATTTGGGGTCAAGGTAGACTGGCCTTGCCACTAATTTGCTGCATTACCCCAGGCAAGCTGCTTTTCTTCACTTAAGTTCAGTGTCTCATCTGGAAAAACACCAAACTGGGAGAATTATCTTTTTGACACAGACAAGGATGTCTTCTTTTGACAAATAAGTAAACCAGATCATTTCAATGTATGCTACATGCCATATGAGGGAGTGCGTGTGTGAGAGATGTTACAATAGGGGAGCAGGAAAGTTCTCTCAGGGGAGGTGGTGAGCTGCAACATCAACGTTAAGTGGACACCATGACTTGCAATTTGTTTTTTTTTTGACAGCTGATTTTAATGAGCCCTCAGTTTGTGCCTGTTAGGACATGTATAACAACTATTAGGTGTCCGAACTCATGTTTCTCAACAATGCTCTGAGGTTAGGACTCTTCTTATAGCTTTTAAAATTGATATTGATAAGGAGACAGAAGCAACAAGAAGTCAGTTAATTTGGGAAGATCACTCGCTAGCAAGTGGTGGAAAAAGAATGGGAACGTGGTCACGGGGGATTCAAAGCTTGCCGTCAGTGATTACTTAACGAGCATCATCTGCAGAAGTAAATATAGGGCCATTTTTCAG